>NC_056735.1:412933002-413198002 GCF_019279795.1 Protopterus annectens
ATAGATGTTGTAAGTTGCTTATTCAAGAAGAATAAGCCTGAGTTATACAATCTCTAATCCATTTGGAGATAGTAGCTTTTGTGATGGTTTTACCCAATTTATTGTCTGAGAAGGACACAAACAACTGGTCTGACTTACGAAATTGCTGAGTCCTGTCTAAATAGAAGCGCAATTGCCTGTGAACATCCAATTTATGGAGAGTGTATTCTGCTTCATTGGAGAATTTTGGGAAGAAAACTGGTAGCTCTAGAGATTGTTGGAGACAGAGATTAGAACAGACCTTTGGGACAAAGGATGGATTAGGCCTAAGTGATACTCTATCCTTGTGGAAAATCAAGTACGGTGGTTTAATAGACAGGGCTTGAAGCTCTGAAACTCTTCTTGCAGAAGTAATTGCAACTAAGAAGGCAGTTTTCCAAG
The DNA here is from genome assembly GCF_019279795.1 of Protopterus annectens. NCBI lineage: Eukaryota > Metazoa > Chordata > Ceratodontiformes > Protopteridae > Protopterus > Protopterus annectens. Next base: position 412,933,423 of record NC_056735.1, read on the forward strand.
ACAGATATTTTAACTCACATGTAGCAGCCGGTTCGAAAGGGGAAGATGTTAATGCGCCATGCACCAAATCAAGATCCCACGGAGGCGCAGGATGAAAAACTGGGGGTCTTAACAGGCCCGCACCTTTAATGAAAGTTTTGCATAGTCTGCTGCTCATCAATGGAGGATCCATGGATTCGTGGAATTTAGAGATAGCCGCTAGTTGGACTTTAATAGTAGAGACAGAAGATCCTTGATTAAACAGGGATGTTAAGAATTTCAAAACCTCTGGGATAGGAGCAGTGATAGGGTCTAAGCCCTTGAGTTGAGCCCAGATAGCAAACCTCTTCCACTTACTGAGGTACAATTTGTTAGTGGTGGGTTTGTGGGTCAAGATAAAATGTGAACAACTTCCGGTCTAATGTGTGACTTCTGACTAAAGTCGGAAGTGGAGGAGCCAAGCTGTCAACTTCAAAGATCGAAGGGACTGATGCTGATGTCCCGACTGATGAATTAGCAGGTCCGCAATTAGGTCTAAAGTCCACGGATCGTCCACCGCATGCTTCTTCAGGTAAGGAAACCATACCTGACGAGGCCAGTATGGGGCAATCAGTATCATTGCGGACCCCAATTGAGAAGCTTTTTGAATGACTTTGGAGAGAAGTGGAATTGGAGGAAAGGCATAAAGTAGCCCTGTTGGCCAAGGTTGTGCTAGAGCATCCATAGCTGGTACTCCCTGATGTGGAATCAAGGAGAAGAACCTTTGCACTTGGTGTTTAGTGGAGTTGCAAATAGGTCGCAGCACGCGCCCCCATCTCCTGAAAACCTGAGCTGCTACTGTTTGGTTTAGAGACCACTCGTGAGGAGAGAGAATTGTCCTGCTCAATTTGTCTGCCAATATATTTGATTTCCCCGGAATGTGGGTCGCTACCAAGAAGCGGTTGGTAGCTACAGCCCATTCCCACACTCTCATGGCCTCTCTGCAAAGGGGTAAGATCTGGTCCCTCCTTGTTTGTTCAGATACCAGACCACCGACATGTTGTCTGTGTGGATGGCGATGATGCCCTGAGGAAGAAACTTGTGTAAGGCCTGTAGGGATAGAAGTACAGCCCTCATCTCCAACACATTGATGTGGAGAAGAGCTTCGCCTGGAAGCCAGGAGCCCTGAACTAACCTGCCCAGACAATGCCCCCCCCACCCTATCTGGGAGGCATCTGTCGTCAGGGTAACCACTGGAGAGGGAATAACAAAGGGGCTTCCTTGATTCAGATTGGATGTCTGAAGCCACCAGCGAAGGTCCCCTTTGCATGTTTCCGTAATCATGATGTGATGACTGAGGGGAAGATCCTGAAAGGACCATTGAGTTGACAATAGCCACTGAAGAATCCTCATGTGCAATCTTGCCAGAGGAACTAAAAGAACCGTGGCAGACATTGAACCTAAAACTTGTAGAACCATCCTGGCTGGGGCTTTGGATCTCGAGATCAGAGCTTGAACTTGGCCCTGTAAAGTTTGGATCCTTTCGGCAGGAAGAAAGACGCGCATCAATTTTGAGTCTATCTCTGCTCCTATGAACCTTATGCGTTGAGAGGGCAGCAAGACAGACTTTGACCAATTGAATGTAATCCCCAGGGTAGCACCCAGGAGATGGTGGCTTTGAGGTTGTCCATTAGTAGATGCCTGGTGGTGGCAGTCAGGAGCCAGTCGTCCAGATAGGGAAACACTTGGAATCCAAGACTTCTCAGGTGAGCCGTCACTACTGCCAAACACTTGGTGAACACCCTGGGGGCTGTGGTGAGACCAAAGGGCAGAGCACAAAATTGGTAATGACTGACTCCCAGGCTGAAGCGCAGATACCTCCTGGACGCCTGATGTATCGGTATGTGATAATAGGCGTCCTTGAGGTCTATGGAGCACATCCGAACATCCTTCTCCAACAATGGGAGAATGGATTGTAACGTGACCATTCGGAATTTGGATTTCGTGACGGATTGGTTCAGTCTGCTGAGATCCAATATTGGTCTCAGGTCCCCTGTCTTTTTTGGCACTAAAAAGAACCTGGAGTAATTTCCTGATCCGATCTGGTCTGTGGGGACCGGTTGGATGACTCCTTTTTCTAGCAGCTTTAAAGCTTCTGCGGCTGCCATTTCCCTTTGACTGGGTGGTGGGTCCGGGATTTTTTTGGACGGTGGGGGTGAGTATGTGAATGGGATGGTGTAACCTCCGGCAATGATCCGAAGCACCCATCTGTCCTGAGTGATTGACTCCCAGGCTTTTAGGTGCTTGGCACATCGACACCCGACTGGCTCCGAAGCAGCACAGCCGGGCAATCCCTCATGATGTGTGGGAGGCTGAAGAGCCACGAAAGGACTCGCGGTCTCCAGAATTGCGGGGCCCTCTGCCGCCTCTGGGACGGCGTCTCCCAGAAAAATTTCCCGTCCTCTGCCTCTGGAAGGGAATCTTCCTGCTGTTGGGGAAAAACTTGCGAGATTTGCGGAACCACATCTTCCCCTCCTTTAGCCTTGGGGTAAGGCCGAAGGGAGTGGAATAACGGGCACCTCGGCAGATAAAGTTTTTCCCTCTTGCTCACAGCGGGTAAGGGTGTCTTTAACCTTCGGTCCAAACAAAGAGGACCCATCAAAGGGAGCGTCGGAAGGAAGACTTGAAGGCCTCCGAACTGACACAAGCGGAGCCAGGCTTGTCTCCGTGAGAGCCACGCCTGTGCCTGCCGCTCTACCCGCCTTCGGCCGCATAGGAAATGAGCCTCATGGACAAGTTAGAAATTGACGTAAGGATAGCCAGCTGAGAGCTAACCGACTGGGCTAGCTGCTCAGGTAGGTTACCGAGAGGAATCTGACAACTCCTTGACGAGATCCCTCTGAAGCCTCGTAAAATGTGGCAAATAATTCAGAGACCTTAAACTAAACGCCGCTGAAGTCAGGGTGGGCTTCCGTACCTGTCCATGCTCCTAGACTCCTTATTAGGAGGATGGACGGACGTTGAAGCCTCTGCCACGTCCTGTTGTGTAGCAGATGCCACCACCATGGCATCTACAGCCACGCCTTTAGTGAGGAACTCCTTCTCCGGGGGAGCAGACAAAAATTTATTTGGACGAGAAGGGACTGGTTCCACCGTATCTGGATGTTCCCGCCCGACAAACTAAATCCAGAAGCTCGTCGAAGGGCGGAGACACCCAGGAGGCGGAGGGCTGAGCCCCAAAGGCCTTGAGGAGCACTGACTCATCAGCAGAGGGGGGTTTGGATATCCAGCCACCTCGTTGTTTGAGGATCTCTAAGATGTCTGCAAATGAGACATCATCCGAGGACAACTTCGGGGACTCCTCTGCATCATCAAGATCAGTGTCCGATGTAATAGACTCGGGGGAGTCCACGTGCTTCCTCTTGCACGATCTCTTCCTTGAGGGTTCCTCCGAAGACAACTCCGAAGAACCCTCAGGAGGAGGGGAACCCCCAATGGGGGTAACCTCAGGCCCAGGGGCTCCGCTGACTACGGACAGGGGAACTGCCAAAGACCCAGTCTCCACACCCAGGGAAGGTGCCGGTAAAGCCGGAGAGATGGCCGAAGAAGACTTGGCCAAGGCACTCCTCATGGCTCTGAAAGCCGGACCCCCAGAATCCTGGGAGTGTCCGGTCCCCAGAGCCATGATAGCCGACGGAAGTCCCGCAGCCGAAGCACCGAGGGGGAGGCTCGGAACCGAAAGCATAGGTCCCGAAACATCACCCCCGGGTCCAGCCGAAGTCCGTGTACCAAACTCGGACCCGAAGGCCCAGGTTGGAGTAAGGGTCGGAGCCGACCCTAAGATCTCCACCGGCTCCAACAGCACCTGCTCCGACGGAGCCGAAGCAGTCGGAGGAGGAATGGCAATGGGGTGGGCCAGGGTTATCGGCTCCGAAGCCAACTGGGTCGGAACCGAAACAAATTTTTGGAAGACTGGGGACTGGAACAGTCTTTGGAGCACCCTGTCTATATCAGAATCTGACATCCTCGAAGACCGAGAGGAAACTGAACGGGTTCGAGACGGCCTCTCCAACGGCCCCAAAGGACTAGGGGACCGGCTCCGAGGTGACTCGATGACTATCGGGCGAAGGAATACACACACTAGATTCCATCGGTGCCGAGGTGGACTTGGCCGAGGAGGAAGTGTCTGAGCGGCGACCTTGTCGGCTCGAGACCAGTGGAGCCGGCGAAGGTGACCCGCCTCGATGCCCCAGCCATCGGCTCCGAAGCCAGAGGAGTCGAGACTGGTGGCATCGAGGCAGACCTGTTCGCCTCGGCTCCGAAGGCCTTGGAGCCGATGGAGCGGCCTGCCGATGTCTTTTGTCGGTCGGGTCCGACAGTCTGGTCGGAACCGACGCCCTTTCTTTTAGCCGGAGAAGGAGAGGATGCCAAGGCTTCTTCAAAAGAAGGTTTTATTAACCCCTTAAGAATCAATTTATTTTTCCTCTCCTGGAGGACCCTTGAGGAAAAAGCGTGACGCACGCTGCATGACTCCTGTAAGTGTTTAGCACCCAAACAATACACACAGAGCGAGTGATCGTCTGTGATGGACATTTTGAAATTGCATTTGGTGCATTTTTTAAAGCCCGAAGGCCTAGGATTTTGTGACATTATGGCAAAGAATCAGTAACTTGACAGAAAAAAAAATCACCAACTTTCTGTTTACTGACAGTACCTACTACAGTTATCGCTTAGGTAACAAAATACTAAGGGTACTTCGAAACCCTGTAAGTTTTAGGCGGGTTGAAAGACCAGGAAGGCCCTAGATGAAGGAGACCTAACCAAACTCAACCCAATCACACAACAAAGTCTTTGATAAACTCCAAACACACACAAAAGAGAAGAATAGCCGTGAAAACAGCTTTTTATAACTACAACAAGAAATTCCTGACAGAAAAAAGTTAGTAAAATTACTACTTAGCTCAGCCAGCTCGAGACCACGTCTTCGCAGATTAGCGGCAAACGAGATCTGGGGGACTGGTAGTGGTGCATCCTGGGATATAGTAAGCTCAGCCAATAAGAGACTTCGCTCTTTGGCATAAGCGTGCCGAGTCGGAGCCGAGGGATCGGCTCCGAACCCATCAGTCAGAATGTAGGCGAGATAGGATCACATAACATTTATAGTTTCCAGGCTGTGGCAATGTTGAGTCCAAACACTTTTTAGGTACCACTGAAGTTTCCTCATATGCAGTCTTGCATATGGAATTAGTAGGATGCAGGATGCCATGAAGCCCAAAGGCTGCAGAACTTTTCTTGCAGATAACCGGGCCTTTGTTGCCAACATTCTGAAATAGGTAGTCAGTTGTCTTTGTCTTTGGCGTGAGATAAGCCATCTGGGGCAGTTGTATTTAAGCTTGCACCCAGGAATATTAACTCTTTAGAGGGTACGAGTTTTGATTTCTTTTCGTTGACTGTGTACCCTAGGCACGTTAGAAGTTTTTTCACAAACGCCAGATGCTGTAGAAGGATGTCCTTGTTCCCTGCTTGAATTAGACAGTCGTCCAAGTAAGGATATATTTGTATTCCTCTGTCTGCAGAATGCAATTACTGGTGCCAGGCACTTTGTAAAGACCCTGGGCGCAGTAGATAAGCCAAAGGGCAGTGCAGAGAATTGGTAATGCAGCCAGCCAGCCTTAAATCTGAGGTATCTTCTGCACATCTGTCTGATTGGGACATGCAGGTATGCCTCTTAGGTCTAAAGTTACAAGCCAAGCGTTCTTGCCCAGCATGGGCAGTAGCTGCTGTAAAGTCAACATTTTGAATTTTGGTATATCCAGGAATGTATTAAGAATCGATAGGTCCAGTATTGGCCTCCAGGCCTTGTCCTTTCTGGGTACCAAGAACAGACTTGAGTAAAATCCTTGTCCCCGCTCTTGCTCTGGGACTTGTTGAATGGCCCTCATGTCCATGAGGGACAAGACCTGTTTGTGCCTCTGCCCATTGATTTTTTGGCAGATCTGGCCAACCGTTTGCCTTTGGCAGGGTATGGAAATGGAACTTGTAGCCTTGTGACACGATATTTAAAACCCACTTGTCCTGGGTTATAATATGCCAATTTTGAGAAAAAAGTGCTAATTTTCCCCCTAAGGGTGCTGCTAGGAAATAAGTACTTGGTGCAGGCAGGGGGAAGACATTGGGACTGTTTCCTGTAAGATTGTGATTTGTCCTCCACTTTTGGAGGTAGAAGCACCCCATTGCTTTTACCTGTATGAACCTTGCGCCTGGGATCTGCCTCTAGGGCGTCTGGGTCTGCCCCTTTGAGGTCTGTCTGACACAGGAAAGGACCAATTCTTTGCTGGCCAGTGTCTACTAAACCTAGGTGGCTGTACTTGTAAGAAATCTTTGACCGTTTGCATAGATTTAGCCTTGTCCTCCATTTTCTTTACACCTCCTCTGCCTTAACACCAAACAAAGAATCATGCTGTAAAGGTGCATCCAATAATTTAACTTTAACATGATCAGGCAGATTTTGTTCCTTTAACCAAGCATGCCTTCCAATTACAGAGCCTGTAACTGCGGCCCTGCAGGAGGCCTCTAAAGAATCAAAACCACATTGCAAAGTATGCTTTCCAACTTGTTCAGCTACATGCAATATATCCTGCATTTCCTTGTTTTCTGCACATTCAGAATTTAACAACATTTTTTGTTTAAGCAATGCCATGACATGTTGCTGATATTTGAGCACATGAAACCGACAGTTTAAGGCCCTTATAGCCAAGGTAGCAGATGTGTAAACCTTTTTTCCCCATCTATCCAGTGCCCTAGAATCCCTGTCAGAAGGGGTAGGGTTTTTTGCAGCGGAAGCCTTAACACCCTTGGGACCCTGAGAAATAGTTTCTGGGTCTGCAGCGAGGTTTTTAAAAAGGAATTTATGAGAGTCAGGAACCCTGTAATATCTGTCAGGCTTAACAGGAGCTGGATGTAAGGAGTCAGGGGTTAGGCTAGACTCCGAAAACACATCTACAAGGTCTAACACAGGAGGGATGGCTAGTGGCTTGTGCTTAGGAATAATCCTGTAAAATCCCTGAGCCTCTTTTTAGACTCTGAAAAATCCTGGCTATCCCAGTGGAAATGCTCCCTCATGGTATGTAAGGTTTCCCCAAAAGAATAATCCTCAGGAGGAGAAGCTGAAGGTATGGATTCTTCAGCATCAGAATCCTCATGGAGGGAAAAGAATATTCCTGATCAAAAGAGGAATCAGAAAAAATGGAAACCTGATCTGAAGATTCATAGTCGGTCTCTTGCCTAAGCCTCTTATCAGGAGGGGGATGGGAACCCCTGATTAAGGTAATCAGGTCTTCGGCCATTTTAAGCATCTGTTTTTTGGGCATGGAGGCCTGTCCACGTGGCTCTTGAGGTAGCGTCTTCGCCTTTGAAGGTGCTTTAGTCTTTGCGTTTGAAGTTGGTTTAATGTATAGATGTTTGGGTCTGAATACACCCTCTGAAGCCGGTACCTGCGCAGCGGCTCTAGACTCATCTGAAGGAATAACGTCCGAGGCTCCAATACCTTGCATTTCCAGTGGCATGGCGGACCCCACGTGTGAGTCGGTAGAGGCTTGCGACTCTAAAGTAGCGGTCGTCAGGGGCTGCGAAAGCTCCTCACTGACAACCAGTGAACCGGCGTCTGGCTTAGGAGAAGCTTCGTCGGTTTTGGGCCTCGGTCTTTTTCTTTGCATTTTTTGTGAACTCCGGTAGTCGGATGGCTTTCCGACGACATTTCTGGATAATTAAATCTGTGGCCAAAGTAGTTTAAAGCATAATAATACAGACGCTTAATAGTGCGTTGGTTAAATCTAGCACAAAACCGACAACCCAGATAATTATGATCAGGGCCTAGGCAAGGAATACAGTAAGAATGAAAGTCCTTATGAGGTATTTGCTTCCCACAAGAAATACGATTAACTTTTTCTGACATCGGTTCTGGAGCAAGAAAAAAAGTTTTCCCAGTGGGGTACTTAGCTTTACAGAAGACTTTGGATCTGAAATTCGAACTCGAAAATCTCAGGAGTCGGCCGACCGGCACTTGCGAACTGCTTCTGCTTTGGGCACCGTGCGGCAAGAAAGACTAAAGAAAATGGCATCGTCCGCATCTTTTATACCCCTGATGACCTGACGTCAGGGAAGGGGTGACAGCGGCCGACGCAGGACCCAGGACTTTGGAATTCAGGCCGGCTGAGGGCAACCTGCCAGCAGGATTACCCAAATGTAATGACTGCAACAGTGAAACACGAAGAACATCTTAGCCATTTAAATACACAAAATAACTAACAACCAATAAAATAATAAACCAATAAAACAATAAACCAATTTCCATGTCAACTTGAACACATTAATGAGGTAATTTATGAGTCTTTAGGAAAGGCTTCGATGAAACACTGTCATTAATACCAACATTTTCATCTGCCTGTAATGTGATAATCCACTTCAACTCCTCATTTTCAGTTTTGACATTAATACATGCCCCTCTAACACTTTTATTAATAAGCTGCACCACCATAAATTCAGAAACATGACCTGTATTCTGTTGTACATGCCTATTCAAAGCAATAGTTGTCATATCCCTTCTTATATCTCCAAGTATTCAATTTTTCATGGTCTGAAGAATTGGCTGAAGGCTTTTCTGCCGATTTAGAACTGGGCTACAACCCTCAGCTCCTGTCTTCAAGTAATGAACATTTTACTAAGGTTGTCCCTATGGAGAACAATCCTTTATTACTAATTTAAGAGAGACATTTACAACTGAAAATTTATCTGCCAATATGACTGCTTTTCTGAAATTACTGAGAGAATTGGAGAATAAACTATATATATGAAAGAGACTCCAATGTCAGAGACTTCACTTAGAAGCCTGTTTACACCATAAATAAATACCAAGGGGCTACCTATGGTGACCATTATTCTGAGCTTCTGAGGCACTGGAAAGCACTTAACAGAGAGCTGGCTTTTACAGCTCTTACGTAACATTTTTAAGGCAATGGAAAATTATTTGGTTGTGGAGATTGACACAATTTAATGAGCTGAAATGGAGATTTGTTTGAGATGCGTTTGCAGATGAAGAAGCCCATATATGCTGAAGAATCTGAGTGATTCTGATAAAAAAACAATAAATGAGACGGAAGCTCCAACGAGATTATCTCGATTTTAACAATGGCCATGTTTTCGTGTGGCTACGAAGGTGTACTCCTAGGTAAAGGGAGAATAGTTTATCCACGCACGCTAATCCTTCTGCTGAACCAGTTGAGACGGCGATTAATGCGACTCGTACAATAAGAGCGAGCAGAAGACCAGTACTGGTGTTAGATGCAATGAAATTGAAGCATCTCTATAAGTGATGACAACAAGAAGAAACACAGAGGACGGATACTGGTGCCAGACGTATAGGTGAGATAGTTGCCTGTTTAAACACCGCCCTTTTTCCATGATTCCGGTTCTATTAAAATGGCAGAGAAGTCAGAGCAGCAGGCATTCCCAGAGCAGAGGGAGAGTGAACAGATGGCCGTTGGCAGAAAGCCACCAAAATTCGATAAGGCCACAAGATGGGTCGTCACTGAGAACATTAATGCACAACATTTCACTGGTTGATTTAACCCAGTCACAAATGAGAGCATTAAATAAAGGCTTGTCCCTTTATACCTTCGGTAAGAAAAAAGTTGTGTACTCATAACGTTCCATCTAAGTAGCTGTACTTCATTTGGCTTCAACCTGTGGGTTATGGATCTGTATCGAATCCAACACAGCCGCATATCCAGCATCTGATCAGAGCTCCAAGCTCCTCCCCTTACCCATAATGCCCCCCGTGTCTCCTTCCTCCCTTCAGATCGAGTTTGCTGCCCAACACAACGCGTACCTGACCCAATGAGACCTTATCACTACGGGCAACCCAAATTTCCTGAGCCAAAGCATGACGAAGGACATCCCTGAGATGTTCATCTTCCATATATACAGCCAGCACAACAGTGACAAGGTCGGGGGAAGGAGGGGGAGATGGTTGAAGACAAATGAAGTCCAACTACACAGATGGAACGTTATGGTGAGTACATAGGATCATAGGTGTGTACAAGGCTAATGGCCCTGGAGCCCTTACAAGCCTAGCCCACAGAAGAGCCCTGGCATCGTGCTGCCCAACATTGGATCCTAGTGCCTCTATCAAGTAGAGTCACTGGAGTGATCCTCGGGGTGAACTTTCTATTTCCCATCCACTCTAAGATTTCTCTTGAAGAGGGCCAATGAGGTGCTCTGCTTGACATGAAGTCTATTCCAGAGCACGGGCAGTCTCTGGGTTATGACCCTGTCCCCTCCAGCATATTCTGTTGATTATGGTAATGAGGATGAGGTCTCTGGAGCGTGTGGTGTGGAGGGATTTGAATTTCTTTAGCTGTAACATATCTAACAGAGTTGGGTCAGACATGGCTCTAAGTCAAGCAGAGATCACATCTTAGTAGACGATATGAGACAGAGAATAGATGGGGTTTTTTGAGTCTGTCCATGTAGGACATGTGTTTAAGGTCTGGAATCCTCTTCGTGAGGTACTTTTGTGGCCTTATCAGCTGTTGCAAGTGTCTAGTGAGGTACATGCCAAATAGGGCATTATTCTTGATGACTGGCCTAACGAGGGAAGAGTGGAGACAGATGATGACCTCTTTCTTCCTGGATGCAAAACCCTTGGTAATGAAATGCGCCACAAAGAAGGACTTTCTGATCACAGTGGCAAAGTGTTGGTCAAAGGAGAGGTCATTGTCAATCTGTCTCCCCAGATTTCTTATAATGCCTTCAGTGTTCAGTGGGGCTCACATCAATGTGGCAATCAGTGGGAACCGAGTTTTTCCCAAAAGGGATGACGACCACTTTTTGGCATTAAGCTTAAGGCCATGTTTTCAACACCAGTCATTGGTCTCAGTGAGGCCTTTCTGTAGGATGTCTACATCACTTGGGGAGTTAATAATGGGTCCCCAAGCTTATAGTAGTCTGCAAACTTGGTCAGCCAGAGTTCTTCCATGTTGGCCTGGACTTCTCAGACATAGATATCAAACAGGAGAGGACACAGGACCGATCCCTGTGGGACTTCACTCGTGATTGGTTGGTTGGCAGTCTGACTTGGAGTCCACTGCTTTCACATTGTGGATGCTGTGAGCCAATTTGCAACCCACCTAGTGATATAGGGGATGATGCCTATTTTGGTGAGTTTATCAATAATTCCTGAGTGGGGAATGGTATCAAAGGCCTTGGTCAGATTGAGGTAGGCTGTATGAAATGCCTTGCCCTCATCCACAGCTCTGGTGACTGACACAAAGAAGTCAACCAGGTTAAGCAGGCATGATCTACCTTTCACAAAACCAAACTGCATGGGATCTAGAGTTTGGAGATTCCCTATATCATTGTTAATTAGGTCTATGATGATTCGCTCCATAGCCTTAAATATCAGACTCATCAGGCTAATGGGGCGATAATTCCCAGGGTCTGTAGTCGCTCCCCCTTTAGGGAGAGGAATGACTGTAGCAGTGCGCCATTCGGTAGGGACAGAGCCTGAAGTGAGGCTTTGACTGAAAAGGGCACACAGATGTGGTGCCAGTTCACTTTGTAGTTCATGTAGAACACATCCAGAGATATTGTCAGGTCCCACTGAAGCTGTATTCTTGGCCTTGGACAGTGCAGCTTTAACGTGTGCTGTAGTAATGCTGGGTGCCTGGCATTGTAAAGTTGGCACTGAATCTGTCAGCCAGTATGTTGGCAATATCTGTTGGCTCAGTACAGGAAGTACCATTGTGCAGTAAAACTCAGAGCAAACCTGGGTATTTCAGTGGAAATTCTTGATATAACTATAGAAGGCTTTGTGGTTGTTTTTAGTGTGTGCAGCAATTCTGCCTTCATAGCTGTCTTTAGAGGTTTTGATGGGGGATCAACTTTTTGTTGAGGTTAATAAGGGAGTTTTTCCAGTCTTGGGACTTCACCTTTTTCTGCAACAGTTTCTTCCTTCTGTTGTAGAGTTTATTAATGGCAGTGGACCACCAGATTGGCTTCCTTTTTCTGGAGGAGTGTGTCCTGGTTCTGTTGGGTATGGCTAATTCCATGCATTTATGTACGTGTTCGTACAGTGCACTGGTGAATGATTCGGCAGTCATGCATTATTTTCCACTGACATGGGTGCTGTGAAGTTAGCCACCTCTGTTTTTAGGAGCCCAAAGTCAACTTTGGAGAAGTTTTTCATGGTGGTTACCTTTGCGGAGGGTGTGGGTGAGATGTGGATTTCCATGGTGATTAGTTTGTGGTCGGATCTAATCAGGTAGGAATAGACTTACTGGTGCAGAGCAATGGTTGCCCATGTTAGTAATAACCAGGTCAAGGATGTTGCTTCATCTCTATTGGGGGGGGGGGGGGGTAAGAATGAACTAGTCCAGGGGATTGGAATTTATGAATGCCAGGAAGCGTTGGGCCAGTATACTGGTCCAAGAATAGTTTTCCCAGTTGATGGAGGGGTAATTGAAGTCACCTAGTATGAGTGTGTTGGGTTGGACCCTAATAGTTTCCAGGGTGCTTAGGAATGTGGAGTGAGTCTTGAGATGTTGGGGACCTACAAAAGGCTACGACCTGAATCACCATCTTACCCAATATGTTAGTTATAGCTGAAGTATCTCAGATGCATTATGCTGGGCTACTAGTCTGGAGGTGTGCATATCCTTTATGAATATGGAGACACCATCGCCTTTGGAGCTTCGGTCCATGTTCTGGGGCCGAAAGGTGGGGAAAGAGATATAGCCTGGTAGCGCAGGCATGCTTTCTGCTGCTTTAAAACCATTTCTCTGTTACAGCACAAATGTCAAAGTTCTCCATTTTCAGGAGACCTTCGAGCAAATGCATCTTGAGATTTAGACTTCTAGCATTGAGCAGCATGACCCTCAGACTGCATTTATTTATAGCTGTTATGGTGGTAATTTGGTCTTTGGAACATCGGCTAAAAGGGCACTATAGGGGTGGCAAGAGCCTTAGCCAGTACCCATAAACCCAGGAGTGACAGATGCAGGCCATCCCTGGCAAAGCATTGTGGTCCAGTCATGTCATCCCAAACGGATACTGGATCCCCTTAAAATGACACCAGAAACTTAGTCAATTATTGAAGTCAATCATTTTTTGTTTGTACTGTGGTATCATTCTGGGCAACAGTAGGATGCTGCTCAGGGCTAGGGTCATATCTGCCTGGGCCACATAATCCGAGAGCTCCTCCATGTCTCTTTTCATGTCCAGGGAAGTGCGTCTCAGGTCATTCACACTCACAAGGACAGTCAGAGTCATACTTGTTGTGGAGTGATCGGAGTGTGTGTTATGTGTCGGATGCTGGCACCTGATAAGACAGCTGACTGTTACCTTCTCCTTATTCAGCCTAGTGAGTGGGACATCAGTGTGCCTCACTATCGAGTTACCTATGATTAGTGTATTGGGCAAGCTGTTTTGCCTTAAAGGCTTAGGTTGGGCAAGCTGTTTTGACTTAGGGGGTTAGGTTGGGGGGCACACTGTGTAGGGGAGCTGTGTCTTGCGCTGTGTTGTTGGTGGTCAAATGCATTTCTGCCTTGGAGGTCTCTGCTGTTTGGGTCATTTCTATTGAGAGCCTCCTCAAAGGTGGGTGTGTGGTTTGTGTTTTTTTTTTGTGACAGCTGTGATGGTGGGTGTTCTGGAGGGCTGTGTGTTGCAGGTGTTGACCTTCTCCTCTTGACCAGCTATTCCAGTCTTGGCTTGAGAGTGCATGGCTTCCAGTTTGGATATACAAGTGCATCTCTCACAAATCTGAGTGTTGGGAGGTAAGAGGAGAGGGTTGTCTGTCTACATAAGCCAGTTGCTACACTGCCTCAGAATGCCCAAGTTCACCAGGTTAATAGGAGAAAGCACAGGGGACTGATACTTTAGACATGCCAGGAGGGATGGTCATTATTACAAAGTACTGGAGCTGTTTCCTTATATATTCCTTTTACAGGAAAAATGTCACTCAAGGTGTCTGAGTCTGTACACAGCACTGCCAAACACTTGAAGGGAAACTAATACGTAGACCTTGCAAATTTAAGGATGAAGTATTTAGGCAGACATTTTTAAGATAGAAAGAAATCAAGCAGTACTTACTGAAAAGTAAAGAATTAGCTTGACAAGAATGATGAAAACAGGGGAGTCGCATGAATGGCTACTACTAATGCTGTTCTCAGCACAGCTTTACTTTGTTGGGATACAATACTCCTTTGCTTCTTCTCTCACCAGAAGCAAAATGTTAGCACCAATCCCAAGAAGAGAAGCAGGCCACGGCCTGTTTGGTGATCCACGGTCTTGTCCCAGATGATGCAAGGGTCTGTAGGCTTGTAGCCTTTTTCTGGTAGATGCCTCAAATAGCAACCAGACCAATCAGGTACTTTAAGCACAGGCACTCACTCTCCAACCAGAGAGAGTCAGGAATCAATGCATTCTGCTCCTACTCTCACCAGGATCAGAATACAAGCACAAATTCCAAGCTGTCACCTATTAAAGCTGTTATTAAGCTTTCTGGTGATCAGCAGTCTCCAGGAAATAATGCAACTGCACTCCTTCTCTCACCAGGAGAAAATAGAAGCACTAATCCCAAGATGACTGCGGAGAGGCAGAATGTGAGCTCTCCAATAACTGGTGGTCTTGCAATAGATGCTTAAAGGTAAGATGAAAAATATGGTTTATCGTAAACAGTGCAGTGTGCACTAGAGGAATTAGATGTAAAAGTAGATAATTTAATTTTTATCTGTCTAAAAAGTTAAGTTTTAGTGGAGAGTCACTATTTTTAAAATACTAGACAGGTTGAAAGGGGGTGGTCACTTTTGTATTCTGGTACTACGGAATAGAGTAGGATGGCCAATAAATTTAAATAGACGAAGGGAAGTGATTTCACAAAAATGATAATTTTGTGCTTACTTGCACCAACCAGTAAAAGCAGAGAGGAAATGAGATATATTGTCAAATTAACATAAGGGGCAGGCAACTAGAAAGACAGTGGTGGTTAAGAACACAACAGTAACACAGTGGGGAAAAAAACGGACTCGCAAGAGATAGAGCTGTGGTCTCTTTTCAAGTTTTAATATGGAGTTAAAAGCAGAATACAAGTAAAACAGTGTAAAGAAAACAAAATCACAGTATACCAAATAGAAAAAGGCAATTAAGTAATACAAAATGCAACAAACAAAAAGCAAACTAACCTTTCCCTCACAGCAAACTGTAGCAGAGTCTGAGTGAGCCTTTCCAGTAAAGCCGTAACATCTTTATCTGAAGTAGTTGACTTCATTTGACCTTCAACCTGTAAGTCCCCAGCTACTATACACATGGGAGGACCTCACGGAAGGGCATTCAGTTCCTGGATATGTCCAATTTACAATAAGAAATGAAGGTATGAGATGAGGACCAAGTAGCTGCAGAACAGATATCCTCAAGCGATACCCTGGACCAAAAAGCTGCTGAAGTAGCCATAGATCTGGTAGAATGTGCTTTTACCTGACCTGGCGGGGAAATCCCCCCGAAAGAGTACGCCCAAATAATGCACTGAGAAATTCAGCAGGCAACCGTAACCTTGGAGATTGGTTTCCCAAAAAATGGTTTTGAGTAAGAAATGAACAGCGGGTCAGACTTACGAAAAGCTTTTGCCCTGCGCAAGTAGAACCGTTAACTGTCTATGCACATCCAGCAAATGTAATTTATATTCTCCCTTATTTTGAAAATTTGGAAAAAAAGACTGGAAGATTGATAGTCTGATTAATATTGGCTTCTGACAGTACCTTGGGAAGAAAAGATGGGTTAATACGTAAAGACACCCTATCCTTTGTAAAATCATATAAGGAACCTTAATCGATACTGCTTGAAGTTCTGACATTCTCCTAGCAAAAGTAATGGAAACTAAAAAGGCAGTCTTCCAAGACAGATACTGCAAATCTACCGAAGCTGCAGGTTCAAATGGGGGCGAGACTAAAGCCTGAAGCACTAATGTAAGTTCCCATGGCGGCATAGGATCCTTCATCAGGGGGTCTCAGAAGAAAGGTACCCTTAAGGAAGGTCTTGCAAAGTTTAGAAGAGGCCAACCGAGTCGTGTTTTCCCTCACATGAAAATTGGAAATTGCAGCCAGTTGGACTTTGACAGTGGAAAAACTGGCACCTTGCTGAAAAATCCCTGCCAAAAACTCCAATACCACAGACACTGGAGTAGTAAAGGGATCCAATGCATGGTGCAAGGCCCATATGGAAAAACGTTTCCACTTGCTACGGTGTATCTTTCTGGTGGAAGTCTTGTGAGCTGTCACCAATATAGTTTTAATGGGAGAAGATAAACCAGAAGTTTTAATAATCATGGGAACTAGAGCAGCCCAACTGAGAGCTTCAGACTGTCCAGGTCTGGGTGAGGAATCCCCAAGGGATGAGAAATGAGATCCAGAACTGGATCCAATGCCCATGGTGGCGCTACTAGATGAGACCATAGAGAGGGAATCCAGAATTGGCGAGGCCAGAATGGGGCAATGAGGATCACAAAGCTCCCCAGCCTGCGAGTTTTCTGAAGAAACTTCAATATCAAGAGCAGTGGAGGATAAGCATAAAGAAGACCGGGTGGCCAAGCATGAATCAGAACGTTTCTGGAAGCTTCCCCCTGAATGGGGTTCAGAGCAAAGAACGCGCTGCATTTCATATTGGAAGGAGATGCGAAAAGATAGCAGCAAGGACGACCCCACTTTAGAAAGATCTGCTCTGCAACTGAAGGATTCAGAGACCACTCGTAAGGCATCAGGGTAGACATGCTGAGCCTGCCCGCTAGAATGCTGGACCATCCCGGAATGTGCATTGCCACCAGAAAATGGCCGGTGGAGATCACCCATTTCCACACTCTCATGGCTTCGCGACAAAGGGGGTAAAGATCTGGTCCCCCCTGTTTGTTGATGTACCAGACAACTGACATATTATCGGTCTGGATAGCAACCGTCCTTAGAGGAAGATAGGCATGAAGGGCCTGCAATGCAAGAAGCACTGCCCTCATCTCTAGGACGTTGATATGCAAACTGGTCTCGGATGGGGACCATGTGCTTTGAACTGTCCTTCCCGAGCAATGCCTCCTAAGAAACGTCTGTGGTCACCGTGATCTTGGGAAAGGACGGCAGAAAGGGACGTCCCCTGACTAGGTCCGGGGAATGAATCCACCACCGAACAGAGTCCCTACACACTGGGAGTTTCTTACAGGACGAGACAACAGCAGAGTTGAGAGACCACTGAACAGCAAGAGTCCACTGAAGAATCCACATGTGACGGTGCACTAAGGGTAGCAGGTTGATCGTAGTCGCCATAGACCCCAACACCCTCAGTACTGTTTCTGCTGTCCGAGATTGGGCTTGAAGTACATACAGAACGTGTAGCTTCAGGCTGTGTATCCTGTCTGTGGTAAGGAAAACTTTCACCTGGATAATGTCCAATCAAGCCCCAATGGAGTTCAAGATCTCAGCAGAGGCCAACGACAACTTGTTGAGATTGATGGTGATGCTCAATCTCTGTGCTAGTAAGAGGAAGTAATCCCTGGCTTGGGAAAGTTGATGCTCGGAAGGGGCAGTGAAGAGCCAATCATCCAGGCAAGGGAAGACCTGAATGCCCTGAAGCCTTAGGTGAGCTGCTACTACTGCCATTACACCTTGGTGGACACCACAGGGGGCTGTGGTGAGACAAAAGGGAAGGGCTCTGAACTGAAAATGATTGGGTCCTAGCCAGAAGCGGAGAAACCTCCGAGCGCGCCTGTCCATATTGATATGATAGAATGCTTCCTGGAGGTCGACAGAGCACATCCAGTCTTTCGCCTGCAGGTAGAGCAGGATGGATTGAAGTTTGACCATACAGAATTTTGCCTTATCCACTGACAGGTTCAAGGTGAATAAAGCCAAAATAGGTCTTAGGTCCCCCATTTTCTTTGGCACTAAAAAGAAGCTGGAATAAATGTCTGATCCGGATTGGTGGAGGGGGACAGGTTTGATGCCTCATTTTCTTAGCAGCTTTCCTAGTTCTCGAGCTGCTTCCTCCCTTTGCAAGGGTGGGACATCCAAGAAGGTGTTTTGGTGGTAGAGGTGGCTCGATGAACGGGATGGAATAGCCTCTGGATATGATCTTCAAAACCCAACAATCTTTTGTTATTGACTCCCATGCCACTGGGTGTAGCGATAACCGACCCCGATTGCCTCTAGAGATAAGCAGTCGGGCAAGCCCTTAAGGACTGATGAGCAGGTCTGTCCAAGAACGGTTTCTCGGACCCCTCTGCCTCTAGGGTGGCATCTATCATAACTTCCCTCTGCCTCTAACGGAAGAAGAGTCCTGAGTGTCTTGGGAAAACTCCTGAGACTTCTGGAACCACATCATCTTCATCCCTCGCTGATTCCCCAAAAAGGATCTTTGAGGGGAGGAGAAGCAAATCCCGACTGCAGACAGTATCTTCTGCCCTTCTCTCTCTGGACCAAGATCTCGCGTACTGACTTCCCAAACAGGGAAGAACTGTCATACGGGGCACTGGTAAACGATGCCTTAAAGGAATCCAAGAACTGGCAAAGCCAGATCCAGGCATGGTGCCTGATGGCAATGCCTGTACCAGCTGGCCTAGCGCCTCCCTCTGTGGCATGGGAGAGGAGACTCATGGATGTATTAGCTACTGACTTCAGAGTGGCCATAAAAGCGGAAAACGTCTTCCTTGTCCTCCGCCATGGACTTGGGTCGACTTAGTGATTTCTCTGACTAAGTCTTGCTGCAGCCAAATCACATGTGCCATGTAATTCAGCACACTTATGGAAAAAGCCACTGAAGAGTTCCCACTTCCTGAACTGGTCCAGCTCCCTTGACTCTCGGTCAAGAGGATGGTCCATAGAGGTTCCCTGCGCAAGCTCATTCTTCGTGGCAGCTGCCACAACCATAGCATCAACCGGGGACCCCTTTATTCCAACATATCCTGTCCAAAGGGGGGGGGGAGCTAAGGACTTTATCAGGGTGCTTAGGGATAGGCTCCACTGTGTCCAGTTCCTTCCATGCCCGAGATGTTAACAGGTCCACTAAGGGATCAGCAGGAGGGGACAGCCAGGAAAGTAGATGGGCCTGTGCTGAATGCCTTGATGAACACTGATTTGTCCGAGGTTGGTTTTTGGGCAGACCACCCCCACTCTGACGTAGGAGTTCCATGATGTCTCCAAAGGAGACATCCTCGGGGAGGAACCTTCCCCTTCCTCTAAAATCAGTGTCTTCAGTGAGGTACTCTAGTGGGGAGTTCAACTGCCTCCTTTTACACCTCCGTTTGTGATGGGTCTCCTCAGTGGGAATCTCAGGGGAGGACTCGCCAACATCCTGCTGCTCTCTCACGGAGGCTTCCTGAGGCAAAATGGGCACAGGCTGTCCCCTGAGATTAGTTGGTCAGAACCATACCCAAAACAGAGGGAGTCAAGGATCTCAACACCCAGAAAACCCTCTCCACCACATCAAATGCTGAAGAACGGGCATCCTGAGAAGTGCCAGTTGGAGCTGTTCCCCTGTGACCAGACAGGGGAGTTAGAGCAGAGACTCCAGGACCTGAGATACCAAGGGGAATACTGCGCTCCGACACACTTGGAGCCGACAACACCCCCTCAGATCCGACCCCAAGGCTACGGCTCCGAGAGCTTGTATCTGACCTGATCAGCTCTGACATACTCAAGGCAATGGCTGGCGTCGAGGTACAAGGTACCATTGGCGCCGACCCCTCAACCCCAAGGGTCCTCGGACACAGGGGCTCTGATACCAAAGGCCAGATCAGAGTAAATAAGACTGTGAGCTCCCCCCTCCAGAGGGAGCAGGGGCAGGCAAGACCCCCATCTGAATTTGAGTATGTATAAACCTCTACATCATCTTACCCATCTCCGGTCTGGACTGCCAGGGAGGGGAAGCCTGTACAGCAACTAGACCTAGGATTCCGGGGAGAACCTAGGACAATGGAGGCAGAGAGATCCTGGTCTGGTTTCTGGCCTAACCTTCTGCAGCAGGCCGGCCAGAGCCGAGCAGTCAGAACTGCTTCCTTGGCCTATTCTTCCTAGACTTCTCCCCTTCCCCAGACCTTTTGGCAGGAGTTTGAGTCCCAGAGGCCGGGGAAGAGGTAGAAGCTGCTGCTGCACCTGACGAGGGGGCACAGGGGCTACAGTCACCAAAGAGGGAAATAGGCCCTTGAGGAGGAGTTTTTCCCCTCCTTTCCTTCAGTGTCCTGGGATTAAACCCGGCACAGACAGGACATGAGGTTTTGTAGGTGGGCCACTCCCAGACACACCACGTATAATGTGTGGCCATCAGCTGGGGAGAGCTGATGGCCACACTCTGTGCACTTTCTAAAACCTAGTTTAGGAGTTTCAGCCATGTCCCTAAACAGGCCCAGAACACACACACAAACACACACACACTAGAAAAGAACAGACTGAAAAAGGGAGAAGATTTTTTTTCCCCCAGATAACTTTACGGGGAGAATAGATAGTAAAGCTAGGAAGAAAAAGTTAAGGAGGGAAGCAAAAAGCGCAAAAATACACTCACTAATCCCAAATGACCAGCTAAGAACTTGGACTATGATGCTTACTTTTCTAGTGACAAATGAAATCTGAAGGGAGTAAGGAGACCGGGGGCATTATGGGTAAGGGGAGGAGCTTGGAGCTCGGATCAGATGCTGCATATGCAGCCACATCATAGCAGATACGGATCTGTAACCCACAGGTTGAAGATCAAACTAAGTCAATTATTTCAGATCCAATTTTAGTGATACAGTTCTCAGCCTTCGTCTTTCTGCAAGAAATATAATGCTGAATAAGAAGTTATGTACTCACCATAACATTCCATCTGAGTAGGTGACTTCATCTGTCTGCAACCTTTGGGCCTTGGATACGACTTCAGATCCGAGCCGGCAACTTATTTTACAGCTTATGGATCCGAGCTCCTAGCTCCTCCCCTTACCCATAATCCTCTTTCAACCCTGACTGACCTCAGATCGAGTTTGCCCTTATACCAAATTTCAGACCAAAGTGTCCCAAAAGGGACCAAGAAAGGACATACAAGAATTGACTTCTGAAGGCCAGGGGGAAGGAGGGGTAGATGGTTGCAGACAAATGAAGTCACCTACTCAGATGGAACGTTATGGTGAGTACATAACTTCTTAATCTGAAGTGGGGACTTCATTTGTCAACAACCTTTGGGACAGAGTCCCCAGCTACCTGAATCTTGGGCGGCCATCATGGAATGATGTTCCGGAGCACTGCGGAGCCAAAGGATGCTCTCCCTCTGGAAATAATGTCCAGCTTATAATGGTTGATAAAGGCACGAGATGAGGCCCAAGTGGCTGCAGAGCAAATATCATCCAAAGATACTCTAGATCTAAAGGCAGCAGAAGTAGATATGGAGCAAGTAGAATGCGCCCATACTCCCTGAGGTGCGGGCCTCCCCGAAGTTTCATAGGCCAGAAGAATAAACTGTGAAATCCATCGTGATAAGGTGACCTTAGAAATAGCTTTACCCAGATTGAATTTGGCAAAGGAAATGAACAACTGATCTGATTGTCTGTGATCAGCAGTCCTATGAATGTAGAAGCGCAGTTGTCTGTGCACGTCTAAGGAATGCAGCTTGTATTCTCCTTTATTCTGATACTTAGGGAAGAAAACTGGCAGGTTAATGGACTGATTGATATTGGTTTCTGAGGCCACCTTAGGAAGAAAGGAGGGATTGGTCCTGAGGTACACTCTATCCTGATGAAAAATCAAGTAGGGAGGTTTCGCACAAAGGGCCTGAAGTTCGGAAACTCTCTTCGCTGAAGTGATGGCGACAAGGAATGTCGTTTTCCAGGAAAAATATTTAAGTTTGGCCAAGGCAGCTGGTTCAAAGGGAGGGGCAGTCAAGGCTTGAAGGACTAATGATAGATCCCAAGGGGGTACAGCTTCCTTGACAGGAGGCCTGAGCAGGAAAGTACCCTTGAGGAAGGTTTTACATAATTTCGCAGTCATCAAGGGACCTGACTCGTGTCCCACATGGTAATGAGAGATGGCTGCCAAGTGAACCTTGACCGTAGAACAGCTAGCTCCCCGTTGAAAAAGTCCGGTGAGGAAATCCAAGACGGACGGCAACAAAGCCGTGAAGGGATCTATGTTATGGTGTTCCGCCCAGATGGAAAAACGCTTCCATTTACTGCAATAGACTTTTCTAGTGGAAGGTTTATGTGCTGCCACCAAGATGGCTTTAACTGGTGAAGAGATGCCGGGAGTCCTGACTAAGAGTGGAACTAGAGCAGCCAATCTGTCAGCTTCAGGTTGTCCAGATTCGGGGTCGGTAGGTCTGAGGGATGGGATATTAGATCCGGAATGGGATCCAGAATCCAGGGAGGATTCACCAGATGAGACCACAGGTAAGGGAACCAAGTTTGACGAGGCCAGAATGGGGCAATGAGGATCATTCTGCTCCCCAACCGAGAGGCTTTCTGTATTAGTTTCAACATCAGGGGTAGAGGAGGATAGGCATAAAGTAGACCGGGAGGCCAAGCATGCACTAGAGCATCTCTCGGGGCTTCCCTGAGGGGGGGAATCAGAGCGAAGAAGCTGGAGCATTTTGTGTTTGAGAGAGTGGCAAAAAGAACGCAGCAGGGTTGCCCCCATTCGGCAAAAATCTGCTTCGCTACCTGGGAATGGAGAGACCACTCGTAAGGGGAAAGAATAGTGCGGCTGAGCTTGTCCGCCAGAATGCTGGACCGTCCCGGAATGTGCGTTGCGATAAGGAAGCGGTTGGTGGAGATCGCCCATTCCCACACCCTCATGGCTTCTCGACAGAGAGGGTAGGACCTGGTTCCCCCCTGTTTGTTGATGTACCAGACAACTGACATGTTGCCCGTCTGTATCGCAATAGTTCCTATGGGGAGAAGGTTCTGAAGTGCTTGCAACGCCAACAGCACCGCCCTCATCTCCAGAACGTTGATATGCAAGGAAGTCTCTGTGTCGTTCCATGTGCCTTGGACCGTTCTGCCTGAGCAACGCCCCACCCCCCACCAGAGGCGAGAAGCGTCCGTGGTCACCGTGGTGAGGGGAGGATGGCATGCATAAGGGTCGTCCCGTATGAAGGTCCGGGGACTGGAGCCACCATAAGAGGGCCCTCCTGCAAGCCCTGCTGAGTGAGATAGGATGGCTGAGGGGGAGAAACTGAAAGGACCATTGGACTAAAAGGGTCCACTGTAGCACCTTCATATTCAGACGAGCGTATGGAAGAAGAGTTATTGCTGCTGCCATGGAGCCTAGCGCCCTCAGGACCAATTCCGCCGGTGGGGCTTTTAATTGGAGGATGGCCCGCACATGAAGTCTCAGGTGTTGAAGTCGCTCCGAAGTGAAGAACGCTCGCAGACTTCTCGCATCTAGTTTGGCCCCTATGAAATCTATCACTTGTGTTGGAGCAAGGGAGGATTTGTCCAGGTTGATCGTAATGCCCAGCTGGGGAGCTAACCGGAGAAGGTGATTTCTGGCTGCGCAGAGTAGATGCCTTGTTGGGGTGGACAGGAGCCAGTCATCCAGGTACGGGAAGATCTGCATTCCCTGGAGTCTCAGGTGGGCCGCTATCACTGCTAACACTTTGGTAAACACCCTGGGGGCTGTGGTGAGACCAAAGGGAAGGACCCTAAACTGATAGCGACTGGCTCCCAGCCGGAAGCGGAGAAACCTCCTGGATCGTCTATCCATTAAAATGTGGTAGTACGCATCCTTGAGGTCTATTGAGCACATCCAGTCGCTCTCCTGCAAGAGGGGGAGAATGGATTGA
This sequence comes from Protopterus annectens, assembly GCF_019279795.1. Taxonomy (NCBI): domain Eukaryota; kingdom Metazoa; phylum Chordata; order Ceratodontiformes; family Protopteridae; genus Protopterus; species Protopterus annectens. The sequence goes on from NC_056735.1 coordinate 412,957,213, forward strand.
AGGGTGACCATCCGGAATTTTTCTTTGGTTACAGACAGGTTCAAGAGTGAAAGGTCGAGAAGCGGTCTCAAGTCCCCCGTCTTTTCTGGCACCAGAAAGAACCTGGAGTAAAACCCTAATCCGTATTGATCTGGGGGGACAGGCTGGATGGTTCTTTTTTCTAGCAGCTGCTGAATTTCTGCAGCTGCCGCCTCCCTCTGATTGGGTGGTACACCGGGGAGGTTTTTGAGTCTCGGGACATGGTGCAGTGGGATTTTGTAACCTCTGGATATGATACGATGCACCCAACGATCTGATGTAATTGACTCCCAAGCCACCAGGTGCTTCGAGAAGCGCCCCCCGACTGCCTCCAGAGTGGAGCAGTCGGGCAACCCCTCCGGGCTGCTGCATGGGCTGATCAGAGAAGGTTTCTCTGGACCCAAAACTTCTCGGGGCCCCTCTGCCTCTAGGGCGGCATCCTCCCTGTCCTCCTCTGCCACGGAAGGACTGGTTGTACGGAGCAGGATGGGAATGTTGCGATTTCCGGAACCACATTTTCTTCTGTCCCTTTTGGTTCTTGGAGAAGGACCTCTGGGAAGCAGAGAAGCGGACTCCGATGGCAGACAACGCCTTCCCATCCTTTTCGCTCTGGACAAGTGTCTCGCGAACTATCTTGCCAAACAAGCAGAACCATCAAAGGGGGCATTCGCAAAGGACGCCTTGAAGGGCTCCGCGAAGTCACAATGTCGGAGCCAGGCTGACATCTCATGACTAGACCTGCTCCGCTGGCTCTAGTGGCTCCCTCTGTGGCGTGGGACAAAAGCCGCATAGAGGTATTTGAAACAGATCTTAGAGTGGCCATACGAGTGGAGTACAACTGCTTGTCCTCCGCCGACATGGACTCTGGGGAGGAAGCAGCATATTCTTTGATAAGATCTCGCTGCATCCTGATGACATGTGCCATGTAGTTCAGGGACCTTACTGAGAAGGTCGCTGAACTAAATACCCGCTTCCCGAGGTGATCCATCGAGTGGGACTCCTTGCTCGGTGGATGGACCGAGGGACTCTCCTGAGCTAATTCCCTCTTCGTGGCTGCCGCCATCAACATGGCATCTATGGGGGGACCCTTGCTCCAATGGGACCGGTCTGCAAGGGGACTCAAGATTCTATCCGGGCGTTTGGGGACTGGCTCCACACTGTCCAGATCCTTCCACGCCCTGGTGGTGATAAGGTCCACCAGGGGGTCGGCCGGAGGGGACACCCAAGAGGTAGACGGGCCTGCTTCGAATGCCTCCAGGAACACGGACTTGTCGGAGACAGCCTTGGGGGCAGACCCCCCCCCCCGATGCTGAGCATTTCCATGATGTCTCCAAAGGAGACATCCTCGGGGGGGTGACCTTGGGGAGCCTTCCCCTTCATCCAAGTCCGTGTCCTCTGTTAAGGACTCTGGGGAGTCCACGTCTCCTCTTACACTTATGCTTGCGAGGCACTTCCTCGGGGGGACTGTCCGAGGAGGTCTCACCAGCAATATCCTGTTCCAGTGGAACAACCTGAGACATCGAAGCAGGCTGTCCCTGTGGCTGGGTGATGGAAGCCTGGCCCAGCAGAGAGGGAGTTCAGGGTGGAGCCGATGCAAGGACCGGCGGTCCGGATGCACTCAACAGAGCCCTCTCAACTACATCGAAGGCCAAGGGGGAGCCTCTCTCCCTGGAATCCGAAAGCCGGCTCCCACTCGGATCCGATGAAGGGATCAGAACCGGCGCCGAGGCCACCGAATCCGAAGGACCCATGTGCTCTGACCTGGACGGAGCCGAAGGCACACTGAATCCCTCGGATCCGAAGCTCGGCCCACGGCTCTGAGAGATCGGATCCGACGAAGGACACGACAGACCCAAGGGCAGGATCGGATCTGAAGTACCCAGTACTGTCGGCGCCGACCCACCCCCGGCTCCAACGCTGCCCGGCTCCGAGTGCTCTGAACCCGGGAAGCTGGTCGGAGAAGGAGCTATCGGAGCAAAAAAAAAGGTGTCGAGCTCCCCCCCAAAAGGGGGGGGGGGAGGCAAGAGCACTCCCATCTGCAGCTGGGCCTGGATGAACCTTCTTATCATCCAGTCCAAGTCGGCATCAGAAAGACTAAGTAGATATCGACGAAGCCACCGAGGCGGGCCAGGAATGCCGCCTTGATGACCTCGATGGAGATCGGGTCTCCTCCTCCTCGGGTCCTGGGGAAAAGCAAGGGGATCGGACCCGAGGAGGAGAGGACCTGGAAGCCGTGGAGGGAGAAGCCCGCTTAGCTGGGGGCCAAAGCGGAGGCCTCAGCCCGCCGCTTGTGGTGCTTCTCCCTCCTTTTCTCCCTCCTGGCCTCCCTTTCCTCCGGCGTCTTAGTGGGAGTTTGAGTCCCGGCCGGAAGGGGGGCAGGAGTGGCTACCACCAAGGGTTGAGGAGGAGCCACGGGAGTACCAGAGGCTGAAGCTGGATCCGGGGGCAAAAGTCCTGCCATAACCAACTTCGACCTCTGTTCTTTCAGTGCCTTGGGGTTGAACACTGCGCACATGGAACACCCTGAGGACAGGTGTTCAACCCCAAGGCACCGAGCACACCGAGTGTGGCCATCCGCCGGTGAAAGCTTATGGCCACACTCAGTGCACTTAGAAAAAATGGGTTTTGGGGCCTCCGACATTAGAAAAAAAATAACTACACAAACACACCAGGCCCCAAAAACACAAGCAACACACACACACTCTACAAACCAGCGAGGGGAGGAAATGCATTAAAAAAGAATAAAATTAACAAAAGGGAATCCTAAACACACACACTATTTAAGAAATCAAAGATTTTCTGTATTAAGTTTTTTCTCAAGACTTATCTGAAAGTCACCAGGAGCTCTGAAATCCAGCTGTCTCTTCTAAGAGTGGCAAACTAGATCTGAGGTCAATCAGGGTTGGCAGGGGATTATGGGTAAGGGGAGGAGCTAGGAGCTCGGATCCATAAGCTGTAAAATAAGTTGCCGGCTCGGATCCGAAGTCGGATCCAAGACCCAAAGGCTGCTGACAAATGAAGTCCCTACTTCAGATGTTATTATTTCCAGGTAGATCTAATGAAGGGAATAAGTTTAAGAAATAGTGTGTTTTGAATCCACCTTTACAACCTTTGCTAGAAGCGTTTTTTAATGGTATGTGAAAGACACTTACAAAATGTGTTAAGATGTGAAAAGAATAAGCGGTTTTATAATTTAAATATTAAAGAATATGAAGCTTTAAATCAACTGTATGTTAATGAAAATATATGTATTCACCCTGCTGATAAAGGCGGGGTGATTGTTATAATGGATTCATGTATTCATACTGAATCCATGTACAAGAATCTTTCTGACCGTAGTGTTTATTGTCAGATAACACTATTAGATGTGAAAAGGCGGATTCATGAGGTACACAAATCAGCTGTATGATTTGTTAATGATAGGTCTTTTATGAGCTATATTTCAGTATTGAAGACCTGGTGATACTGATTATGCATGGTCTCCCAAAGGTGCTTAAACATCCCACTGAACCACCGATTACACCAATTGTTGCAGGACAAGGGTAGATAACAATCACTTTCTACTTCTGTAGAGAATAAATTAAAATCTGTCCTGATTAAGGCACCTGAAGTTTTAAAGGACACAGAGAACTCTTAAGCAAGTTTACATAACTGCGTGAGTACTTTAACTGATAATAAGGGCTTGATTTTTAGTAAAAGATCTGTGTACACTGTTTACTGTAACACCGAATGTGCATGGCTTAGATGCTGTTAGAGCCTTTTTAACCAACATTCTTTTCTCAAGTAATAATACTACTCTAATTTGTGCTCTTTTAAATCATAGTGCTTGAGTAAAACATATTTATATATAATAATGACTAATTTCTACAGCAGTTAGGTATAGCTATGGGCACACCATATGCCAATAGCTACACCAATTTGGTCATGGCATTTTGGGAATATGAACATGTTTTAATGAATGAAACGTATATAAACAGCACACTGCCTGTTATAAAAGATTTGCAGGAAGGATAGCACAGTGGTGCAGCAGTTTGCATTGTTGCCTCATAGCAAGAGGTCCTCCGGTTCGATTCTTGGCTGGGGTGCCTTCTGTGCGGAGTCTGCATGTCCTCCCTGCATTCGTGTGGGTTTCCTCAGGGTGCTCCGGTTTCCTCCCATGTTACAAAGACATGTGCCTGGTGCGTTTCCCCCCGGGCCTCTGCTGAAAATTGGCTTGTTCCAAGTCGGACTTTCCCAGTAAACAAATATTAAATAAATAGATTATGTGGTTTTATTATGGAAAGGTACTGAAGAGCAACTGAATGATTTTGTCAGTAGTATTACTAATAATACAAGTTTCTTAAAGTTTACAGTGAATTACTTGCATCACAGTATTGATTTCTTGGATGTTAAGATTTTTAGGGCTAACCATGGCAACTTTGACACTAAAATACATAGAAAAACATGTTGGAAGAATGATCAACTTCATCGGACAAGCATTTACCCAGGTTATATATATATCGGAACTCTACGAAAGGACAATTTTAAAGGTATCAAAGCTTCATACAGATGTGGAATTAGACAAAGAATTTGAAGCTTTGAGTAATGAGTTTTTGGAAATAGGCTATAGGCAGGATGAGATTCAAGACACTGATTCAAGTGAGAGCCATGAGGGATGATACTGGAAAACCCTATTTTTCAGATGGTATATTACAAAATAGTAGGAATAAACAGACACATGGCAGAATTAGGATACATTTTACATACACTAATGATGTTAATTCAGTCTGTGAGATTATTAAATGTAACTGGCCAATTTTATTAACAAATGGAAAAATGAAGTTATGTACTTACCATAACGTTCCATGTGAGTTGTTCATCTCGCTTTCATTCTTTACTGATGGGTTCGGAGCCGATCCCTCGGCTCCAATACGGCCAATTGCAAAGCTCGAGGTCTTCAAACAGCTTAAGGCCAAGCCCCTAACCCATGATACACCTGGAATTACCTCAGATCTTGTTTGCTGCGTATAATAATACCATATGTCATTCTATCACTCCAAGAGAAAGGTATAAAAGGACTGAGTAACCAGGATGGATCCAGCATCTTAGTCATCTTAGTCATCTAACAAGCCCAGGAGGGGGTAGGAGGGAGGGACGTAAGAATGAAGGCGAGATGAACAACTCACATGGAACATTAGAACTTCTTTATGTGAAGGTGTTCAATCTTGCTGTTCATTCTTTACTGACGGGTAGTGTCCCAAGCACCATCAACCTCTGGTGACTCACCAGAGTACATTTCTCAGGACCGTGGATCCAAAGAAGGCCCTCTCCCTGGAGGCCTTAACTATGTAATGACTGATAAAGGTATGAGGTTTTGACCAAGTGGCTGCTGCACAAATGTTATCAGTGGGAAGTCTGGCAGAAAAAACAGATTATGTAGAAACTGCTTTGGTTGATTGAGCTTTAATCTTATGTTGCAAAGGCATATTGGCAGCTGAATAGGCAAAGGTGATACAATCAAATAACCATTTAGACAGTTGTTTTAGCCACTGGTCCACCCTTCCTGGAATCCGAAAATGAAACAAAAAGCTGGTCTAATTTTCTGAAACCTTTTGTTCTATCCAAATAAAATCTGAGCTGTCTGTAAATATCAAGTTTGTGCAGCATATACTCTAAATTGTTCGAATGGTTGGGGAAGAAGACTGGCAAATCAATAATTTGGTTGAGATTGGTTTCAGTGCAATCTTTGGGAAAAAATGAGGGGTTTGTTCTAAGTGAGAGACTGTCAGCATGGAATATCAAATAGGGAGGCTTGATGGATAAAGCCTGAAGCTCTGACACACTGCGGGCAGATGTAATAGCTACCAGAAAGATGGTCTTACATGACAAAAATCTGAGGTCACAAGAGGAAGCTGGTTCAAATAGCAGAAGAATTATCCGGGAAAGTATAAAATTTAGATTCCCTGGGAGACTTCACAGGTGGTCTAATATGACATGTCCCTTTGAGAAAAGCTTTGGATAACTTGTGAGACGTGATATTCAACCCTTCAAATCCAAGATGGAAATTAGAAATAGCAGCCAACTGAACACTAACAGTTAATGCTGCAACTCCTGTGTTAAAAATCATAGTCAAGAACTCTAAAATGGAGGCCATAGGGGCTTGGTAAGGATCAATATTACTTTTTAGAGGCACATATAGAACATTTTTTCCATTTGCTAAGATATAACTTCCTAGTAGAAGATTTATGAGAAGATAAAAGGATCTGTTTTCTCTCATTGGAGAGGTTATGGAACCTGGCTATGACGGAAATTGAAGTAGCCAAGCTGTCAGCTTCAGGGACTGCGGAGAGGGATGAAGATCCTCCGACGAGTGCGTCAAAGTCTGGAACTGGGTCCAGAATCCAAGGGTCCTCCAAAAGATGAAGTCGAAGGAAGGGGAACCAAATCTGACAAGGCCAATGAGGGGCTACTGATGGTCCTTCCCAGGGTTTTTGCTTTCTGTAGAACCTTGAGTATCAATGGGATTGGTGGAAATGCAGTGGAGACCAATCGTGTATAAGTGCGTCAGGGCAAAGCAGCTTCTGCATTTCGTGTTCATGTGAGTGGCGAAAAGGTCGCAGCAAGGCTGGCCTCACCTGCAGAATATCCTGTCTGTTATTTCTTTCTTGAGGGACCACTCGTGGGGCAACAAGATTGCCCTGCTCAGCTTGTCTGCTATCATGTTGGATTTCCCCGGGATGTGCGTTGCCAACAGAAAGCTCTGGGTGGAAACAGCCCACTACCAAACTCTCGCGACAAAGGGGGTAAGACCTGGTTCCTCCTTGTTTGTTCAAATACAAGACCACCGACATGTTGTCTGTCTGAATCGCAATTGTACCCAATGGAAGTACTGCAATGCCAAAAGTACTGCTCTCATCTCCAGGCACTGATATGCAGATGTGTCTCTTCATCGGCCCATGTGCCTTGGGCAGTCTTTGCCTGAAAATGACCCCCAAACCCAATCAGGTAAGCATCCGTGGTCACTGTGGCCGCTGGAGGAGGATAGCACAACAGGGCATCCTATCATGACATGAAGTGAGGCCAACCACCACTGAAGATCCTTTTTGCAAGAATTTGTGATTATAATGTGAGTCATGGGGAGCTCTTGGTAAGACCATTGAATGAACAGTAGCCATTGTAGTATCCACATGTGCATACGAGCTAGTGGAATAGTCAAAATTGCTGCTGCCATCATGCCTAATAATTTCAGAACTTCTGATGCTGGTGCTCTGTCTTTTGATATCAGAACTCTGATGAAGAAGAAAGACTCTTTCTATTGGAAGCCTTAGTGTGGTGTTGGTGGTGGTGGTGTCCAACTCTGCCCCAATAAAAATGACATGCTGTGATGGCGACAAGGCAGATTTGTCTGAGTTGACTGTAATGACCAGTTGATTGCAGAGTGACAGAGTGGACTACCTGGTGTGAATGAGCTGATGCCTGGTGGTGGCAGGAAGGAGCCAATCGTCTAGGTACGGAAAAACCTGGAATCCCAGACGCCTCAGGTGAGCTGTGATCACTGCCATGCATTTGGTGAACATTCTGGAGGCTGTAGTGAGACCAAAGAGCAGAGCTCGAAACTGGTAATGACTGGCTCCCAGCCGGAAGAGCAGATGATCCCTGGATGGCCTGGCCATTTTTATGTGGTAGTACGCATCCTTGAGATCGGTCGAGAACATCCAATTGTCTTTCCCTAAGAAGGGGAGTATAGACTGAAGCGTGAACACCTGGAACTTCTCTCTCTCTACATATTTGTTCAGTCTGCTGAGGTCTAATATGGGGTCTCCAGTCCCCCGTCATCGTTGGAACCAAAAAGAATCTTGAGTACGTTCCGGATCCTGTCTGGTCTGCTGGGAACTGGTTGGATGACTCTTTCTGACAGCAACATTTGGACCTCTATTGTTGCCTGCTCCATGTAACTGGGTGGAACATCCGGTATTTTTCTTACGAGTGGAGTAGGTGTGGTAAATGGGATGAAGTATCCTCTGGAAATGATACTTTGTACCCATCTGTCTTTTGTTATTTTGAGCCAAGCGTCTGGATACAAAGATAAGTGACCCCCAACTGCCTCCAAAGCAGGACAGTCAGGCCTCCTTGCAGGAGCGCTGATAGGGCTTCCCAGAGATTTTGTCACCCTGGTGTTGTGGACCCCCTCTGCCACGAGGGTGGCAACTTCCATTATTGCCCCCTCCTCTACCTCTGGAGGGGAGTTTCACCATGTGTGTCCTGAAAGGCTCTTTGGGCTTTTCGGAACCACATTTTCCATCCCTTTGGCCTTTAGGGTAGGGTCGGATAGGGGTAAAAAAACGGACCCAGACGGCCGAGTCCTTCTATCCTGTTCACACCTGGTTAAGGTTTCCTTCACTTTAGGCCCGAAAAGGGATGAGCCATCAAAGGAAGTGCTCATGAATGATGACTTGAAGGGCTCCGCGAAGGAACACAAGCGTATCCAGGAGCGTCTCCCAAGAGCAACTCCTGTACCCGCTGCCCTACTCGTTCCATCAGCTGCATATGAGATGAGGCACATGGATGAGTTGACTATAGAATTGAGGGCAGCAAGCCGGGCGGCAACTTAAGAGTACATCTCCTAGTTCCTTAAGGAAATCTTTTTTGTAACCTGGTAAAATGGGTTAAATAGTTGAGCGAACGAAGAGCAAAGGTCACTGAAATAAACATGTGCTTCCCATATCTATCCATAATCCTGGAGTCTCTGTTAGGAGGCTGGATAGACGAAGTCTCAGACATTACCTTTTTGCTGGCTGTCGCCACCACCACCATGGCATCAACTGGAACACCTTTTGTTAGAAAAGATCTGTCAAGGGGGGGGGGGGGTAGAAATTAATTTATTAGGCCTCCTAGGGATAGGTTCCATAATATCCGGAGACTCCCACGCCCTTCATGAGACCAGCTGCATCACCTCATCGAAGGGCGGAGACACCCAAGAGGTGGAGGGCGGAGACCTGAAAGCCTTCAGGAGAACTGACTCATGCTCAGTAGGGCTGTTGGACTGCCCAGTCACCCTCTGCCTAAGGATTTCAAGTATCTCAGCGAATGAGATATCCTCAGAGGGGGACCGTGGGGACCCTTATGACTCATCTAAGTCAGTATCTGATGTTAGACTCCTGTTATGGAGTCCAGATGTTTCCTTGGGAGCTTCTGGTGAGGTCTCGGAAGAGCAGGGGCCACCCAATGGGGCTTCCTGAGGCTCTGGGTCTCTACGCTTGGTCAGGATCTGTGAGGCAGAAGCAGACACAGGCACTTTATGGAGGAGGAAGGCAGACCTGAGGTTGAGGATGCCATAGGAGATAGGACTCTCCTCATAGCATCGAAAGCACCTCTGCTCCGATGCAAGGAAACAGACTGATCCAAAGAAACCATCGACACCCCCAGAACCGGGACAGTGGGCTCCGAGCCTGAGATAGGAGCTGAGCTCATCCGAGCCGAAGCCCCGAGAGGCAGAGTCGGAAATGACAAGTCGGTCAGACTATCCTCCCCGGACCCTACCAGAGAGTGATGGCTCCTAGAGTCCTCGATCAGCACAGAGGACGTCAGAGTGCACGGAGCCAAAGACACAAGAGCAGGCATCAGCTCCAAGGGTTCCACTAACATCAGGTCTGACTCCTCCGGCTCCGAGGGACCAGCATGGCTCAGAGGAGGAATAGTTAGAGCTGGTGCAATGGTCTTCGGCTCCGAAGCCATTTGGGTTGAAGCCTAACATTTTTGCCAAGGCTGGTGCCAATAACAGCTTCTGCACCACAAGATCCACATCCACATCTGACCGGCTGATAGAGGGCCGAGAGGAGGGCATCGAAGGTGGTACCGACTGAAGTAATGGACTCTTAAGAGCTTTGGACACCGGTTACAATACTGGGGACTGGCTCCGAAAGGAAAAGACTGTTCCGATGGCAGTGGAGCCGAAGTAGAGGATTTTTTTTTAAGAGTCCAAAGTCTTAGAAGACTGAGGACTTGCTGGATCCATCTTGGTCACTCAAAGCTTCTTGAAACGAAGACTTGAACAACCCTCTGTCGATAAGTTTTCTCTTCCTTTCTTGAAAAACCCTTGAGGAAAAGGAATGACAAATAGCACAGCTGTCTTGCAAATGCAGAGCTCCTAGACAGTATACACAATTCACATGGCTGTCTGTGACAGACATCGTTTGGCCACACTTTGGGTGCTTCTCTTGGTCAGCCATAGTAATCTCAGGAAAATTACTGTCATCACAAAAATACCACAAATGCAATTATTCACACAAGCCTTAAATAAAAGCAGGCTAAATCTCTCTCTCTCTCACACACACACACACACACACACACACACACACTAATACCAGTATAAATAAAGCACACAATAAGAAATTCCAAGCAGATTATGCAATAAAAGAAGATAGCTGCTGAGAGACAACTACCTTATCTAAAATTGTCTAAGGAATAATATGCGACAAAGATACTGTAAACTACAACTTCAACAGTCAAACAACTAAGCCTTATCTAAAAGATTCTTACGGCTAAACAGACTACACAGCAAATGACTAAGTAATAAGTAGAAATTGTGACAAAAGGTCACTGAATAAACACACTAATATTTAGAAAAGACTGTTAAACAAGGCCTAAAACAAGAGGCCAGCTTGAATTTTTAAAGCACACTAGATGAGAAGGGATATAAAGAAGGTAAACGAACAAAAATGCTATAAGAGCTTTATAAACTATTCTAAACTACCTTAAAACTATCAGACTAGCAAAAAATTTTTAAGTAATGAAAAAAGTTTTACTGGCCCAAGCTAATGCAGAACCTCTGATCTATTGCTGCGGCAAACTAGATCCGAGGTAATTCCAGGTGCATTGTGGGATAGGGACTTGGCCTCGAGCTTTGCAATTGGCCGTATCGGAGCCAAGGGATCGGCTCCGAACCCATCAGTAAAGAATGAATGGCAAGACTGAACAACTTCACATTAAAGGATTTGGTTGGTGACACCCCCTCTTTTAGTTTTAAAAACAGGCCATATTCAAAACCGAGACTATGCTATGGTGGTAATACGAAGATAAGTGTACCAACAGACAGAACATGGACTTTTCCATGTTGTACATGCAAGGCTTACGAATATGTTTCTGAAAGAAACTTTTTTGCCCATTCGAATAGGAAGATGAGATACGATATCAAGTTCTATGTACACTGTAACAGTAATAACTTAGTTTACATAGCTACTTGTATGAGATGCCCTTATTCTTATGTAGGTAAGACCAATCACAGGCTTAAAGTTAGGGTACTTGAACACTTAAAAGACATAAGAAGGGATGTGGCAACTAATGCTTTGAACAGGCATGTTAAACAGAACACAGTCATAGTTTTGAATTTATGGTGCTGCAACTTATTAATAAAACCAGTAGAGGAGAATGTATTAATGACAAAAAAAATGAGAAGTTGAAGTGGATTATCACTATACAGGCAGATAAAGGTTTTGGTATTAATGACAGTGTTTCATGGAAGACTTTCCTAAAGACTTGTAATACCTCATTAATGTGTCCAGGTTACCAAGATTAGTTTGTTTTATTGGTTGTTAATTATTTGGTGTAGTTAAAATGGCCGTTTTTTAAAAGTTTTTTGTTATAGTCTGAAGAAGTGCGTATCAGCAAAAAACACTTACCAGCGTTTAATAAATAGTGGAAACACAGTCATGGTGGTCTTATTTTTATTCATATCAGAGGTGACAAGGGTTGGTAAAGAATCGATTATTTTGTTGAGCATCCAAAATTGGTCTCCAGTTTTCTTTGGCACTAAAAAAACCTTGAGTAAGTTTCGGACTCTATCTGATATGGCAGGACATCTTGCCCAATTTTTTTCTAGTAGCTTTTGTATCTGAATTGCTGCTGCTTCCCTCTGACTGGGTGGAACATCAGAGATTTTTCTTGAGATTGAAGGTGGAAGACAGAGTATTATACAACCTCTCGAAATAATCCTCTGCACTCAAGTACATTTTAAGTCTAGCCAAACTCTCTGGTTCAGGGATAATACAACCCCCCATTGCCTCCAGAGGTGGGCAATCAGGCCTCCTTTCAGGAGCACTGGTAGGTTTGTAAAAGAAAATTTCTGGAATCCTGGTTTTGCAGGCTAACTCTGCTGCGTGGGGGGCTTCAACCAGTGGGAATTCCCCCCTCTGCCTCTGGAAGAAGTTCATCTACATGTGTCCTGGAAAGGACTCTGGGATTTCTTGAACCACATCTTTCGACCACCTCGTTGATTCCTAGAGAATGATCTAGGGACTGAAAAACATACACCTGTAGCACACAAGGGGTTTTCCATCCATCTCACACCTGCACGAGGTGTCCTTCACTTTGGGGCCAAAGAAAGATGTTTAGTTAAAGATGCCTTGACCAATGAAGACTTGAAGGGCTCCGCAAAATCATGTAAGTGCATCCAGGCATGCCTCCTAATGGAAATGCCTGAACCCGCTGCCCTTGAAGTTCCTTTGGCTACAGGCGAAATGAGTCTCATGGATGAGCTCAAAACAGACTGCAGGGGTAGCCAACTGAGAAATCAAGGATGACTGGACCTCTGCAAAAACAGATCCTGAGAGTATATTTGAGAGTTCCTTAATCAAATCCCTCTGTAACCTTGTAAAATGTGTCAAATAATTCACTGACCTTAAGGTGAAGGTTACTGAAGCACAGACATGGTCCCCAAACCTGTCCATCATCCTATTCTCCCTGTTAGGGGGATGAACTGTGGAACTCTCTTCGGCAAGTTCCTTTTTGGTGGCCACTGCCATGACCATGGCATCAAGTGGCACCCCTTTCCCACAAAGCTGCCTACCTGAAAGTGGTGTCATAATCCTACCTTATCTCCTGGGTATGGGTTCAGCTGTGTCAGGTTCCTTCATGCCCACCAAGAGACCAATTCAATAAGCTTGTCAGTGGGTGGAGTAACCCAGGAGGTAGATGGGCCAGTACCAAAAGCCTCCAGGAATACAAAGTCCTCAGATAAAGGGTTGCTGGGTGTCCAACTACCTCTCTGCTGTAGGATTTAAAGATGCCTCCAAATGACACATCTGCAAGAAGTGACCGTGGAGACCCTTTACCTTCATCAAAGTCCATATCCTCCATGACAAACTCTTCTGGAGAGTCTAAGTGCTTCCTCTTACACTTCTTCCCAGAGACCTCCTCAGTGGGATGCTCTGGAGAAGTACCAGAAGAAATAGAAATACCCTGCTGGGAAGCCTGGGGGTCTTGTATTGATTGTCTCTGTGTAAAGAGTGATGAGGCTTCAAGTGCATCAAGGTAGAAGGCTGAAGATCTAAGGGGGATGGATCTGTCCATTCTGCCAGGGTAAAACACCCTAATCACAACCTTGAAGGCTGACTGACCCAGAAAGAGAGAAGATCTCTGCTCCGAAAAGCCAAGCTTCTGAACAGGAATTCTCCCCGAGGGGAAAGCCACAGCTGATCTATCCAGTGCTGAAGGTCCAAGATGCAGAGATGGTTCTGACAACTTCAGAGCAGACTCTAACACCTCGGAGCCATAGTTTCCCTGTCAGCTCCGAGACCCCTTCAGATCAGAATAAAAACAGGCGATTGTCACATGTAGTACACAACCAGCACTTGCCAGAAATTTCTGCAGCTCCTTCAGTGTTGCTGTAGGTCTCTTGGCAGCAGGGTTGCCAGATTTCTGACTGGCCAGGTAGGGACAAAAAAGGTTGTTCACGCTGAGTGAAGACCAAAAAAAGGTATGTCTTTAAACACGGAGCTTACTTGTGTTTAATGCGGAACTGCCTGATGTTCTGCATTAAACACAAGTGTCTCCGTGTTTACCGATTTTTGATTAGCCCGTATGCCGGTATATGAGCCAATCACAAAATTGCAAAACTGAGCCACTTGTGTTTAATACGGAACTGCCTGATGTTCCACATTAAAACACAAGTAGCTCCGTGTTAAGCGATTTTTGATTGGCCCATATGCCAGTATACGGGCCAATCAAAAAACAGAGGCTGTTTTGCCGAGATTTAAACCAGCAATGCAGGACTCAGGATCGGGCTGCTGAACCAGGGACAATCCCGCTTAAATAGGGACGTCTGGCAACCCTGCTTGGCAGCCTGCCTGACCAGCTTTCGTCTGGTCTTCTCATCAATTTTGGACGGATGTCCAGTTCTTTGTAACATCACTGTTGTCCCATATTTTCTCCACTTTTTGATGCCTGTCTTCAGTGTGTTCCATGGTATATCCAAATGCTGTGGAAATTTTTGCACCCTTCTCCTGACTGATGCCTTTCAACAATGAGATCCCTTCGAGGCTTTGTCAGCTTTCTGTGAACCATGGCTTTTGCTGCAGCAGGCAACTGAGTAAATGTCAGGAAAATCCTACTAGGACAGCTGAACTTTACTTGGGGTTAATCAGAGTCTCTAATTGATAGCAGGTGTGTACCCAAGAAGTCTGAATGCTGTAATTAAATCAAAAGGTGCTTCAACAAAGTATTAGTTTGCGGGTGTGCACACACATGCAACCAGCTTATTATACATTTTTTATTTTTTACAATTATTCCCCTAACAGATTTGTTTGATTTTCAGTTGAATTGTACAGGTTATAGGTCGCATTAAAGGTGGGAAAAGTTTTGAAATTATTTATTGTGATCTCACTTTTTTTATATCTCAAAAACCTGGCATTTTCAGCGGGGTGTGTACACTTTTTATATCCACTGTAGCTAAAGAATGCCTTGTACTTTGTCCTGGGTAGACTATTTGTCCTCCGAGTTGTCTGTTTAGTTTACTGAGAGAGCTTTTATCCTCCTGGGTGCTACAACACCTACTTTTTGCAAGAGTTTCTTCCTTTTGTTAGACAGCCTATTGAAGTTGCGACTCCACCAGGGTGGGTTGTTTTTTGAGTTAGTTCTGTATTTTTTCCTGGTGGGTACAGCTGCCTTTATGAAGCTACTAACATGCTTGTATAGCATTTCTGTGAACACTTCTGTGTAGGCAGCAGTACTCTCAGAGTTTATGGGGGCTTGAAATTTTGCCAGGTTATCACTTAATAGTAGGAAGTTAGCCTTAGAACAGTTCCTGAACATTGCAGGGTTAGCTGGGGTGAAGGGTTCTATTTTTACTTTAAAGGAGACAGCTTTGTGGTCTGACATTACATTAGAGAATATGCAGCACTCTCCCATATGAGTGAGGCCCAGATCCAGTACATTTGTGCCCCTGGTTGGTGTACTGACAATCTAGTTCACAGAGTTTGTGTTTAGAAAATTCAGAAATCTCTATGCCTGCACGTTTAGTGTTATACATGACTCCCAGTAAATACTGGGGTGATTAAAGTTGCTCTTAAATATGGTATTGGGTTGGACAGGGAGCGTTTCCAATAAGTTTAAATACATGTTATGGGTTTCCTGTGTCAAAAGAAGGGGATGGTTTACCATCATAAGGTTGACCGGTGGATGGTAGAGTGCGCATGTCCAAAAGGAGTGCGGCAACATCTCACAATTGTGAATGCAGATGTTGTGAATTGCAAAATCTCATCCCAGTTTTGACCCATGTTAGCACTCATTTTTGAGTGTAGAGCAGTCGGAAATGTCGAGTTTGGTGTTTTTGCGACATTCCGACTGTTCAGCATTCCAGGATTAGGTAACAACATTCGCTCATATACAGGTTCGAGCACTGTGCGCTCAACCTTATGATGGCAAACCGAGGGGAACATGTAGCTTGCAAGGAAGTGGTATGAAATATGCTGATTTGAACAATGGAGAAGATCAAGTGCATTCTCATGTTTGACCACCCTTAAGATATATTTATTTTTGATGTAAATCGAGACATGTATATCTTTAGTTCCTGTCTGTGTATTAGGTGGTCTAAATGTGTGGATGGCATTATAGCCTTGCACTGCCTGTGTGTGCCCTTCAGCTTTAAACCAAGTCTCAGTGACCACAGAGACATCAGCATTTGTTTGGAATGAGGAGAGCTTGTAGGGAGTGGAGTTTCTTATTTAGACTCCTAGAATTGTGCAGTAACACCTTTAGATTTTCTTGGTTTTGATTTGCCATGCCTGAAGTTCTTTCAGTTTTGCACAGCCTAAAAAAAGCACTATGGTTAGGACAATGTTTTACCTAATACTCAAGATCCTTGACCGGAGAGATGCAGATCATTCCTGGCAAAGCAGCATGACCTGTTGACCATCTCCTTCGATGCTGACAAATACTGCACCCCCTATGAATGATACCAGAAACTAAGCCAATTATTAAACTCAGTCATCTGTTTGTATTGTGGCATTTTCCTTGGAGGTGGTAAAATGATACTCGAGGCTAGGCTCAGACCAGTGGGATACAGTTCGAAAGCTTCATGAAGTCTCTCTCTTAATATAGTCTAGGAAGGTACGTCTCAGGCTGTTTACACCCACATGGACTATGATGGAGTCATACTGGTACTTGTGGACTAATGACCCGAGTGCATGTGTAATGTGGAGGATCCTGGCTCCTGATAAGAAACTAACCATGACTTTCTCTTTACTCATTCCGGTGAGAGGGACAGCAGTGTGTCTCTCAATGGAGTCACCAATAATCTGAATATTGGATTGTGTAGTGGCTTCCCTTACCAGCTTAGAAGTAGAAGCTCCATGAGATGTAGCTGTATGCGTTGATGTGGGTACTTGTTTTGAAAAAATGTTTTCGGGGCTGCTGAGGGCATTTGTTATAAGTACTTTGTCTAGGAAGGTTACATATAATGCATCAACACATGTAGGTTTATGTATCTGCTTTGAACCGTATGTGATGGGTGCAGCATGTGTACTACTGACAACCTGACTGACACCAGGAGTGCTTTTATGTGAGAGCTTTGCCTCCAGTGACATTGTGTAAACACACTTCTCACATGCTTCATCAATTTGTTTGAAAAATAGTTGTCAGTAAATATTAAAATTTATAAACTGCCTCAGGATGCCCATATCCATCAAGCTGGTAATGGAGACAGTGGGAAAGTTCACATCCATGACAACAGGCCCTTTTTTATTGATTAGATTGTTGCAGTGAGAATATAAAATAATGCCAGGAGAAACTGTTTTGCAACTCTGGGGAAGTGCTTGTCACTGCATACTAGTTACCCTGTGTGTGCAACTAAGTATTGGTGAATTCTGAAGGGTGCTTTTACAGGAAACATGTCAACTTAAGGTGTCTGTCTTTACAAGGCACTGGCAAACACTTTAGGAGAAGTAGACCCGGATGATTTACAGATGGAGCATTTAGGGAGATGGCCTGAAAATAGGTTAGACAGCAGTTAATTATGGAGTACTTACTAAAAAGAATGAATTAGCTTTGTCAAGAATAATGAAGACAGAGGATTCACCTGAATGGCTACTGCTTGGCTACTACTAGTGCTAGTCTCACCACAGTTTCATCATGCTGGTGGGATATGATGCTCATCTGCTTCTTTTCTCTTACCAGAAACAAAAGTGGCATTAATCTCAAGACGAGAGACAGGCCACAGGCTCTTTGGTGATAAAGTCTTGTCCCGCATGATGCTAGGGTCTGTGAGTTTGTGTCTGAAGTAGTTAAGACATTTGTAGTGCATGGAGTGACACTAATATGCATCGAAATAGGGAAAAAAAACTAAGACTTGAGATGGACATCTAAGTGCCATTAAGATAAGAGTGGAATGCTAGGAACTACATGTGGACAATGCAAATTGGCAAAAAGACAACAGGAAGCAATAACAGCTTTTCAAGTAGTTAGAACTTCAGTCTGCTACACTTACAAAGCCAGTGTGGCAAAACACTGTACAACAGCGTTCACAGCTGGCACTTCTACACAGCAGCACTTAGTTTCTGCCTGCTGTTCATACAACTCAGCTATCCTCAATTTTGTGAAATACTTTTTGCCATGGGCCTCATTAAATTGTTGATTTTCTAGTAAACTGCTGGGGATTAAAGTCAGTCCAAAATGCCAGAAGTGACTTCCATGCTTATTGTTTAGAAAATGTTGATTTAAAACTCACTTACCTTTTTGTGTGAATAAGGTAATTTTTTAAAAAACAGTCCCTGATTTTGATCTGTTATGCCTCCCACCCTTTTTTAGATTACTCCAGAATTATTAAGCAAAATTGTTAAGATGCATGCCACAGTCTCGTTAGATAGAACTGAGTACTTTACTGGTTTTCAAAGCTGGAAACACACTTAACGCTGCTATGTACTACTACTTCGCCTATAACTGAAAGCAGATGGAGCAGATAAACTCCATGCAGTATAAACTACTACTATCTGGTCAACAATCAAACGCTTATTATATGTACTTGACATGGATACCAAAATTCCCCTAATCAAGAGCAGAGTGTATTTCTTAACATCCATGTCTGGAATGCATAAACTGAATATGATTAGAGACCCACTCATAATCCTTCATGCCTTGAGCTGTAGACTGCTTTCTCTAAGAATACCACCACAGTTAGAAACAAATGCACTTGATTTTTCACAAGTGACTTCCTAACAGATGTCATTCCAGACATAACCAGTACACGTTAGCTTTGGAAGGCAAAGACTGAACTTCCTGCCTGCTCCACTGGGGATACTCTCCAGCTCTCTGCTCACATCTTACGCATACTGGAGGAGACCTTCTCTGCCTTCACAGCTCCTTTTTTAAGGCAAAGTTCATTTGTTAGACAGTCCAGTCTAGCAAACTGTAGTCTGTCCTACATTACTGCAGCTCTGCTTAATGCCAGATGTCACAACGATAAACTGGATGATTTGGAAGCTTTCCTGACAATTAAGTGCTTTAAATATCTGTGTTATGGAAACTGTTTCAGTGGTCTGATAATAGTCCCTTTATAGCAAGGCACAGTGCCTGTCACTTTTTCATACCATCAGGGTGTGGTGAGGGATTACTTGCTTTTATCTGCGCAGATATTAACTAGCACCAAATACTTCAAAACTCACAATTCCAATTACCAAATTATTGCCATTTTTCTTTTTTCATTTCTCCAAATCTTTTGGGTTTCTAATACTATGATGGCAATGGACCCCATTCCTAAGTCAAGGTATAATTAAAGATCATGAAATTAGTACGGTTTCACTCTGTTTGCCAGAAGTGCTCTTAGCAGCATCCGCAATGTGCCCAGTAAGGACTCCTCCTGCAATTCGTACATGGTTACATGTATCGGTAACCTTTAAGTATGACTAAATTATATTTTTTAAGACCTGAAGCTCCTACTACTACTACTACTGCAATTGTTTGGGTATTTTTCTTCCACATTGCCCTCGTTTCTGCCTACAAATCCTGGTAGTTTATGACTCTCTCTCTCTACATAAGAAACTGTAGTCACTGTGTGTAGCAGTTTCAATAACTAATGCTGCTTCTGTCTTCATTTCATGGAGTACTATATCTGGTTTTCTTGCATCTGTTTTTGAACTGTTTGGTAATGGATGATCCTATTTGACAAACTCCATTTTCTATGATGCTTTGTGTCTCATGTTTCCAGTGTTTTTCAGCTACTTTAATATTATAATGTTTGCACAATCCCCAATGCAACAATTGTGCTGCATTATTATGCCTTTCAGTATACAGTCATTTTGCCATTACTATATCACAACCAGCAACAAGATATGCAACTGTTTCCAGTTCTGTTTTACAAAACCTACATTTATCTCTTTCTCCCACGTGTTCAATGGACTTTATAAACCAAAGTGTACATAGTCCACCAACATGAGCTGCCAATATTAACCTTTTGTCTTTGGTTTAAATTCACCTCTCGTTAATCATTCCCGTGTGCAATCCTGAACAACATAAGGTTGTTCCAAGAGTTTCCTTTACTTGCAACTATATTTATGCAATTTCCACATTTCTCGCCTTCTCATCCGATCCTTCCCCTTATATATTTTTCTTTTTTGGCACATTCACTTGCTACCTGATTTTTATCTTCTTCTGGGTTGATTTCCAGTCCCGCTTGATGCAGATAAGTCACACTAGACATGTTCTCCTCAGGTTTCAAAACTTTCACTACATTTAGGTCTTGTGAGATCAGCATATATGCATGTACTCCCACTACCACACATGTACACATTTAATCAATTCTGAGAAGGCCCACACCTCCTTCAGAACAGGGAATATACAGTCTTGGTATGCACCAACTTTAATAAATCATTTGATGAGCATGAAGCATCCTTGTTTTCTTCTCCAAACTATTCAACACCTTTTGTGGGAAGTCATTCAAACTATAAGTTAGGACAGGAAGAACAAATAGGTTTATAGCTTGGACTTTGTTCCTAGATGTCAATGATGTTTTTAGCATTAATTTAAGCCTTGTAAACTATTCCTGAGTTTTATTCGAATTTGTTCATCTTTTATTGTCGATGCTTCATCAATTCCCAAATATTTATATACTTCCTCTTTATATCACATTCCTGTCCCTAACTGATGTTTTCTTGGTGCTGCAGCTTTTCTGTTTTAAAAGTTGCTTTTGCACATTTACCAGGACCAAATGACATTCTTACATCATCTGAAAAAGTTTTGGTCACTTGCAGTTGTGCTTTCAGTTCATCTGATGAGCTGGGTGGGAGGTTGGCATAATGGTTAAGGTGTTCACCTTACAAACACAAGGTCCAGGGTTTGATTCTCAGATGGGGTAAATGGTTAGGCTTAAAATGGCCCACAAAGGCAGTTAGCCTAGTACTAACCTATGAACCTATGAACTATCATTTAAATGTACAAAAAAAAAAAGATGAGTCTTTATATCTTGTTTTCTGGGAGCCAAATTATAGTCACAGCCTAATTTAGACAGTTTAATAATGGGTTAAGGGCAAGACAAAAGAGCAGCAGTGAGAGTGTCACCCTGGAATATCCCCCTTTGAAAGGTTATCCCTGGAGTAATAATTTGTCCTTTATCATGGCTTAACTGCAAAGTGGTTCATTGCTGCTGTAATGTAAGTCAGTGTAGGCTGTATCGTATACATTTTTAAGCACTCTTATATATGAATGTGGGATACTGTCAAATGCTTTTTTTATGGTCTATCTATGCCATATTTAGATTCTTCCCCTTTTACAGTTCTCCATCCCGACTATCAAATGATCCTTTGTTCCATACAATTTTCTTTTACTACCCCTTCTGTTCTACTGCCACGATTGAGTTTTCTTCTGACTATAAAAATAAGTTATGTAATTATCATAATGTTCCATCTGAGTTGTTGCTTTTCATTTGTCTTCAACCTGAGGAATTCTAATCCAGTACGGATCCGACTCGGCCGCATACTCCAGCATCGAATCCAAAGTCCAAGCCCCTCCCTCCCTCCTCCCCTCCAATGGAGTTTGTTGCATAACAGCCCCATCCTAAGCTAGACAACATGCCTATAAAACATGGCATCACCATGTAAAGGCCTACCAAAAGGTGAGCTAGCCAGGACAAAGGGGATATGTCTCTTCTGTCCGGTCCACTACACAGCCCACACAAGGTGGGGAATTGAAGGAAGGATGGTTGAAGACAAATGAAAGGCAACAACTCAGATGGAATGCGATGGTAAGTAGAGAAAGTACAGTTGTGTACCTACCATAAATGTAGATGTTCGAGTGTATTCACTGTTGTAGTCATTACTCTTGGGTTATCCTGCTGGCAAGCTACCCGCAGTCGGCCAGAATTAAAAAGTCTAGGTGCGGCGTAGGTTGCTGTCGCCTCTTCCCTGACGTCAGTGCGCCAGGGGTATAAAAGATGCAGCCGATGCCATTTTCTTCAGTTTTTCTTGCCCCAGATGTCAGGTGCCCCAAATAGGTAGGCTGAAAAATATAGCAGTAAGAAATGCATGCACAAAAATAAAATTTCCTTCATCTACAAGCAAATGCACCAAAAAGGTTGCATAGGATAGAGAAGTGTAGATAAGTCCCAGCAAAGAGAAGGGGGATGGTGGGTGGGTAACCTGGACTGCAACAGTGAATACACTCTAACATCTACATTTATGGTAGGTACACAACTGTACTATGTTCATCGTGTTTCACTGTTGCAGTCATTACTCTTGGGTTGAATCCCAAAGCTGAGGATGGGTGGCTGGGCTAAATAGGATTAGGAGAGGCTATGAGGCCCTGCAGAACTGCAGTGGCAAAGCCTGCTCTGGACTTAGAGTAGAGAGGCAAGTGGTAGTGCTCTGTAAAGGTGTGCACTGAACTCCAAGTTGCAGCCTCCAAGAGTTCTTTGGTTGGTACTCCTCTGAGGAAGGCTGCAAAAGTGGCTGCTGCTCTGGTGGAATGAGGCCTAATGCCCTTAGACACTGATTTGCCATGATGAGAATAGCAGAAACGGATGCAATGGCCTATCCATTTAGAAATAGTCTGTTTTGATATAGCCTTTCCTTGTGATCCAGCAGAATATGACACTAAAAGTTGCTCAGTCTTTCTGAAAGCTTTAGTTCTGTCCAAGTAGAAGCGTAACTGCCTGTGTATGACCAAAGAATGCAGAATTTTCTCACCCTTGTTCTGTGGATTTGTGTAAAAGGTAGGCAAGTGAATGGTTTGATTGAGGGCCACACTGGACACCACCTTAGGCATAAATGTAGGGTTTGTCCTCAGAGAAACCCTGTCTGGATGAAAAATGATGAAAGGTTCCACAGCCATGAGTGCTTGTAACTCCGAGACTCGCCTTGCAGAGGTTATGGCTAGGAGCAGAGCTGTTTTCCATGATAAGAATTTAATATCCGCTGTTGATGCTGGCTTGAAAGGAGGCAGGGTGAGTTTTTCCAAAACATAATTGAGGTCCCATGCTGGAATTGGTGCTCTCCTTGGAGGCCTAATGTTTTTGGCCCCTCTGAGGTACTGCCTTATTAAAGGATGAGAAAAGATAGGTGGATCCGTATTGTAATGTGCAGAAATGGCAGAGGCATGAATATTAATTGATGAGAAAGAAAGGCCTTTGTTCAGCATCTCAGTTAGGTATTGTAAAATCTGAGGAATATTTGGTACAGGCATGTCAATGCCTTGTTCCTGGTTCCAAGCACAGAATCTCTTCCATTTTTCTGCATAAGATTTTCTGGTACTGGGCCTCCTGGCCTCCAAGATAACATCCATAACAGCTTTTGAAAGAGGAGTTTTCTGAATGGCTACATTATCCGCCATGCTGCCAGATTTAAGGTCATGAGTTGGTTGTGCAGGATCCAATTGTTTTGTTGGGTCAGAAAGTGAGAAGTTTGAGGCAATATCCATGCTGGACCTTGAGACAAGCTCTTTAGGATTGGGTACCAGTGCTGGCGTGGCCAGTCTGGCGTAATCAGAATAATTTTTGGCTTCTCTTTTCTGACCTTTAGGAGTACTCTGGGAAGGAGAGGCAGAGGAGGAAAAGCCTATACTGTTAGATTTTTCCAGCTGAATGATAGGGTGTCCACTTTCCATGCTTGCTTGTGGTAAATCCTTGTGCAAAATCTCTGCAATTGACAGTTGTGAGGGGAGGCAAATAGATCTATGTCAGGGCATCCCCATTTCCTTATTATCATCCTGAAGACTTGTGGATCCAGTTTCCATTTGTGGGGATCCATGAGGTTACTGCTTAGTTCATCTGCCAGAGTATTTGTTTTTCCTGGCAGGAATTGTGCTTGTAGGTGAACGTGAAAAACCAATGCTGTGTCCCATAAGGTCATTGCTTGTCTGCAGAAGGGGTAACAATGAGTACCGCCCTGCTTGTTTATGTACCACATGACCGTAGTGTTGTCTGTCTAATTGTCCTGGATGAAGCAGGTCCTTGAAAGCTGTCAGGGCATTTTGAACAGCTAGCATCTCTTTTTGATTGATGTGAAGATGCATCTGGTTTGCAGGCCATGTGCCCTGAATACATTTTCCTGCCATATGCCCCCCCCCCCCCCAAGGCATATTCTGATGCATCCATTGTCAGTGTCTGTCTGGCTGTGGGTAAACTGAATGGCAGACCCTTGTTGTGGTGACAGGCTTCTGCCCACCATCGAAACTCCTGTTGTAGGCAGGGAATGAGTGCAATTACGGTCTCCAGGCTGTGGCAATGCTGAGTCCAAACACTTTTCAGATACCACTGTAGTTTCCTCATATGCAGCCTGGCATATGGAATTAGTAGAATGCAGGATGCCATGAAACCCAAGGTCTGCAGGATTTTCCTTGCAGATAAGTGGGTTTTTGTTGCCAATTTCTTGAAGTAAGTAGTCAGTTGTTTTTGCTTGTCTGGCGTGAGATAAGCCATCTGGGCAGTTGTATTTAAGCTTGCACCCAGGAATATTATCTCTTGAGAGGGCACAAGTTTTGATTTATTTTCGTTTACTGTGTACCCTAGGCCAATTAGTAATCTTTTTACAAACGCCAGATGCTGTAGAAGAATGTCTTTGTTCTCAGCTTGAATTAGGCAGTCATCCAAGTAGGGATATATTTGAATTCCTTTTTGTCTGCAAAATGCAATTACTGGTGCCAGGCATTTTGTGTAGACCCTTGGTGCAGTACATAAGCCAAAGGGCAGTGCAGAGAATTGGTAATGCATTGAGCCAGCTATGAATCTGAGGTATCATCTGCAAGACTGTCTGATTGAGACATGCAGGTATGCCTCTTTTAGGTCCAAAGTTACGAGCCAAGCCCTCTTGCCCAGCATGGGCAGTAGCTGCTGAAGAGTCAACATCTTGAATTTTGGAACTTCAAGAAACGTATTTAGTATAGACAGGTCCAGAATTGGTCTCCAGGTTTTGTCCTTCCTGGGTACTAGAAAAAGTCTGGAGTAAAATCCTTGTCCCTGCTCTTGTTGTGGCACTTGCTGAATGGCCGTCATGTCCATGAGGGCTGTAATTTGTTTTTGTGCCTCTGCCCATTGATTGTGTGGCAGGTCTGGCATGCCCTTTGACTTTGGTAATTTGAAAATGGAACCTGTAGCCTTGGGACACTATGTTCAGAACCCATTTGCCTTGGGTAACCATTTGCCAATTTGATGAAAAAAGTGCTAGTTTCCCCCCTAAGAGGGCTGTCAAAAGAAAACTGCTTGGAACTGGTAGAGGAAAGTCACTGGGACTGTTTCCTGTAAGGCTGTGATTTGTCTTCTCCGCTTTTGGAGGTAGGAGCACCCCATTGTTTAGGTCTGTATGAGCCTTGGGGTTGAGATCTGCCTCTGGGACGTCTCTATCTGCCTCTTTTTGTCTGTCTGAGGCTGGAAAGGACCAATTTTTAGAAGGCCAGTTTCTGCTAAACCTGGGTGGCTGTACCTGTAAGAAATCCTTTACTGTCTGCATGGATTTTGCTTTATCCTCCATTGTTGCCAACACCTCTTCGGCTTTAGTGCTAAACAAGGTATCATGCTGTAATGGTGCATCTAATAATTTTGCTTTAACATGATCAGGCAGATTTTGTTCCTTTAACCAAGCATGCCTTCTAAAAACAGAACCTGTAACAGCAGCCCTGCAAGAGGCCTCCAGGGAATCATAACCACATTACAAAGTATGCTTTCCCACTTGTTCAGTTGCATGCAATAAATTCTGCAATTCTTTGTTCTCTGCACATTCAGTATTTGTCAACATTTTTTGTTTAAGTAGTGACATTAAATATTGTTGATATTTAAGCATATGAAATTGACAATTTAAAGCTCTTACAGCCAGGGTGGCAGAAGTGTAAACTTTTTTCCCCCATCTGTCTAGAGCCATAGAATCCCTATCAGAGGGGACAGGGTTTTTTGCAGTGGAAGCTTTAACCCCCTTGGGACCCTGAGAAACAGTTTCTGGGTCTGCTGCGGGATTTTTATATAGGAATTTATGAGAATCCAGGAGACTCTAGTATCTGTCTGGCTTAGCAGGCGCAGGGGGAAAAGAGTCAGGGGACAGTCCGGACTCTGAAAATACATCTACAATGTCTAGAACAGGTGGAATAGCTAGGGGCGTCTGTGCTAAGGAAGAAGCAGGAAGTCTCTGAGCCTCTTCTTAGACTCAGAATAATCTTGGCTCTCCCAGTGGAAATCCTCCCTAATAGTATGCAGTGTTTCCCCGAAAGAATAGTCCTCAGGGGGAGAGGCTGAAGGAATGGATTCTTCAGCATCAGAATCTTCATAGGGAAGCATGGGGTAATACTATTCAGAAGAGGAATCAGAGGAAATAGAAACCTGATCAGAAGAATCACACTCTGTCTCTTGCCTAGGCCTCTTATCAGGAGGGGGATGGGAGCCCCTGATCAAAGTAATTAGGTCTTTGGCCATTTTGAGCATCTGTTTTTTAGGCATGGAAGTCTGAATAGGAGAATGCTGTACTTGTTTCTTTGTCTTTAGTGCTTTAGTCTTTGAAGCTGAAGATGGCTTAACATATAGTTGTGTCGGTCTGAAGACAACCTCAGAAGCCTATGCCTGCTCAGCGGCTCCGGACCCATCTGAGGGATTGATTTCAGAGTGTCCAATACCTTGAGTTTCCAGAGGCCCAGTCGGCTCCACGTGGGAGTCTGTAGCGGCCTGTGGCTCTGAGGTAGCGGGGCACCAGGGGCTGCAAAAGCACCTCACTGAGAACCGGTGACTGGCCTAGAAGAGGTTTCGTCGTTGATTTTGGACCTCTGATGCCTATCCTTGTCCTTGCATTTTTTGTAAACTCCAGCTGTCTGCTGTTCCGCCAGCATTATATAATTAAATCGCTGGCCAAAGTAATGAAATGCAAAATCAAACAGACACTTGATAGTGCTTTGGTTGAATCTAGCACAAAACCGACAGCTAGCAACGTTGTGATCATGGCCTAGGCAAGGAATACAGTAAGAGTGAAAATCCTTATGAGGTATTTGCTTCCCACAAGAAATACAATTGTTAACTTTTTCTGACATCGATCTGGAGCAAGAAAAAAGTTTCCCCAACGGGGTACTTAGCTTTAATCAAGACTTCGGTTCTGAAATTCAGATTTGAAAATCTCAGGTGTCAGCCGACCGTCACTTGAGAAACTGCTTTTGCTTCGGGCACCGCACGGCAAGAAAGACAGAAGAAAATAGCGTCAGCTGCATCTTTTATACCCCTGGCGCACTGACATCAGGGAAGAGGCGACAGCAACCTACGCCGGACCTAGACTTTGAAATTCTGTCTGACTGCGGGTAGCCTGCCAGCAGGATAACCCAACAGTAATGACTGCAACAGTGAAACACTATGAACATCTTATTTATCTGAAGTTGTTGTTTTCATTTGATCTTCAACCTGAGGGACAAACTCCCCAGCTACCAATAAAACCCTGGGAAGTCCTCATAGAAGGATATTCCTGAGCATGGCTGGGTAAAAAAAAAAAACAAACACCCCTGCTCCTGGAAAGAAGATCCAATTTATAATGAGAAATAAAAGTGTGCGACGATGCCCAAGTCGTCACAGAAAAGATATCATTGAGAGAAACCCCTGAACCAAAAGGCCGCAGAAGTTTTACTTTGGAAATTTGGAAAGAAAATGGACAAATTCATGACCTGGTTAATAATGGGCTCTGAAGCCACCTTCGGCAGGAAAGATGTACTGGTCCGCAGGGACACCCTGCCTTTATGAAAGACTAGATATAAGGAGGCTTGACAGATAAGGCTTGAATTTCAGAAACCCTCTTTGGCTGAGGTAATTGCCACCAAAAGGGCCGTCTTCCATAACAAAAACTGCAGATCAACCATGGCAGCTGGTTCAAATGGGGGAGAAACCAAACCTTGTAGAACAAAGGTAAGGTCCCAAGGGGCACGTGGTCTTTAATCAGAGACCCAAGAAGAAAGATACCTTACAGAAAGACCTTAGAGAGCCTAGAAGCCAATGAAGCGGAATTTTCGCCTACGTGGAAACTGGAAATTGCTGCTAATTGGACCTTAACAGTAGAGAAACTAGCGCCATGATTAAAAGTGTCCGCCAAAAAATCCGAAATGGCAGAGACTGGAACAGTAAAGTGATCCAGGTCATGTTGAGAAGACCAGATTGAAAAATGCTTCCATCTGCTTGAATAGACCTTCCTCGTACAATATTTGTGAGCTGCAATCAGGATCTTCTTAACAGGAGAAGACAGCCCGGGAGTCCATGCTATCATGGAAACTGGAGCAGCCAAGCTGTAAGCTTCAGGCTGACCAAGTCCGGGTGAGGAACCCCGGGTGCGTGATCAGATATGTAACCAGATCTAGAGTCCAAGGAGGACACACTACATGAAACCACAGAGTGGGGAACCAAACTTGGAGAGACCAGAAAGGGGCAATGAGGATCACTAAGCTCCCCAGCAGTCGGGTTTGCTGGATGAACTTAGGAATCAAAGGAAGAGGAGGATACACATAATAGTAAACCGAAGGGCCAAGCAGGGATTACAGCATCTCCAGGGGGACTCTCCGTGTGGGGATCAGAGCAAAATACTAGCTGCACTTCGTGTTGGAAGAAGAGGCGAAGAGATCGCAGCAAGGCCATCCCTTTAGATCTTGTCTGCTAATGATGGATTCAGAATCCACACATAAGGCATCAGAATAGAACGGGCTGAGCCTGTCTGCCAGAATATAGGACTTCTCCAGAATGTGCATTGTCACCAGAAAACGTCCGATGGAAACTGCCCACTCCCACAATCTCATGGCATCACGGCAAAGAGGATAAGATGTGGTTCCCCCTTTTTTGTTGATGTACCAGACTACTGACATATTGTCAGTCTGTAAGGCAAAAGTCCAAGAGGAAAAAAGGCATGGAGAATTTGCAATGCCAAAAGCACAGCCCTCATCTCCACGACATCGAAGGAAGAACAAACAGACAATCCTGAAAGAGGTCCGGGGAATGGAGCCACCAAAGAACGGAGCCCCTGGAAACACGAGACAGTCTAACATGCTGTGACAAAGGAAGATCTAGCCCTTGGGATTATGGATACTGGCTAAGGCTCTTGCCACCCCTACAGTGCCTTTTTTAGGCAAGGTTCAAATGACAAATTCACCACCGTAACAGGTACAAGCAAGCAAAATCCGAAGGTAATGCTACTCAATGCTATAAGTCTAAACCTCAAAATGCACTCACTCGAGGCACCCCTTAAAATGGAGAACATTGACATCTGTGCAGTGACAGAGACCTGGTTCAAGGCTCTATAGAGCACCCCTTCATTATCACGCTACAATTCATAGCGCACCTTTTAGCCACCTAACCTGGACCGAAACATTAAAGGCAGAGGCGTGTCCATATTCATTAAGGATATCCACACCTCCAGGCTAGTTGCTCAGCATAATGAATCCGAGATTATCCAAGTGCAACTAACTCTGGGCAAGACCACAATCCAAATTGTAGCTTGCTACAGATCCCCACCATGCCCCAGGATTTCCACTCCTCATTTCTTGATACACTGGAAAATCTTAGGATACAACCGAACACCCTAATAATGAGCGATTTTAACTAACCCACCATTAACTGGAAAAATTACTTGTGTACCAACTCTTTTGCTCAACGTTTTCTAGAATTCATAAACTCTAACGCCTTGGTTCAACTTATCCACACCCCCACCAGGGGCAGCAATATCCTACACCTGGTCATTACCAACATGTGCAACCGGTGTTGCACACCAGACGTCAATTCTCGTTGGTCAGATCCGTCCACAAGTTAATCACCCTAGACATCCACATCCCGCCTCCACCCCCCCATTAGGGAAACCACCGTAAAAAATTTCTCCAAAGCCAACTTCAAGTTTCTTAATACAGAAGTGGCAAACTTCATGACACCCATGCAGACGGACAATAGAGGTACGACTGCTGAAGCCTACACAAATGCACTTTATAAGCACTTATACGAGTGCATGGATCGTACAATCCCTAACAGAACCAAGATGCTATCCTCCAAAAAAAAAGAAAGCCAATCTGGTGGTCCCCTGCCATAAACAAACTCTACAACAGAAGAAACTGTTGCAAAAAAAAAAAGGAAAATCCCATGATTGGAGGAACTCCCTGGTCAGCCTCAGTAAGAAGCTGAGATCCCTCATAAAATCCTCCAAAGCTAGTTACAAAAACAAAATCAACACTGATTCTAAAGACAACCATAAAGCATTCTATAGCTATGTCAAGAATCTCAACGGCAACACTCAGATCTGCTCTGAATTACAGCAAAATGGCACTAAATACACAGAACCAACTGATATTGCCAACATTCTGACAGATAGGTTCAGTGCTAACTTTACCCCCCTCTCAACCCCTAAAGGGCCCCATCTCTATACCGGAAGAATGCAAAGTTCCTGTAATCACGGCTGCATAGGTAAAAACCACACTCTCTCTAAAGCCAAGAACACAGCATCCATGGGACCTGACAACATCCCAGGCTGTGTTCTACATGAACTACAGAACGAACTGGCACCCACTTAAGTACCATGTTCAATCATATCCTTACCCTCAGGCTTTGTGTCCACTGAATGGCACACAGCGATAGTCATCGCACTCCACAAAGGGGGAGCCACCACAGATCCTGGGCACTACAGCCCCATTAGCCTGACGAGCCTGGTTTGCAAGTCTATGGAACATATCATTATGGAACTTATAAACAATCACATTGGTAATCTCCAAAAACTGCACCCCACCCAATTCGGGTTTGTAAAAGGGAGATCTTGTCTCCTAAACCTGATGGACTTCTCTGAAATGGTCACCAAAGCAGTAGATGAGGTTAAGGTGGTTCACACAGCCTATATGTAGATCTTGCCAAGGCTTTCTACACCATCCCCCACTCTAGAATTATAGATAAACTCACTAAACTAGGTATAAATCTCTATGTCACAAGATGGGTTGCCAATTGGCTCACTGACAGAACTCACACTGTGAAAGTAGAAGACTCCAATAAGATTTCAGACCCCTCTGGCTATCAACACTCCGCAGAAGCCTTTGACATCACAGAAGGATCAGGACAGGAACATAAGCCACAGCGGCAACCAGAACCGACAGAGTTCTACAGGACGAATTACAGGACTACCAGGACAATCGGGACCACAGACAATCCAGCTACCAGGAGCAGCAACACCATCACAGAGACCAGTTTCTTCAGGAAGACCAATATTGACAGAACAGACATCAACCACCAAACCAATACCAAAGCCAGTACCAGAACAAGAACGATCACCACCAGAGCCCCAGAGCTTGTCCCTCTTACCAGGTCCCCCCATACCACAGCCACAGCGAGGAATACTACTACAACCCACCGAGATTCCAGAAAGCAGAAGAGGAATTCCAGAGGTCTTGTACTCTATCCACAAACTCCCAGGGAGACAGGAGAACCAAACAGTGGACAGGGGTGAGGGAAATACAATACCTGGGCAATCCCGACTGGAACCCCAACTACAACCCAGGTCCCAGGCTCAGACAGAGGAAACAGCCACAATAACAGGTACAATAACAACAGGTACCACAATAACAGGTGCTCCACTTATCTAGAACCACTCTGTTAAAGCACTGACTGAAGAGGAAAAAAGTGTGTTGTCCAAAGGACTTACTTTTGTACCAAGCTGCAGGAGTGAGGTTGCTCAAGTACTGATAAACCTTAAAATGTTTGTGAGGAAGCTCAACTTAAGGGTACAGTTTCATGGCAAAAGTAATGACACTGAAAATAAGCCTATTGATGAAACTATAAAAAAGCCTAGCAGCTATTGTCCACCACTACATCAAACACTAGCTGCTTTCGAAGTGAAATGTGAGATGGATATCAGGAAACTGCTTAAAAAACCTCCAAAGAAAAAACTTTATAACTTAACACAGGGAGAAAGAAAAGCATTGCTTGAGCTAGGCAATGATAAATCCAGGCGTGTAATGAAGGCAGACAAGAGAGGAGGTATACTTGTGACTGATACCACTAGCTACAACCAAATGATAGAGAACATGCTGGAGGATAACAGATTTTGTGAGTTATTTACTATGGATGACATAAAAAGAGCATATGACTTATGGAACACTAATCTCACCACATTATGGGAAGAAAAACTTATCACTGAAAATCTTTATAATTATTTATGGAGCCCATACCCACGTTTACCTTACTTTTTGGAACACCAAAGCCACACAAGAACAGAGAAGACCCACCTTATAGACCGGTGGCAACAAGTGGAGGTTCCCTTACTGAAGCCACGGCCATTTACCTTGATTACTTGCTGAAACCTCTAGCAGAAAAGAATAAGTCATACATAAGAGATTCAATGGATTTTTTGAAGAAAATAAACATTACAGTGGAAGCTGACAGTATTTTGGTAACTACTGATGTGGAATCCTTGTACAGAGTGCTCCCTCACAATTACTGTATAACAGCAGCTATGGAGTCTTTTAAGAAACATAATCAGGGTACACAGGCACAACTGCAAAAGTTAAGCAAGCTCATTAACCTTGTACTGGACTTCAATTTCTTTACTTTCAATGGCAAACACTACAAACAAAAAACTGCTATAGCAATGGGGGCTGCCATGGCTCCCAGCATAGCTAACATAGCCTTGGGCAAACGGAAGGAGGACTATGTGTTAAACAACCCAGACTACATGCAGCATATCACATGCTATTTACGTTTTATTGACGATGTCTTTATTGTGTGGGAAGGTGACACCTTGCAGCTTGGAGATTTTATCACTTACCTCAATCAAACAACCCCCTTCCTGAAGTTTACCTCTTACCATAGCTGTACTTCAACCACTTTCTTAGATATGCAGATTTCCAAGGACAAGAACAATAACAGAATCGCCACTGATCTATTCAGAAAACCAACGAGGGTTAACTTATTACTCCACAGTAAAAGTCTACATCCTACAAAAAACAAATATAATGTAGTGAAATCCCAAGGCTATAGATTAGCTCGAATTACCACAGAGATGGAACCATTTTTGAGAAACCTGAACAACTTAGAGAATGATTTTCTAGTGAGAGGCTATGAAAGCCAGATGTTAAAAAACATCCTGGAACCCATTATAGAACTGAAAAGGACTGAAGCACCTTCAC
Organism: Protopterus annectens; assembly: GCF_019279795.1. NCBI lineage: Eukaryota > Metazoa > Chordata > Ceratodontiformes > Protopteridae > Protopterus > Protopterus annectens. The sequence goes on from NC_056735.1 coordinate 412,990,057, forward strand.
TCAACCTCCCCAGTAGAAAAATGTTATTTCCACAGAGAATAACAAATGCAAAAATTGCTGCATCCTGACATACACTTTGGATTATCACAGTATCAAAAATATTATTGAAGACAACTGGGACATTGTCACAGGAAACCCTTTTCTGATTAACATCTTAGGTGAAGCCCCATCATTTGTTTATAGGAAGGCCAGGAATATTAGAAGTTTTGTTGAATTTAAACCTAGACCATGTGAGAAAAGCACTAAAAGATGTGAAACTAGTTGTACATTTTGTATATTTATACAGCAAGGTGATAGTTTTTATTGCCCTTATTTAAAGAAGATCATTAAAACCAGTGCAGGGGGCGACTAACACTAAAAAAGTAATTTACAGGGCACAGTGCAATGAATGTGATGCATTCTATGTGGGCAAGACTGTAAATAAACTCAAGCGAAGGATTTCATTTTATCTGTCAGAAATCCGCTCTGGATGTAAAAATAATGCACTAGCCAAACACCTTTCTCGTCATAAAAGACACACAGGTTTTAAGTTCCAGATCCTGGATTGCATAGACATGGGTGATCTTGAAGGAGACATCCTGAATATTCTGGAGAAACATGAACTTATGTGGCAATTAAAGCTAAACTCTTAGAAAGCCTGGACTAAACTACTACTGTTCAATTAAAAGTGCACTGGAACTTAGAAAATTGCCACATTGTTTACATGACTAATTGTATTTTTTTTTTTTTTTCTACAAATTGGTTTTAAATACCATTTTAAATCATTTGAAATTTAAGTGTATATTTTGTTTCCATCATCATACATATATATATTTATTTATTTTTTCAGCTTATTCAAAATGATGGTAATAACAATACTAATTATGCAATTATATAGGTTTTTAGGGTTCTTGTACACAGACCTGAAGAAGTCTAGAAGGACGAAAGCGATCTTTGTTAACAATAGGTTATGAAAACAGAAACTGATTTTTACATGCAAAATGTATATATTTATATATAATTTTTGATCGCAAAATGAACTAAGGTTTATATATTTCCAGCCATGTAGTATTTTGCCTTGTATATAAAATCACAGACTTAATAATCTACTTAATTTGGTTAAATAAGATGTACCATTAAAGTACATTAGGGCTATATATTATTATGACAGCTACTAGGTAGGGCAGGACCAGCTCGAATGTCACACTGATGGGGGAAGGGATGTGAATTTAACATGTGTACCAATAACACTTTGTTTTACAGCACAATAAACCACTCCCATGCCTGATAAAAAGTATATATATATTTAGAAAGCTTGTGAGGAAATTACTACTCTATTTTTGTTTTACTTGGATTGCTTATCTGTGTACTTAACGGATTTTCGACTGGAAACAGACTGCCTGCCTTGCTTGGATTACTTTCGAATACTTAGTAATGCTGTAGAATTATATATTTTCTATTACTACTTTTTGACTTGATGAGTTTACGTTCGCTACTTCTACTACTACTGTCTGATCTGATTATATACAGTGATTAACTAGAAATATACGGACTGAAAATCTTCCACACAGAGAAGTTTCTTACACTGTTTTACTTCAGACCAGTGGAGTACTACAAGGTTCAGTCCTGGGTCCTCTCCTGTTTGTTATCTACTTCTCTAAAGTACAGGCTAACACAGAAGGTCTCTGGCTAACAAAGTTCGTAGATGACTGCAAAATAGGAGGCATAATCGAAACTCCTTATGATGTGGACATCCTACAAAAGGGCCTCACTGAGACAGATGCCTGGTATCAAAGCCATGTCCTCAAGCTCAATGCCAAAAAGTGCACTGTCATCCCTTTTGGTAAAAACTCTGTACCCATGAACTACCACATAGGCTGTAGTCCACTTAACACCAAAAGTGTGATGAGAGACCTTGGGACACAGGTGAACAGTTGTCTCTCCTTTGATAATCACATCACCACAGTAGTCAGGAAATCCTTCTGCGTGGCACACCTCATCACAAAAGGTTTCTCATCCAGGAAAAAAAGAGGTCATTGTTCCCCTCTACTAGTCACTCATTAGACCCATTATAGAATACAGCGCCCCTTTTGGTATGTATCTCACAAGACATCTACAACTGGAAAGGCCACAGAAATACCTCACAGAGTATTACCGGCTTCAAACAGATGCCCTAAGCAGACCGTCTCAAAAAACTCCAGCTTTACTCCGTCGCATATCGCCTACTCAGAGGTGATCTCTGCCTAACATACAAAGCTATGTTAAACCCAGAGCTGTTGGACATGTTCCACTTAAAGAAATCCCAATTCCTCCGAGCTACATGTTCTACGGACCTAAACCTTCTCACAACAATAAACAGAACATGCTGGAGGGATAGATTCCTGTCCCAAAGACTTCCCATACTCTGGAATAAACTACCTATCTATATCAAACAAAGCTCCTCATTAGCACTCTTCCAAGAAAAATCTTGATGTCTGGATGGGAGATAGGAAATTCACCCTGGGGATCACTTCTGTGGCTTTGCTCAACAGGGGCACAGAAAAATAATCTTCTTGGGTGGCAAAAGCCAGGGTACCTTTTTGGCTAGGCTTATATAGGCCCTAGGGCCAATAGCCTAGTACCTACCTATGAACCTATACGATCCACTGCAGAACCCTCACACGGAGGCACGCAGTTAGGACAAGAGTGACTGTGGCCACCATGAACCCCAACGCCCGAAGAACTAAGCCCACCAGGGGAAAGTGGGCTTGAAGAATGTATAACACACAATGGCAGAGTGATAACAGTCCATCCCAGAGGTAGAAACAACTTGCCCTGAGTAGTGTCTAGCCGTGCACCTATGAAATCCAGTACCTGACCTGGTTGTCAGTTGAGACTTGTTGGGGTTTATCGTAATACTCAGGGACTGAGCAATTTGACAGAGATAATCCCTGGCCTGAGTCAGCCGGTGCTTGGAGGGAGCAGAGAGGAGCCAATCCTTCAGGTAGGGAAAGACCTGGAAACCCTCCAGCGACAGGTGAGCTGCTGCTAACAACGTCACTTTGGTGCGAGAGCAAAGGGGAGAGCTCTGAACTGAAAATGACTGGCTCCAAGCCAGAAGTGAAGGAACTTCTGAGAGCATCTGTTCATCTTGATGTGGAGGTCCACTGAGCACATCCAGTTGTTCATCTGCAGGAAGGGTAGAATGAATTGAAGGGTGACCATCTGGAATTTTGTCTTGGCAACTGACAGATTCAGGGTTGAAAGAACCAGAATGGGTCTTAATACCCGTTTTCTTTGGCACCAAAAAGATCACAGAATAAATGCCTGATCTGGACTGGTCTGGAGGGATGGGCTGGATGACTCGTTTTGCGAGCAGCCTGGCAATTTCTAGGTCTGCATCCTCCCACTGACTGGGTGGCATGTCTGGGAGGAACGGGGGATGGAGAAAGGGAATCGAGTAACATATGGATATGGTCTGCAGAACCCAACAATTATTCATAATTGACTCCCAAGCTGTTGGGTGCAGAGGTAGTTACCCCCCACCAACTGCATCCAGAGACAAACAGTCAGCAACCACCTCAGGATTGCTGGAAGAGTCTGTCCAGAAAAAAATCCAGAGACGCTTGATTCTTTGGACCCCCTCTACCACAAGGGTGGCATCTGCTGTATCCCCCACTGACCCAGGGGAAGGAGACTCCTGAGAATCTTGGGAAGAACCCTGAGGCTTCCGAAACCGTATCTTCTTGACCCCAGTCTGACTCCTTCAAAAGGATCACTGTGGGGAGCAGATGCGGATCCTGATGGCAGACAAGGTCTTCTCATCCATCTCACTCTGGGTTAACCTATCGCGAACCATTTTTCCAAACAAACTGGAACTGTCATAGGGAGCATTCATGAAAGACCCCTTAAAAGGCTCCAAAAATTCAAAGCCGGAGCCAGGCAAGGCGCCTAAGGGCCATGGTCTAATGTTCCCGCACCCATGGTGGCACCCTCGGTAGCATGCAACAGAAACCTCATGGACATATTCAAAATGGAAGTGAGGGAGGCGATGTGGGAGGAAAAAGCCTTTTCTGCTGACATGGACTCTGGGGCAGACTCAGCGACCTTCTTGACCAGGTCCCTCAGCAGTCTGATTACATGTGCCAAATAATTCAGTGGACATAAGGCAAAGGTGGCTAACGCATAGGTCCGCTTCCCAAAATGTTACATCGCCTGAGACTCTCTGTCTGAAGGATGGGATTGAGGAGCTCTCCTGAGAAAGCTCCTTCTTGGTTACCACAGCAACCACTATGGCATTAACTGGGGTCCCCTTGGACCAGTGGGGCTTGTCAGATGGGGCACTAAGTACCTTGACTAGTCATTTTGTGGATGGGCTCAACCATGTCCGGTTCCTTCTATACCCTAGAGAAGAGGAGCTCCACTAAGAGATACGCAGGGGGGGGGGGGACACCCAGGAGGTAGAAGGTCCTGTGCCAAACGCCTCCAGAAATACCAACTCATCCAGGCTGGATTTGAGGGTAGACCACCCACTAAGTTGACAGAAGAGCTCCATGATATCTCCAAAGGAGACATCCTTCGGAGTGATTGGGGGGAGCGCCCTCCCCTTCTTCCAAGTCTGTATCGTCCATGAGAGACTCCAGTGGGGAGTCTACGTGCCTCCTCTTAAACGTACGCTTTTGAGGGGGCTCCCCAAGGGTGATTCCAGGGAGGACTCTAGGAGTTCCCGGATGGGAACCTCCTTGGGCGAACAGGTGACAGGCTGCCCCTGAGTGGGCAGGATGGCAGACTCCAGCCCAGAGAGACAGAACCAGGATGGAATCAGAGGAAGAGAGTGTCAAGGGTCTCGGGGAAGCCGAGAGAACCCTCTCCACCACTTCAAATGCCAAAAACGAGTGGATCCCCAGGAGGTGGGATGGCCAGAGTAGAGGCCAGATCTGCCACCCTGTGCACAGAGGGAGGGGAGTCAGAGATGAGCCTCTTGGCACAAGGCTCCGAGGGGAAGGCACAACCCCAAAAGCCTCAAAGTTGATGCCATTCCCTCAGATCTGAAGCCGAGGCTTTGGCTCAGAGTCAGTCAGCTCCGAAAACATCAGTGAAAAACCACTCAAGGCAACGGTCGAAATCAAGGTACCAGGGACCATCTGCACCAATCTCTCGACACCTGGGAACCTCAAACCCCCAGGACTCAAACTCAGGGTCAGATCAGAGCAACAGGGAGAAAGGCAGACTGCATGTGCCTAGCCCCAGAAGGTGATGGTGCAGGCAAGACTCCTAGCTGAATCTGGGCCCAATGGAATTTCAGCATCATCCTGTCCACCTCGGCTTCAGACAGACTGAGCAGACTGGACCGAAGAGGCTACTGACCCAGGCCTGGAATTGTGCTGGGGAAAAGTAGAGACGGGAACAAGCCCAAGAGATCTCTGGCTCAGGGGAAAAGCGAGTAGACCGTAGCCGAGAACTCAAGTTTGGATCGGGGGGGGGGGGGGATGCCTCTGCAGGAGGGGGGGGGGGGAGGCCCTTCAGAATAAGTTTGTTCCTCCTGTCGGTCAAAGCGTAGGGGTTGAAGCCCATGCATAACAAACAGGAGGTGTCTAAATGGGGAACACCCAAGCAGACAGCACACAGAGTGTGGGCATCGGATGAAGGAAGCTTATGCCCACACTTTGCGCACTTCCTAAAGCCTGGCTTAGCGGTCTCAGCCATGGCCAGGAAGATAACCTTGCACACGTGTGCACACACATGCACGCTAGACAAGAGAAAATAGAAAAAGGAGAGGGAGGGGGGGATTTTTTTTTCTACTGATGCCAAATGCAAAAAGGAAAGGGTAGGGGTAAGAAAAGATGAAGGCTAGGTCAAAGAGAGAAAAGACATTAAAGGGAACCCAAAAAAGAGCACTTACACAACCCGGAGCGTGAAACAATGAAAAACTGCTGCTATTGAAAATGAGCGGCAAACAAGAGCTGGGAGGAGGTGGGAGAGCAGGGCATTATGGGTAGGGGAGGAGTTTGGACTTTGGATCCGATGCTAGATTATGCAGCCGAGTTGCATCTGTGCCAGATCAGAGTCCCTCAGGATCAGAGTTCCTCAGGTTGAGGATTAAATGAAAACTTCAGATACTCTGTTGGCATCAATTCCAGTGTACAGTTTATACACTGCAGAAGGCAAGCTATTGGTCTACAGTTTTTTAGAATAGCTTGCAGGTTTGCTCATAAGTAGGAGTACTGTTTTTTCTGTGGTTAGCCAGGCTGGTGTCTGTTCAGGGTGTACATATAAATAGTTCTTACTCATGGCTAAATCTTCATGTAAAGATGTTAATACTTTTAACCAGAAGTTAGATACTGCATCTGGGCCTGGGGTTTTCCAATTAGGAACTTTTAACTGTGTTTCAGTTTCTTGCCATTACTTCATCCCACTGCATATCCTGCACATTTGTTTTTCCTTATTCTTTTATTTCTTCTAACCATTTAGCATCTTTATGTTTCACAGGGCACAGGATCATCATAAATATTTCTCCAAAACGTATCTATTTCTTCTTTTTTTTTTTTGGTGGCATTTCAATTCTTTTTGCCTTGTTTCCCAATCCTCTTTAAAGCTTTTTTTGGGTCATCAATAAATTGCTTAATTTGCACTTTTCCTTTATATTTATCTGTATATCTTTTATTTTTTCTGCCTGTGCTAATATTTTTAGTTTAATATTTGTGTTAGTGCACAACAGGTCCTGATATGTTCTGATGCTGTGCATTGCTTTTATCATGTCAATCTTTGAGTATTTTTATTGACCTGTTCCCTCTTCTATACTCTAACAGTGATACTCCTTATAACTGCTTTATAGTTTTCTCTGTTCTATACTTCATGATGGCATTCCCAAAAATACACCTCATTCACTGTCACTTAAAGATTACCAGGTAACTTGAGTTGGACTCTATTAACCCCCATACCCTAAAATTTTGGGTGAAGTTAATTATCTGTCCATCAACCAAGAATCTTGAACAATTAGCAATAAATATGCCCAGTACTTTCTAGATTTCATTAATGACAACTCCCTTGATCAAATTCTCCAAGTTCCCACCAGAAGAAACATACAAGCCTATCATTAAGAATAGCAATTAATGCTAACATTTTCCACACCCTTCCCATCCTGCTAATTGCCCTCTGGTTTTGTGAACTTCCCTTAGCCTTGTACAGTACTGTTTTGTCAAATAACACACCCACATCACTTCATTTCTCCACTCAGCAAATGCACTATTACGCTAAAGACCTTTTTGTCTACTCCCATGTGACCTGTAGAAACATTTGCTCCCTCTGTCTTACTCCTATTCAGGATGGTCTCCTCCTTCACAAGGTACATGAGCCTGTTTACATTCTATGATGCATACCACAAACTCCCTGCCTCAAAGAATGATACCATGTCTTTAATAAAACTTCCATACTCTCCAGGCTAATAAGCTGTAACACTAATTGCTCCTCCCACAACTATCTTTCTAATCTTGTCCATATTATGTAAAACTTTGCCATTCTCCACTGCGAGAATTAATTTCCTTTATGGTTTTGAGACCAACAGATTGAAATATTAAAGGTAAACACACACATTACCTTATAAAGGCTACATAGACAACATATACAAAGACATTTTGAAAACCATCCAAGGGAAGGATGAGTGCCCCATTTCAGAGTCAAACTTTGTCTCACCTCTTCTCCACCGAGATTAGGTGCCAAGAAATGTGTCAGCTGGAGACAAACCTTCCCCTCCACTGGCCTTACACTATATGTCCATATACTCACCCACCAAGTTCTTTATGAACAGTGCTTATATCAAAACTAAGTAATCAAGAAGGTACGAAATGCACTGTGAGCTGAAAAAAATTTTATTAAGCACTTTCGTCAGTCAGTACAAACTGACTTCATCAGAATAACTTAAAATAATTGCAAGCACATTATATAACCTCATTTTGATGTTAACAGAGCATCCCAATTAATCAATTATGTAATAAACTCCTAAAATTGAGAGAGACATTCACAATATGAATCCAAATTATGTAAAACCAGGGAAGTGTAATGTATTTTGAACAACATCTCAATAAACCCTCATGTCTACGAATACATTTTTTTTTTAAATACAACCATATACTAAGTATTTACATTTAAAATACAGGTTAATAAAAAATGTGTACATATGAATTATGACTTGATAATGTCATAGATGAAATTCAGATTTTAATTTAAGATAACTGGCAAGGGACACAAACTCATTCAGCCCGGGGTGATTTGTGGCATTCACCCTCAATTGCCACTTCAACTCTTTATATTCTAAAAATATTTCACTAGGTCCCCCTCTTTCATTAACTTCAACATGCTCCAATACTGAAAATATGAAGTTGTGTTCAGGGAACCTGATGAGATGTTTAGCAAGGGCTTTGTTGGCATTGCCTCTAGTAATGTCATGCACATGTTGGTAAATACGTGTTCTGAAGGTGGTTTTTGTTTTCCCTATGTAATACCTTTGACACAGTTGACAAAATGCAATATAAACCACGTTCTTAGTTCCACAGTTACTTTTATATCAGGACCGGATTGTTCCGTATTGTGGTATATCCACTTTATCACACTCTAAAATGTATTGATATTGCGAACAATGTCCGCACTTCCTGGTAAATCCACTACTTTGGGATCTCGACCCCTCCTTTTTCCGTTCCAACATTTTCTTAATACAAATGTCCTTCTTATAAACTATGAGAGGTTTCTCCCCCATCTTGTTTCCCACCTGTTTATCATTTTTTTAGTATGAACCAATTTTTAAACAAAATTTCTCTAATTTGTGGAACTGGGGAGTGAATGTATATCATTGTGTTGCTGAAGATATTTTCACTGTTGTTCCTATTGACCCCTACGTTGTTCTCATTACCAACTACACCATGTATAGCAGCATCTATACCAACAAGACCCAACAATGAGTAAAAATGCCCAGACATTCTCTTGTGGGTAACCTCTTCCAAAATTGGCTCCACAAACTCTTTTGGGTACCCTATCCTGACCAACATACCCAAAGTTGTCAAAACTGTTTAAACACTTTTAGCCTAGCCCCATGCAAAAGCATTAGACACTTAATACTCATTATTAACACAGCCATCACTTTAGTCTTTAGCTGCACTCCAGATCCGATAATTTATCTATTTATTCATTAATGAGATTTAAAAGTTGCTCATCCATAACTTCAATATAGTTGAGTACTAGGGTTTAATAGCCTTTTGGCAGTAAACTAGGGTCTATATTACCATACTGAATGGTAAGAATGTCGAACGTTCACATGAGTGAAAACGCACGTGAACAAACTTGCTATTGTGGGGGGCTGCCCCTCCCCCCGCTACATATATATTCCAACTCAGAGGTCACACTACAGTGAGGAAAGGGCAAATATTCCAATCCTCATTGTATCGCAACCCCAAAAAAACAAGTTAATTCTCATGCATTTTTTCTCATACATGGTAATACAGACCTGTAAACAACTGGTCATCTCTACTAAAACAATCTTACCAAACAATCAGTTCTTTTAACTACCTCCACAACGGAAGTCCTGGTAGATCAAACTAATCTTCCTGTATTTCAGGATACAAGAATCTCAAATTTTGTATGGGAAAAGTACAGTTGTGTACACAACATAAATGTAGATACTCGAGTTTATTCACTACTGCAGTCATTACATTTGGGATTATCTGCTTGCAGGTAAGCCCTCAGCAGGCCTGATTATCAAAGTTGTGGGTCCTGCATCGGTTGCTGTCTCATCTTCCATGGTGTCAGGTAGTCAGTGGTATAAAGCAAGCAGCCGATGCCATTACATCAGTTTTTCTTGCCCCAGATGTCAGGTGCCCCCATAATGGGAAGCAATTATATTAAGGTTACACCTCCAACTATAAGCAAATACACCAGAAAGCTTAGATACGGTAAACAAGAAGAGAAGTATAGCAAATAGAAGTCAGGGGGCTGGAGGAAGGGTAACCAGGACTGCAGCAGTGAATACACTCAAGCATCTACATTTATGTTGTGTACACAACTGTACTATGATCTTCGTGTTTCATTGTTGCAGTCATAACATTTGGATAGATTCCCAAGGCTAAGGAAGGGAGGAGGCAATTCAGAGCGCCTTAGGACCAGCTATTAGGCCCTGAAGGACTGCAGTGGCAAAAAGTACAGTTTTGTACCTACCATAAATGTAGATGTTCGAGGATCCACATTGCTGCAGTCCTAACTATTGGGTAGTCCGCTGTCCAGTCGGCCCGAATACCAAAGTATATGGCTGACGTCGGTCAGGGCGCATTAGACTGACGTAAGTACGTCAGGGTACTAATGCGCATGACCGACGTCATATCCTCAGTCTTTTCTTGCCCCAGATGTCAGAAGACCCTAAAAAGACAAGGCCCAATATACCTGCACCAAAAATATGTACAATATATACAAAATTATCAGCATATAACCTCACCTACACAACCACCCCTAAACACAGAGGGAAGGAGGGAGGGTAATTGGACTGCAGCAATGTGGATCCTCGAACATCTACATTTATGGTAGGTACAAAACTGTACTATGTTCTTCATTCCACATTGCTGCAGTCCTAACTATTGGGTAGAATCCCAAAGCAGAGGTAAGGGAGGCTGGCAAATCAGAAAGAAGCAGGAGCTGACAACATGCCTTGCAAAATAGCTGTGGCAAAACCAGCCCTAGACTTAGAGTAGAGAGGAAGGTGATAATGCTTAGAGAAAGTATGCACTGAACTCCAAGTAGCTGCCTCCAAAATATCCTTAGTTGCCACCCCTTAGAAATGCTGTTGAAGTGGCAGTAGCCCTAGTGGAATGAGGCCTAATCCCAGCTGGAATCTCCTTGCCATGATGGGAATAACAAAATGCAATGCAAAACCCAATCCACCTAGAAATAGTTTGTTTTGACACAGGCTTGCCCTGCGAACTCAAAGCAAAAGAAACAAACAACTGCTGAGACTGCCTAAAATCCTTAGTCCTGCTTAAATAATAACGCAATTGCCTGTGTACATCTAAAGTGTGCAAAATCTTTTCCCCTTTATTTTGGGGGTCTGCATAAAAAGTAGGCAAATGAATAGTTTGGTTTAAAGCCACACTAGAAACCACCTTAGGCATAAAGGAAGGATTAGTACGTAATGATACCCTATCCTTATGGAAAATCAAAAGGGCTCTACTGCCATAAGGGCCTGCAACTCAGACACCCTTCTTGCAGAAGTAATAGCCAACAGAAAAGCAGTCTTCCATGACAAGTATTTCAATTCAGCAGTAGCCGCAGGCTCAAAAGGTTGTAGAGTAAGTTTTTCCAACACAAAATTGAGATCCCAAGCAGGAGTAGGAGCTCTCGTGGGGTCTTATATTCTTTGCCCCTCTAAGAAACTGCTTGAACAAAGGATGCGAAAACAATGGTGGGTCACAATCATAGTGAGCTGAAATTGCTGCAGCATGAATCTTAATGGAAGAGAAGGACAAACCTTTGTCCAATAACTCAGTAAGATATTGAAGAGCCACACTCAAATTAGGCTCAGAAATCTCCAAATTCTTTGCTGTACTCCAAAATAAAAATCTCTTCCATTTTTCTGCGTACACTTTCCTTGTACTAGGTCTTCTAGCTTCCATAATCACATGTAAAACTTGTTGAGGAAGTTGAGACCTGCTGTATTTCAACACAGAATATGCCAGGCTGTTAGATGAAGAGAGTGAAGCTTGACATTGAGCAGATGACCGTCCTTCTGAGATAACAGATGTGGAATCAAAGGTAAAGGCCATGGAGGCTTCCTTACCAGACTCCTTAGTAGTGGGTACCAGTGTTGCCGAGGCCAATCTGGAGCTATTAAAATCATCCTTGGCTTGTCTTGTCTGACCTTTAAGAGCACCTTTGGAAGAAGATTTTTCCAACTGAAAGACAGAGCATCCACTTTCCAAGCTGTGTGATGAAACCCCTTTGTGCAAAACTTTGGCAGCTGGTGGTTTAGTGGAGAAGCGAACAGATCTATGTCTGGAGTTCCCCATGACACTGTCAATTTCTGAAATACATGAAGATCCAGTTTCCACTCGTGGGGATCCATGATTTGTCTGCTTAACACATCTGCTAAGGAGTTCTGTGCTCCTGGCAGAAACCTTGCCTGAAGAGTTAGTTGCAAGCTGAGCGCAGTCTCCCATAAAATCATTGCTTGCCTGCATAGAGGATAAGAATGTGTTCCCCTTGTTTGTTGATGTACCACATGACAGTTGTGTTGTCTGTTAGAATCAGCACCTGCCCTGGAAGAAGTAACTCCTTGAAAGCCATTAATGCAAACTGGACTGCTAACATCTCCTTCATGTTGATATGTAGATGCTGTAGTCTGGCAGGCCACTTGTCTTGTATCCACTTTCCATTTAGATGAGCTCCCCAAGCAATGTCCGAGGCATCTGTCGTTAAAATCTGACTCGCCTCTGGCCGGGTCACAGAGAGTCCCTTGTTTAGGTGACATTCCTGAGCCCACCACAAAAATTCTTTTGAAGGCAAGGTATTATTTGAATGACAGTGTCCAAATCCTGGCAGTGCTGTGTCCATACATTTTTGAGATACCATTGCAGCTTCCTCATATGCAGTTTGGCATTGGGAAGCACCAGAATACAAGATGCCATGAACCCTAATGCTTGAAGGACTGTCCTTGCAGTCAGCACGGACTGATGAGATAGTTGATGGAAGTAAAGTGATAGACTCTTTTGTTTGTCCGGGGTTAAAAGGCCATCTGGGCTGCTGTATTCAGTCTCACACCCAGAAAGCACATGTCTTGAGAGGGTACTAGACTGGACTTTATTTCGTTCACAGAATACCCTAGGCATCTTAGCACTGCTATGACATAGTCCAGATGCTGTAGAAGATCTTCCTTTTCTTGAGCCAGAATCAGGCAGTCGTCCAAATAAGGATAGATTTGAATTCCTTTTAGCCAGAAGTAAGCTATCACTGGAGCCAGAACCTTTGTGAATACTCTGGGCGCAGTAGATAAGCCAAAGGGCAATGCAGAGAACTGATAATGAGAATTTCCAGCTCGAAAACGCAGATACTTCCTGCAACTTAGTCTTATAGGCACATGAAGGTAAGCTTCCTTGAGATCTAAAGTTACCATCCAGTGATCTTTGCCCAGCAGAGGTAAAAGCTGTTGTAACGTCAACATCTTGAACTTGGGAATGTCCAGATAAGTGTTGAGGATAGATAAATCCAAAATTGGTCTCCACGTGTTCCCCTTCTTTGGTACTAGGAACAGGCGAGAATAAAATCCTAGGCCCCTTTCTGATAGAGGGACTGGCTGAATGGCCCCTATTTGGAGTAACAGAGAAATTTGCTTGTGAGCCTCTTTCCTTTGTGGAGGAGGAACGTCTGGCATGCCTTTGAAAGGGGGCAATGTATGGAAATAAAACCTGTAACCGTGGTGAATGATATCCAACACCCATCTGTCTTGAGTAATTAAATCCCAATTTTCTTTGAAAAGAGACAGTCTTCCTCCCAAAGGAGCTGCCAGACGAGAATCTACTGGCAGCTGAAAAGGCAGGTCATTGGGTCTGTTTACGAAAGGACTGACCCCTGCCCTCACCAGAAGTCTGAGCAGGTGAACTCCTGTTCTAGGCCTAAAAGAACCTTGAGCTCTGCCCCTACCACGTCTAGACCTACCCCTAGACTGGGAATCATAAGCAGGATATGTCCATCCCTTAGTAGGCCAATTTCTACTAAACTTGGAGGCTGCACCTGCAAAAATCTTTAACAGTTTGCATAGACTTAGCTTTGTCCTCCATTTTCTTTAAAACTGCTTCCACAGGCGAACCAAACAACACATCAGACTGTAAGGGAGCATCCAAAATCCTTGTCTTAACATGCTCAGCTAAATTCTGATCCCTCAACCAGGCATGCCTGCGAAGAACAGAACTAGTGGCAGCCACCCTCGAGGAGGCCTGTACAGCATCAAAACCACATTGCAAAGAATGCTTACCCACTTGTTCAGACACATGAACTAAATCCAGCAACTCTTTACACTCAATACCTTCCGCCAAAGCATCCACCTTAGATTTCAATTGTGAAAGGAGAAAATTTTGATATTTTAGCATGTGAAACTGACAATTCAACGCCCTCATGGCTAAAGTGGAAGAAGTATACACTTTCTTTCCCCATCTATCCAAAGCCCTTGCCTCTTTATCAGTGGGAACAGGGTTTTTAACAACAGAGGCCTTAACACCTTTAGGTCCCTGAGAAACAGTTTCGGGTCTGCCCTAGGACTCTTAAAAGATACTTATGAGCTTCAGGCACCCTATAGTACCTATCAGGTTTAACAGGAGCAGGAGGCAAAGAATCAGGGTTCAGGGAAGCCTCTGCAAAAACATCTTCCACCACATTCAACACAGGAGGTATAGCTAAGGGCCTATGCTGGGGTAAAAACAAGAATTCCCTAAGCCTTTTCCTGGAATCAGAGTAATCTTGGCCTTCCCATTTAAAGTGCTCCCTCATGGAATGCAGAGTCTCTGAAAATGAGAAATCCTCAGGAGGAGAAGCTGTAGGAGTGGAATCATCCACATCAGAATCAGAATAAGGAGGATACTCCTGCAAGTCTTCCGCAGAAGACCCAGAAGCCTCTGAACACTGTTCAAAACTCTCAAACTCAGGTTCCACCCTAGGCCTCTTATCAGGAGGGGGCATAGAACCTCTAATCATAGTAATCAAATCTTCTGCCATTTTAAGCATATGTTTCTTAGGCACAGAACCTGAAGTGCTAGGAGAAGCCCCCACTGAAGCTAAACTTGGCCTACCTCTCAAAGAAGTTTTGGAAACAGAAGGAGAGGCTCTAACTACCTTGGGAAGAGAGGGAAGAACAGTTACCTGAGAAGCCCCCTCAGCCTGGCCTACCTCTTGAGAAGGCACATCCTGTAACAGTAAAGTCTCTGCCTGAGACTCCAAAGAAACTCCTGGCAAAACCTCTGGCTCCACTGAGCCTTCTAAAGAACCGACGTCTGGGACTGCCGGTTCATCAACCCTAGGCTTCGCTGTTTTGTCCTTGCGTTTTTTGGACGAAGCGGGCGTCGGAGCATCCGACGGCATTTTATAATTACAACGCTTCCCAAACACTAACCTGGCACAGTCTAACCTTCTCTTAATAGTGCGTTTGTTAAATCTAGCACAAGAGCGGCATCCAACAACGTCGTGCTCAGGCCCTAAACAAGGTATACACAAGGTATGGTAATCCCTATGAGGTATCTGTTTCCCACAAGAAATACAGTTATTCACTTTTTCTGACATCCGGTTAAATACTGAGGCAAGAAAAAACCAAAATGTTCCCCAACGGGGTACTTAGCCAACTTTGATTCGGTCTGAAACTCCGGCTTCAGAAAATTTCAGAACGCCAACCTGCACTCGCAAAACTGCTTCTGCATCGGACCATGCGGCAAAAAAGACTGAGGATATGACGTCGGTCATGCGCATTAGTACCCTGACGTACTTACGTCAGTCTAATGCGCCCTGACCGACGTCAGCCATATACTTTGGTATTCGGGCCGACTGGACAGCGGACTACCCAATAGTTAGGACTGCAGCAATGTGGAATGAAGAACATCCAGCTCTGGATTTGAAAAAATAGGCAAGTGGTAATGCTTGGTGAAGGTATGAACAGAACTCCAGGTAGCAGCTTCTAGAATGTCCTTGGTAGGAACACCTCTGAGAAAGGCTGAAGTAGATGCAGCCCTGATGGAATGTGATCTTATCCCCTGTGGGGTAGGTTTTCCATGGTGCTTATAGCAGAAATGAATACAATGGCCTATCCATTTAGAAATGGTTTGCTTTGAAATGGCCTTTCCCTCTGCCCCTGCAGCAAAAACAAGTAGCAGCTGTTCAGGTTTTATGAGAGGCTTAGTCCTGTCCAAATAAAATCTAAGTTGTCTGTGCACGCCCACAGAGTATAGTATTCGTTCTCCTTTGTTCTGTGGACTAGAAAACGTTGGCAAATTAATGGACTGATTAAGGGCCACACTGGATACCACCTTGGGCATAAAGGAAGGATTGGTCCTGAGGGACACTCTGCCTGCATGGAAGATGATGAAGGGCACCAATGCCATGAGGGCCTGTAATTCAGACACTCTTCTTGCTGAAGTGATGGCTAGAAGAAAGGCTGTTTTCCAAGAAAGGAATTTCAACTCTGCAGCTGCAGCTGGCTCAAAGGGAGGTAGAGTGAGCATTTCTAATACAAAGTTAAGGTCCCAGGCTGGAGAAGGGGGCTCTCCTGGGTGGTCTTAAATTTTTGGCCCCTATGAGGAATTGCTTCAGCAGGGAGTGAGAGAAGAGGGGTGGCTCTGTATCATTATGTGCTGAAATGGCAGAGGCATGAATTTTAATAGAAGAGAAGGAAAGGCCCTTGTGAAGCATCTCTGTTAAGTACTGAGGAATATGCGGTAAACTGGGCACTGTTTTGCCCATCCCCTGAGTTTGGCTCCAGTCACACGATCTTTTCCACTTTTCAGCAAAGGATTTTCTATTACTAGGCCTCCTTGCCTCCAGAATGACATCCAGCACTTGCTTACTGAGAGATTGCAATGGAGAGCTCAGGTAATTAGCCAGGCTGCAAGGTTCAGGGTTTGCAGGCATAAACTGAGAGGTTTTCCCAGGTGAAGGACAGGGCAACCACTTTCCAAGCTTGTCTGTGGGGAGTCCTTGTGCAGAATTTGTCCAATTAGTAAGTTCTGAGGGGAGGCAAACAGGTCCATCTCAAGGCTCCCCCCATTTGTTTCTCAATATGTTGAATATCTTTGGTTCCATTTTCCACTCGTGTGGGTCCATGAGATTTCCGCTTAGGTCTGTCAGTGAGTTTAGCTTGCCTGGCAGGAATTGAGCCTGTAGGTGCAACTTGGTAGCTCAAGGCTGTGTTCCACAGAGCCATGGCTAGTCTGCAGAGGGGGCATGAGTGGGTTCCCCCCTGCTTGTTTATGTACCACATAACAGTGGTGTCTGTTTTTACCAATAATTGTCCTGGAAGGATGTGGTCCTTGAAGGCTGTCAGAGCATTCTGTACAGCTAACATTTCTTTTTGATTGATATGCAGGTGCATTTGACTCGGGTTCCATTTGCCCTGAATGCACTGCCCTGCCAAGTGAGGCCCCATGCATAGTCTGATGCGTCTGTTGTTAGGATTTGGGCAGCAGGGGGTAGTGTGAATGGCAGTCCCTTGTTCAGGTAGCAGACCTCTGCCCACCAAAGGAATTCTGTCTTTATACATGGGATGATAGGAATCACGGATTCCAGATCCTGAGAATGTTGACACCACAGGCTTTTTAGATACCACTGTAGTTTCCTCAAATGCAGTCTTGCATATGGAATTAGTAGGATGCAAGAGGCCACGAACCCCAGAGCTTGCAGTATTTTCCTTGCAGTTAGATGGTTCTTTGTGGCCAGAAATTTGAAGTAGGCCGACAGATAAATTTGTTTCTCTGGCGTGAGGTAGGCCATCTGGGAAGTTGTGTTCAAGCTTGCTACCAGGAATATAATTTGTTGGCAGGGTGCTAGATGAGATTTCTTTTCGTTTATGGTGTACCCCAGTGAGGCTGGCAGTTTCTTTACAAATGCCAGATGATTTAATACATCCTGGCTTTCTGCCTTAATTAGAAAATCGTCCAGGTATGGGTATTTTTTAATATTTCATTGTCTGCAGAATGCAATGACTGGAGCTAGGCATTTTGTGAATACTCAGGGCACAGTAGATATGCCAAAGGGCAGTGCAGAGAACTGATAAAGCATGTAGCCTGCTCTGAAGTGTAGGTATTTTCTGGAAGAATCCCTTATTGGGATGTGCACGTAAGCGTCCTTTAAATCCAGTATTGCCGACCAGGCATGTTTGCTTAGCAAGGGAAGTAGCTGATGAAGAGTTAACATTCTGAATTTTGGAATTACCAAAAAGGTGTTTAGGATAGATAGGTCCAGAATAGGACACCAAGTGATGTCTTTTCTGGGTACCAGGAAAAGTCTGGAGTAAAAACCTTTTCCCCATTCTTCTGCTGGGACAGGCTGAATAGCCCTGATACATAGAAGAGAGAGAACCTCCTGTTGAGCCTCTGCCCACTGATCTGGAGGTAGATCTGGCCAACCCTTTTGGGTTGGTAAGGTGTGGAAGTGAAATCTGTATCCTTGGGAAACTATATTTAAAACCCATTTGTCTTGGGTAATGAGTTCCCAGTTTTTTGCATGAAGGGTGATCTCTCCCCCTAAAGGTGTGGTCAAATGAGCAGGGCTTGGTAAGTTTAAGGTTAAGTCATTGTGACAGTTTACCATAGGGGGTGTCTTACTACTTCCAGCTTTGGAAGTGGGAGCCCCCCCACTGCTTAGGCCTGTGAGTGCCTTGAGACTGTGGCCTAGGTGGTCTGTTGTTCCTGGATTTGGACTGAGAAGGCCTGGAAGGGACAGGAAAGGACCAATTCTTAGAAGGCCAATGCCTACTATCTTGGAGGCTGTACTTGCAGGAAATCTTTAACAGTTTGCAGAGATTTAGCTTTTTCCTCCATCTTTTTAAGAACAACTTCTGCTTTGTTGCCAAACAGGCGGTCTTGGTTTAAGGGAGCATTCAGTAATTTGGCTTTAACATGATCTGGCAGAGTTTGCTCCTTAAGCAAAGCATGCCTTCTAAGAACAGACTCAGCAACAGCAGCCCTACAAGATGCCTCTAATAAGTCAAACCACACTGAAAAGTATGTTTACCAACTTGTTCAGCAGAATGCATTAAATCCTGCAATTCTTTATTTTCAGCACAGTCACGAATCAACATCAATTTCTGTTTAAGTAATCCAATAATATGCTGCTGGTACTTCAACATATGAAACTGGTAGTTTAAGGCCCTAATGGCCAAAGTAGCAGAATTCTATACCTTCTTACCCCATCTGTCCAGGGCCCTGGAATCTCTATCAGAGGGGGGTATGGTTTTTGGCAGTAGCAGCCTTAATGCCTTTGGGTCCCTGTGAAATGGTCTCTGGGTCCACAGTAGGATTCTTAGAGAGCAACCTGTGAGAATCAGGTACTCTAATACCCATGAGGTTTCCTGGGAGCCGGAGGTAAGGTGTCTAGGGCCAGGCTAGATTCCAAGAAGGCATCATCTACAATGTCCAGTACAGGGGGGATAGCTAAAGACCTGTGTTGAGGCAGGAGTAAGACTTTCCTAAGCCTCTTTTTGGATTCAGAGTAATCCTGGCTTTCCCAATGGAAATGCTCCCTAAGAGTGTAAAATGTTTCACCAAGAGAAATCTTCTAGAGGGGAAGCAGAGAGAATGGAGTCCTCTGCATCAGAATCCTCATAGGTGGATAAGGGCAAATCCTGGTCATCAAAAGAAACAGAAAATTCAGAATCCTGATAAGAAGAATCAGAAGGAAAATCAATTCTAGGTCTCTTACAGGGAGAAGGGTGGCTTCCCCTAATTAGAGTAATAAGGTCTTCAGCCATTCTTATCATTTGTTTTTTAGGCATATGGGCCTGACCATGCGGTTTGGACGTTGGTTTTCTAGGCGTGGATTGGGTTTTAGGCCTTGAAGAAGAAGATGGCGTCGGTTTGATATGCAAGTCAGTAGGCCTGAATACACCCTCAGAAGCCGGTGCCTGCGCAGCGGTTCTGAACCCATCCAAGGTAGAGAGATCCACAGGTTCCATAGTCGAAGAAGCATCTCGCAGCATACCGGACTCCGAATGGGTGTCAGTAGAGGCCTGTGAATCTGAAGTAGCGGGTATCAGGGGCTGTGAAAGCGCCTCAATGAGGCGAACTGGGGACTAGCTTAATGGAAGCGTCGTTGGCAGCTTTGGACCTATGCGGTCTGTCTTTATCCTTATGTTTTTTTTTGGAATGTCGGTAGTCGGATGGCTTACCGAAGCCATTTCTGGATAATTAAACAGAGTACCGAAAAAGTTAGATGCGAAAATGAACCAATGACGAATAATACGAGGATTGAATAAGGCACAAAACCGACAGCAAAGGACGGCGTGGTCTGGGCCTAAGCAAGGAATGCAGTACGAATGAAAATCTTTGAGGTATTTGCTTTCCACAAGTGATACAACTGTTAACTTTTACTGACATCAGTTTAGAGCAAGAAAAAGGATCCCCAATGGGGTACTTAGCTTTTTTGAAGACTTTGGTTCTGAAACTCAAAAAAAAAGAAGTTATGAACTTACCATAACATTCCATGATAGTAGTCCATCTCACCCTTCATTCTTTACATATGGGATCGGAGCCGAGAATCTCGGCCTATTTACAAGCTGGAAGACTTCTGGTTGGCTTGTGGCTAGGTAGGTATCCCATGGAGCACCAGTACAATCCCTAGATCTTGTTTGCTGCTGACTAGAAGAAACAATAACAGCCTACAGAAGAAGTCAATACTAAAAGGTCTCCATAAATAATGAAATTAGTATTTTTCTGTCTCCAGGTACTTCCAGGATGGGGGCAGGAGGGCGGATTTGAAATAATGAAGGGTGTGATGGACTACTAACATGGAACATTATGGTAAGTACATAACTTCTTTTTGTTAAGTAGTCCTATCTCACCTTCACCTACATATGGGACAGCGTCCCTAGCACCTTATCCTTGGGTGGCTCAAGGAAAAATACTCCTGAGTACCGTGGAACCAAAAGATGCTTTACCCCTGGAGGTTAAATCCAATTTGTAATGAGTAATAAAAGTGTGAGGGGTAGCCCATGTAGCAGCTGCACAGTAGAATGTGATGGGATAATGGAAGGTGCTGAAAGGACCATTGGGATAACAGGACCCCCTGAAGAATTCTCATGTGTAACCTGGCTAGTGGCACTAACAGTATGGTGGAAGCTATGGTCCCAAGGAGCTGCAGAAAGTACAGTTTTGTACCTACCATAAATATAGATGTTCGAGTGCTAATACAGCTGCAGTCATAACAGATGGGTTCTCCTGCCGTCAGGTGGGTCCTCGGTAGGCCGAACTCCAAAGTCTAGGTCCGGCGTCGGTTGTCGTCGCTTCTTCCCTGACGTCAGTGCGACAGGGGTATAAAAGAACCAGCCGACGCCATTTTCTTCAGTTTTTCTTGCCCCAGATGTCCGGTGCCCCCAGAAGGAAGGCAATACATAAATTCATGTAATAAAACAATGCAAAATAATCAAAATACAGTAGTTGCAAGCAAATACACCATAAATGAATACCCCAATTAGGTTGTATGAGGAGGTGTTGGCCAATAGGCCTGTCCCAAGAGGGGAAGGAGGGAGGGAAACCTGGACTGCAGCTGTATTAGCACTCGAACATCTACATTTATGGTAGGTATAAAACTGTACTATGTTCATCGTGCATACAGCTGCAGTCATAACAGATGGGTAGAATCCCAAAGCTAAGAAAGGGGTGGTAGGCACTAGGTGGAACTAGGAGGAGCCAGGATGCCCTGCAAGACTGCAGTGGCAAAGCCTGCTCTAGTTTTGGAGTATAATGGTAGGTGGTAGTGCTTGGAGAAGGTATGCACAGAACTCCAAGTGGCTGCTTCCAAAATATCTTTGGTAGGAACTCCTCTGAGGAAAGCTGCAGAGGTAGCTGTGGCCCTTGTGGAGTGAGATCTGATGCCTACAGGTACAGTTTTACCATGAAAAGAGTAACAAAAGCGTATGCAGTGGGCTATCCATTTTGAGATTGTCTGTTTGGAAATTGGCTTCCCTTGAGCTCCTATAGCATAGGACACAAAGAGCTGTTCTGAATTTCTGAAAGGCTTTGTTCTGTCCAAATAATAGCGCAACTGTCTGTGGATGTCCAAGGAATGTAGCAGTCTCTCCCCTTTGTTTTGAGGATTAGGGTAAAAGGTAGGTAAGTGTATAGCCTGATTCAAAGCTACCCTGTATACCACCTTTGGCATACAGGACGGGTTGGTTCGTAAGGAAACTCTGTCCTGATGGAAGATGATAAAAGGCTGCACAGCCATGAGGGCTTGTAGTTCCGATACCCTACGAGCGGAGGTGATAGCCAGAAGGAAAGCTGTTTTCCAGGACAAATATTGCAAATCTGTTGAGGCAGCTGGCTCAAAAGGAGGCAAGGTCAGCTTTTCTAGAATGAAATTGAGGTCCCAAGCAGGTATTTTTCGTTTCCTTGGGGGTTTTATATTCTTAACCCCTCTGAGGGTGAGAGAATAAAGGTGGATCAGTGTTGTATTCTGCAGAAATGGCTGAGGCATGGATTTTGATGGAGGAGAATGAAAGTCCACTGCTTAGCAGCTCAGCTAGATACTGTAATATTTGAGGTAAATTCAGTTTTCCAGGATTCTGTCCCTTTTTCTCATTCCAGGCACAAAACCGTTTCCATTTTACGGAGTAAGCTTTTCTAGTAGATGGCCTTCTGGCCTCCAAAATGACTTCCTGCACCTCCTTGGAGAGTAGGGTCTGTTGTGATGTTAAGGAATCTTCCATGCAGTTAGATTGAGTGTTTTCAGCTGACTGTGAAGAGTTTTGAAGCTGTGCTGAGTCAGAAGAGGAGGCATTAGAGGTAGGATCCATGGAGGGGAATGCGTCAGGCTCCTCAGGAGTGGGTACCAGTGCTGTCTTGGCCAGTCTGGAGCAATGAGAATCATCTTTGATCTGTCTGCTCTGGTTTTTAATAGAACTTTGGGCAGCAGAGGAAGAGGTGGAAAGGCATAAACTGTCATTGTTGTCCAACTGAACGAGAGAGCGTCCACTCTCCAGGCCTGTGGATGAAAAGCCCTTGAGCAGAAATTTGTCAATTGGTGATTTTTGTGGGAGGCAAAGAGATCTATGTCTGGCCTTCCCCATGCTTGAATTATCTCTGTAAAAACTTGAGGATGCAACTTCCATTCGTGTAAATCTGTCATATTTCTGCTTAGGTTGTCTGCCAGCGTGTTTTCCTTGCCTGGCAAGTACTGTGCTTGAAGTTCGATTTGTAATTCCAGAGCCATGTTCCAAAGTGACCCCTGCATACGGGGTATGAATGGGTTCCTCCCAGTTTGTTTATGTACCACATTACTGTGGTGTTGTCTGTCCTTATCAATAGTTGACCTGGATGCAGAAGGTCTTTAAAAGCTATAATAGCATTTATTACTGCTAGCATTTCCTTTTGATTGATGTGAAGGTGCTTTTCTTTTTGGGACCATTTGCCCTGAATGCACCGATCTGTCATGTGTGCCCCCCAGGCGTAGTCCAAGGCGTCTGTTGTGATGACTTGATTTGCTTGAGGCTTGCAGAATGGGAGACCTGTGTTTGGCATGCTTGAGCCCACCACAGAAATTCCTTTTGAAGACATGGAATTAGTGGTATTATTGTTTCCAAACTGTGGCTGTGTTGAGACCATAGGTTTTTCAGGTACCATTGAAGTTTTCTCATATGCAGCTTTGCACATGGGATTAGTAGGATGCAAGATGCCATGAATCCCAGAGCCTGCAGGATTTTCCTTGCAGTCAGCCTGGTGAAATTTGCTAGTTTTCTGAACTATTGAGTTAGTTGCCCCTGCTTCTCTGGCGTGAGGTAGGCCACCTGGGTGTTTGTGTCCAAGTTGGCACCCAGGAAAATTATTTTCTGAGAGGGTATTAGCCTTGATTTCTTTTTGTTGACTGTGTATCCCAGAGAATTCAACAACATTATTACAAAAGCCAGATGTTTCAGAAGTATGTGCTTGCTGTCCGCTTGGATCAGGCAGTCGTCCAAATATGGGTATATTTGTATCCCTTGAAATCTGCAGTAGGCAATTACTGATGCCAGGCATTTTGTGAATACTCTGGGTGCAGTAGATAAGCCAAAGGGCAATGCAGAGAATTGATAATGGGTTGAACCTGCAAGAAATCTGAGGTATCTTCTGCAATGTTGTCTGATTGGGACATGCAGGTATGCCTCCTTGAGGTCCAATGTTACCAGCCAAGACTCCTTGCCCAGCATGGGAAGAAACTGCTGTAATGTGAGCATCCTGAATTTTGGTATGAGTAAAAATGTGTTAAGGATGGATAGGTCCAAAATAGGTCTCCAATCTTTTTCCTTCCTTGGTACCAGGAATAGTCTGGATTAAAAACCTTGACCTTGTTCGTGAGTAGGTACCTCTTGAATAGCTTTCATGTCCATGAGATCTGAAATTTGCCTTTGTGCCTCTGCCCTTTGATTGTGTGGCAGGTTTGGCATGCCTCTCATTTTTGGAAGGGTGTGAAAATGGAATCTGTAGCCTCTGTTTATAATGTCCAGGATCCATTTGTCTTTTGTGACAATATGCCAATTTTTTGAAAATAATGCCAGTTTTCCGCCTAAGGGTGCTGCCATTTGAGCCTTGCTTGGCATGCAAAGGGGAAAGTCATTGGGCTTGCTTTCTGAATGGCTGCGAACTATCCTCACCACCTCTTTGTGTAGGAGCTTGCCATTGTCTGCCTCTAAACGATCCTTGAGATTGCCCTCTGCCCTCGGCCTGTATCTACCTCTTTGGGGTCTGTCCGTGGCTGGAAAGGACCAATTTTTGGAAGGCCAATTTCTCCTGAAACGTGGAGGTTGTACCTGTAGAAAATCTTTCACTGTTTGCATTGATTTAGCCTTTTCCTCTATTTTCTTTAATACCTCCTAAGCTTTAACACCAAATAATACATCCTTTTGTAGAGGGACATCTAGTAATTTAGCTTTGGCATGATCTGGTAAGGTTTGCTCCTTGAGCCAGGCATGCCTACGTATGACTGATCCTGTAACAGCAGCTCTACATGAGGCCTCTAGAGCATCAAAACCACATTGCAAGGTATGTTTATCCACTTGTTCTGCACTATGCATCAAATCCTGCAACTCCTTCAAGTCTGGTTGTTCAGGTTGTGACATTTTGCTTCTCAACTGTGATAACAGAAACTGTTGGTACTTTAGCATATGGAACTGGCAGTTTAATGCCCTCATGGTTAAGGTGGCCGAGGTGTATACCTTTTCCCCCCATCTTTCTAAGGATATGGAATCTCTCTCTGAAGGTAATGGATTTTTAGCAGTGGAGGCCTTAATTCCCTTGGGGCCCTGTGAGATAGTTTCTGGGTCAGCCGCATGGCTTTTGTATAAAAATTGGTGTGAGTCAGGAACCCGGTAGTACCCGTCAGGCTTGACTGGGGCTGGAGGTAAAGAATCCGGGTTAAGGCAGGCCACCGAGTACACATCATCTAGTATGTCTAAGACAGGAGGTATAGCCAGAGGCCTGTGTTGAGGTAGCAAAAGAAAATCCCTAAGCCTTTTCTTGGAATCGGAGTACTCTTGGCCTTCCCAGTGGAAGTGTTCCCTTAAGGTATGCAAGGTTTCCCCAAATGAGTAATCCTCTGGGGGGGGGGTGGACTCCTCTGCATCAGAATCTTCAAAAGGGGAGTAAGAATGTTCCTGTTCATCAGAGTGCTCTGAAATAATGGAGGCCTGGTCAGAGGAGGGGGATTCTTCCTCCACTCTGGGCCTTTGTCCGGGAGTTGAGAACCCCCGATAGGAGTAATTAAATCCTCAGCCATTTTAAGCATCTGTTTTTTAGGCATGGGGCCTGGCGAAGGGCCCTGTGTAGCTTGTCTCTTAGAATGCATGGCTGCTTTAGACTTAGTGAAAGCCTTGATGGAAAAAGAGGAGGAAGGTCTGAAGACACCTTGAGAGGAGGCAGACCTGTCTACATTTTGAGATTCACCACCAAAAGTGGCTTCAGTATCTGTAGTCGGGGTGTGGGCCGAGGAGCCTGCGACCTCAGACACAGAAGACACCGCCAATGAAGTGTAGTCGGTAGGCAGGGGCTGCGTAGGCGCCTCGCTGAGAACCGGACCACCTGTAGTCGGATTTGGCGTGGTGTCGGTAGAGGCCGCGGACCTCGTGTGTCGGTCCTTATCTTTGCGTTTTTTAGACAAAACTAGAGTCGGAGTATCCAATGACATAATATAGTTACATTTTTTTGCCAAAATAGTGCTGGGCGAACTCTGCCCGACGCTTAATGGTGCGTTTGTTGAATGTAGCACAAAAACGACGACCGAGACATCGTGGTCTGGGCCTAAGCAAGGAATGCAGAGGGAATGAAAATCCTTATGCGGTATTTGCTTCCCACAAGAACTACAATCATTAACTTTGTCTGACATCGGTCTGAGGCAAGAAAAGTTTCCCCAACGGGGTACTTAGCTTTCAAGAAGACTTCGGTTGCAAAATTTTTGTAATTTCAGGAGCTGGCCGACCGGCACTTGCGAACTGCTTCTGCTTCGGGCACCACGCGGCAAGAAAGACTAAAGAAAATGGCGTCGGCTGGTTCTTTTATACCCCTGTCGCACTGACGTCAGGGAAGAAGCGACGACAACTGACGCCGGACCTAGACTTTGGAATTCGGCCGACCGAGGACCCGCCTGACGGCAGGAGAACCCATCTGTTATGACTGCAGCTGTATGCACGATGAACATCAATCTTGGCTTTGACCCTTCGCAAGGGGAGAACAACCTGAATTTGAAGCACCAGGTTTTGTGCCCTTTCAGCAGGAAGATGAACCACCATGTTTACTGTGTCTACCTCTGCATCTATAAAAATCACAGATTGAGAGGGCAATAAGGCAGATTTTTCCCAATTTATAGAGATTCCCAGTTGGGCACAAAGTTGAATAGTATTGTCCCTGCTCTGAAGGAGTAGATGCCTGGTGGGGGTGGGTCAGGAGCCAGTCTTCCAAATATGGAAACACCTGGAATCCTCGATGTCTCAAGTGAGCCACACATTTGGTGAACACCCTGGGGACTGTGGTGAGACCAAAGGACAGAGCACGGAACTGAAAGTGGCAGGAAGCGTAGATGACTCTTTGACGCCTTGTCTACTTTTATGTGGTAGTAAGCGTCTTGGAGATCCATTGAGCACATCCATTTGTCTTTCCCCAACAACGGGAGTATAGACTGCAGTGTTACCATCCGGAACCTGTCCTTCTTTACTGATTCGTTCAATCTGCTGAGGTTCAGAATGGGCCTCCAGTCCCCTGTACGTTTTGGCACTAAAAGGAATCTGGAGTAAGTTCCGGATTCTATTTGGTCTGCTGGGATTATTTGGATGACCCTTTTTGATAGCAACTTGTTGGCCTCCACAGTTGCCTGATCCCTGTAATTGGGTGGGACATCTGGGATCTTCTTGGGAACAAAAGGTGGAAAAGAAAAGGGTATTATATAACCTCTAGTAATAATTCTTTGTACCCACTTGTCTTGAGTGACACTTAGCCAGGCTTCTGGATAAAAAGAAATGCGACCCTGACCGGCCCCTGAGAAGCACAGTCAGGCCCCACATCAGGAGCGATGGTAAGGCCGGTCCCGAAAGGAATCGCTACCTCCCTGGTTTTGCAAACCACCCCTGCCTCTACGGCGACGTCTACCATTTCCTCCTCCTCCTCTGCCTCTGAAGGAGGAGTCATCCTGTGCCTCTTGGAAAAACCTCTGGGACTTCTTGAACCACATTTTACCGCCCCCTCTGACCCTTAGGGCATGGTCTAGAGGGAACAGTAAAATGTACTCCCACGGCAGAGTGTTTTTCCTTCTTGCTCGCACGGGTGAAAGTGTCCTTTACCTCGGATCTAAACAACGAGGAACCGTCGAATGGGGCACTGGTAAAGGTAGACAAACGGTTCAGCAAAGTTACACAAACGCATCCAGGAATGACACCTCAGGGAAATTCCTGAACCCACTGCTCTACTCGCTCCATCGGCCGCATACGAAATAAGCCGCATGGATGAGTTAACGATAGATGTCAAGGTGGACAACTGGGCAGAAACCTTGTCAGGGACTCCCTCAGTACATGTACCTTGTAGAGAATCTCCTAACTCTTTAAGGAGACCTCTCTGCAGCCTCGTAAAGTGAGTAAGGTAATTCAGCAATCTAAGAGTAAATGCCACTGAAGAAAAGATATGCTTCCCGTATCTGTCCATCGTTCGAGACTCCTTATTCGGCGGATGAACAGAAGTAGTCTCAGATAACTTCTTAGTGGCCACCACCACCACCATGGCATCTACAGGCACACCTTTAGATAAAAAGTCTTTTCCTGGAGGAGAAGACAGGAACTTGTTCAGTCTCCTGGGGACTGGCTCCACAGCATCAGGAGTATCCCACACCTTTCGACTAACAAAATCCATCAGTTCGTTGAAAGGTGGAGACACCCAAGAGGCAGAAGGCTGAGACCCGAAAGCCTTCAGGTACACTGATTCCTCATCAGAAGGGGTGACAATGGGCCAGTCGCACCTCTGTTTAAGGATCTCCAGAATGTCTATGAAGAAGACATTATCAGAGGACGACTTGGGGGACCCTTCCAACTCCTCGAGGTCAGTGTCAGATACCAAAGATCATCCTGGGAGTCGACATGCTTCCTCTTACAAGTCCTCTTCCACAGGGGCTCTTTGGAAGGACATTCCAGGGAGGTCTCGGAAGAGTGGAGGCCACCGGCCGGTGGCTCCTGAGGCTGGGGGTCTCTGCTGCCGCTGAAAGGAGTAGGAGCTGAGACAGAAGTAGGTGCTATGGGGGAGAAGAGTGCTAGTACCTCTGGTAGGAGCTAGCAGTCGGGACAGCACACTCCTCATCTCAAAAGCCGACCTCTCCGGCTCAGAGGAGACAGAGGATGCCATCGGCGCCTTCGAGATAGACCCAGGGTCCAAACTCACCCTAGCAGACGTGCCGAGAGGAAGACTCAGAACCGAAGTTCGGTTCCAAGCATCCCTGTCGGGGTCGACCAGACAGCTTTGACCTCTGGACACTACGGACAGCATCTAAAGTGTCGAAGCAGAATTCTGCTCCAAAACAGCCACAATGGGAGCTGGAGCCAAAAGTTCCACCGGTGGTACAGAGTACTCCGGCTCCGAAAGACCAGCATGGCTCGGAGGAGGAATGAACACAGAGGGATGAACGGGCTCGAGTGTCTCCAGAGTCGACTGGGTCGAAGCCAACAACTATTTAGACAAAACAGACTACTTCAAAACTCTTAGCACTACCCTCTCCACATCTTCTTCCAATAAACTCCTGGAAGACTTGGATGACATAGTAGGAAATAGAGATCTTGAAGATACAGGAGACTTCACTAACAAGGAGACCGGTAGAGGGTCCATAGACAGGCTCCGAGTAGTAGTCTAAGAGTCTCAGTGGTCGGCTCCGAAAAACTTGGATCTGACCCTGCAACAACAATGCTACTCCCTAGTCAGCTCTGAGGTCTGTGGAGCCAATGAGACAGTTTTTGCAACTTTGAGGTGGCTCTGAGACACCAGCCGGTGCCGGGAAGGGTTTCTTGGCAGATTTTGACTTTCCTTTGGTAGATATGGAGGATAAGGAACTAGACAAATCTTCCTTGAAGGAAGGTTTAAGAAGACCTTTTAGAATTAACTTGTTCTTCCTTTCCTGCAACACCCTAGGACTAAATGCATGACAAAATAAACAGGTCTCCTGTAAATGGATGACCCCTAAACAGTAAATGCAGTTACCGTGACCATCCGTTAAGGACATCTTTTGGGAGCACTTAACACATTTCTTGAAGCCGGATGGCTTATGCTCCTTACTTTCTTTAGCCATTCTGAATATCAGTATAACATGCACACAGAGAAGGAGGAGGAGGAGGACTAGGTCCTCAAATTTAAATGGGCCTAGCCCGGGATAGGGTCTTCTAACTTAAACAGACCCAACAGTTATAAGGGCAAGAATATCACACACAACTGAACAGTAGAGAAGGAGAATAACACAAATTCAACTTTTGTTAAGCACAAACAGAACGTAGTTCTGTTAACAATATTAGCAAAACGATGCTAACAACAAGCTAATAAAATCTAAATAGCAAACGGAAAACCGCCAAATTCTATTAAACACAGAAAACTATTGCGCAAAAGGTGCCTACGCCAATCCAAACAGAAAACCCAGTACACGGGATACCAAGAAAGAAATGAAGACCAAACGCCAAAAATTGCACCAAATGGCGCAAATAGAAGATAACTTTAATAACTACGCTAACTGAATACTACAAACAGTAACAGATTTTAACTATATTGAACTATTCTAAACTAAACAGTCAAGGAAACTTTGATAAAAAGTGGAAAATAGGCAAACACTTAGCTATAGCCAAAGAAAAGCACAACTAAACTCGTCGACGTGGCAAACGAGATCAGGGGATTGTACTGGTACACCATGGGATACCTACCTAGCCACGAGCCAACCAGAAGTCTTCCAGATTGTAAATAGGCCGATTCGGAGCCGATGATCAGCTCCTATCACATATGTAAAGAATGAAGGTGAGATAGGACTATTTAACATTGAAAATTTCAGGAGTCGGCCGACCGGCACTTGCGAACTGCTTCTGCTTCGGGCACCGCACAGCAAGAAAGACTGATGTAATGGCATTGGCTGCATGCTTTATACCCCTGACTGCTTGACGTCATAGAAGATGAGAAAGCAACCAATGCAGGACCCAAGACTATGATAATCAGGCTGGCTGAGGGCTACTTGCAAGCAGATAACCCCAAATGTAATGACTGCAGCGGTGAAACACGAAGAACATCTATGCCTGCTCACTTCTGGCACATTTCTAAGTCAACCAACAAACACCACTTTGTAAAACTAACCACAGAATGAAAAACAAACAAAAAAGACCACACAATGGTTTACTTAAACGCACTTTCCCTACTTTTACTCCTTGCCCTTATAAGTACTACTTCTTGACTACTGAATTTCAAACGTGCATTCATTTGCAACTGTCAAAGTAAATTAACAGCTCTACCGCTCTACACTCCTGTGAAAGAATTTTATACGTAGCATTAAAATATACCTCCATTCCACTGGTACAGTCCAGCCCCACCCAAGGACCATACTCGCATGGGCTCACATGTAATACTAATCAATGTTGTATTAAAGAACAGTACTGATTCAGGCAATCTGTTAGCTCGTTCAGTTGCACGGTCAAATTATAAACTCTAATGTTGTATTATCTACTTTCTACCACTTTCTGCAATTGCTCCCCAGTCTTAGCAAACAAATAGTGTCAAAAGTTTGAAATACTTGTCAGTTAGTATTCATGGTGCAATCTCCCAGACAGTAAATTCCAAGTCCTTACATGACCAATTTCAAATAAAATAAATCAATTAAAATTGCCCACTCAGTCCTGTTTGCTCCTGCATGATTTCCAGATGTTCAACTAATACCTTACACTTTCTGAACAACTGAAAAAGCTCTTTGAAAGACACGTCCTCTCCTGCTCTCTGAACTCTTTGCTCCTCTTATCGGGCTTTGTCGATTTACAAAAGCAGAGTATTTTCTAAGCAGGTACCCTCATGTTCAAAGCCATAAGAGCCTCCTTGGATTTGAAAAATGCTTAGTACCATTTAGAAAAATCTTTATGGAGGCAGATAAAGAAATCTGTGCATTGTTATTACATCAGTATAAATGCTGCTTTGTGCTTTTCGGTGGCAGACAAAAAAACACCCCCTAATCTATGTAAATCGCTTTTCCAGCACATGTAAGAGCATCCTCTTTTTCTACAAATCTGAAAAGACTCTCTAACTTTAAAGTTTTGAAACTGGACAATAATAGTTCATGAAGTCCCTGGGAGAATGCAAGCCATCCTGTGTACCCTTCTCAATCTTAATCACCTCTTCTGGGAGTTTTGTCCATATTCAACCAATTGGCTTGTGATAAATGTTTTGCAATTTCTCCCCTCTACGGTTTCTGGCACTCCTACTATATGCATTCTTCTGTTTGGTTCTGGCTTTATGACTGGTTAATATCTTCTCCATCAAATCCATCCTGGCCTCTGTGGCTACCACTTTTTGCCTTTAATGTTTCATTATCCTATGTTCCATCCTGAAGTATGTCGAAATGTTACTTTATTATTAAGTAATTTTGTTTAATGTTTTACAGTTGTCTAGTTTTTTTCCAAAAGGAGATTTATCATTCTTACTTCTAGGAAACAATCCAACCATCAGGAACAGCAACTCAATCAGCTCCACTCCAGAAGTCTACCCATAGCCTAAAGTCACTGGTAAAGCATCTGAACCAAGACCCTACCCCTTTGCTGGGGGAAGTGGTAAGCTGAACAGGAAAAAAAAATTGGATATTTGTTCAAAACAAACACATCAAAGTCCAAGGTCCAAGAACAACCAGTGTCACAACCAATCTATTAAAAATTGTCAAGAGATCCAGATAGAGACTCCTGAAGTTATCTTTAAACAAAGATGATGAGCAGCAATAAGTACTCAAAACAGAAGGCCAAATGTCCACTGCAAGCAGTCCTATTTAATTTTCTAGATATAGAAAGCTACTGAAGAATAAAAGCAAATACATGGACTCTTCCACAGTTATAAATTAATCAAATGACTCAAATTAACATTAAAATGAATTTTGCCAATAGGCACTGAAAGTTTTATTTTGAAGTAAACAGCTATTTTTGAAGTAAACAGCTATTACATGCAGCTAGCAGTGTTAAGGTTACTTTTATATTAGGAGACTAATGCAACTTAAAGCAAGCTATCACACAAATACATACTTACAGCCTTTAAAAAGGGGGGATACCATACATAGGTAAAAAGCATTAATATGCTTATTGCAGTGGTAAGTATGTCATGGTGTACGCCTCTGCTTCCAAAGAATTTATTTGAAATAAGACCTCATAGAGGTTAGCCCACAGCTAAGTGTTACACTTACAAACAATGCAGATTTAACTCAAGGGGCAGAAGATGGTATACTGACTGAAAACAACAAAGTTGAGGACAACTGACTAAAAAATAACTTTCCTTTTGGCTCTAAGAAAGGAAGAGGAAGACACTCCCTGAATGGACTTCTATGCCTTTAGTTTTACTGATGAGGGCATTTAAATAAAGAACCTTACGTTTCACCAAAATCTGATGGTTGAACATAAAAAGAATGCTTCATGACGTGAATATGGAGTGTTTTCTTTCTTTTTTTTTAATACATCTTGATAGCCTGAATATATTACGACAATATTATCCACAAGGACTGTGAAAACTTCAAGCAAAACAGACACATGGATGGAAAGGATCTACTGCAGGCACCTTTGTGGAAAGTATGCTGAGATGCCAGAAACTCAGCAGCCTAAGCCCAAAATCAACACATATTAAAATGAAAAAGAATAGTTGGACAAAAAAAATCTGCCAAAAGGGTAATCTCTCAAATTCAGAAGTTCAGGGAAAACAGAGTGAAAGAAATGTAAAAATTTATAATCACAATGGTAATAAAACTCAACACCTTAACCACTTAAAGGTTAACTGGAATCTGGGGTTGTCATCTGCTTCTGAACAAAAAGTTCTGCAAAGCAGACCTCGAAAGAAAAGTACAAATGGTGCATGATGGAAAGTATGAGGACTTTTACCAACCTATGAAAGTTATCTGACAAGAAGTCTTAATGCACTTATTATCAAGTCCTGATGAATACAGAGGAAGGACCCACTCAAACACAGTGTCCATTTCTCTTTTTAATTCAAAAAATCTTAAAACATAACTTTCTTTTTCTTAGCTCTTAGTTCAAACTCACTACTCGTACATAAAATATTAAAATAAACATATCAAAACTTAAACTACAAAGAAATAGGGAAAACAGAATAAGACTTCTATAAAAAAGCTCATTTAAAATCAGTGCATCAGCTCCAGGTTCCTCTCACAACTATGTAAAATTTAATCATCCTCTCTAAATTCCTAACTTTTTAGCTGTAAGGTTCTAATACAGATTCTAAAAAATATGAGGGCAGTCTAGTACAGGCTTAGTATCAAAAAGGCAGACCAGCCATGACAACAATAATGCAGAATAAATTTAACAGAAAAGATGACTCAAGGACCTAAGAAAAAAAGAAGTTATGTACTCACCATAACGTTCCATGTATGTAGTCCATCTCACCGAACATTATTACCTGTGGGTTCGGAGCCGATCCTCGGCTCAGACTCTGCCGCTTAGAAAGCCTGAAAACTTCTGATTGGCTTGTGGCCAATAGGTATCCCATGGTGCATACGCACATTCCCCAGATCTTGTTTGCCACTAGTCTATCAGGATAAGACAGGAAAAAGGACAAAGTTCCGGAAGAATAAACTGTAATAAAGGTGCCCTTGTGGTATAAACCACTGTAGAAAAGGAAAAACTGTTTCCAGATCCTCCAGGAAGGGGGCTGGTGGGTGGGTTCGTAATAATGTTCGGCGAGATGGACTACATACATGGAACGTTATGGTGAGTACATAACTTCTTTATGTTATGTAGTCCTATCTCGCCTCCATTATTACGTGTGGGACAGCGTCCCTAGAATCCTGATTGGGTGGCTCACTGGAAAATACTCCTGAGTACCGTGGAACCAAATGAGGCTCTACCCCTGGAAGTTAAATCCAATTTATAGCGGGAAATGAAGGTATGAGGGGTAGCCTATGTTGCTGCTGCACATATATTATCAATAGGTGTCCTGGCTTGGAAAGCAGCAGAAGTAGAAAAGGACCTGGCAGAATGAGCTTTAACTTTAAAGGGTAACTCCTTTCCCTGAGAACTGTAAATAAAGGAAATACAACTAGAGATCCAGTTCGATAGTGTAACCTTGGAAACTGGCAAGCCCATTCTCGCCTCAGCAAAAGAAACAAACAGCTGTTATGATTTTCTAAATCCTTTGGTCCTGTGGATATAGAAACGCAGTTGCCTATGCACATCCAACTGGTGGAATGTATACTCTGTTTTACTGGTGATTAGGGAAGAACATTGGCAATTCAATTGTTTGGTTTAAGTGAAATTGAGGACAGACTTTAGGAATAAAAGGAGGATTGGTCCTGACAGAAAACCCTGTCTTTGTGAAAATTTAAATATGGAGGTTTAACTGACAGGGCCTGTAATTCAGAAACTCGTCTGGCTGAGGTTATTGCTACCAGAAAAAGTGTCTTCCAAGACAGGAATTTCAACTGACAACTATGGGCTGGTTCAAAAGTTGGCAGAGTAAGTCTAGACAGAACTATATTCAGATCCCAAGGAGGAATGGGGTCTTGCACAGGAGGTCTTAACATCATGGAACTCCTAAGAAAGGATTTGCACAGTTTGTGAGACGTACGACTGGAATCATTAATCCCCGCATGAAAATTAGATATTGCTGCTAGCTGAACTTGGAGTATAGCAGACGCTGAACCCTGGTGAAAAAGTTCTGAAAGGAAATCTAGAACAATCGTAATGGGAGCTGTAAATGGATCAACTTCTCTGTTGTGTGCCCATATAGAAAATCTCTTCCATTTACTGTGATACAATTTTCTAGTCGAAGGCTTGTGAGAAGAGGTAATAATATGAGTTACAGCTGGAGACAGATCATGAAGCCTAACTAGTGACGGAACCGGAGCTGCCATGCTGTCAGTTTGAGTGGGTGGAGACTGGGGTGAAGAGAACCTGACATGCGTGTCAGGAGGTATGGCACTGGGTCCAGAGTCCATGGGTAGTCTAACAGGTGAGGCCCGAGGAAAGGGAACCAAATATGATGAGGCCATTAAGGATTGATGAGGATCATCTTGCTTCCCAACAACATTGCTTTCTGCATGAACTTGGGGATGAGTGGAAAAAGAGGAAAAGCATAAAGGAGTCCCGGGGGCCAGTCGTGGACGAGTGCATCTCTTGGCGACTCTCCCGGACGGGGGATGAGAGAAAAAGGTGCTGCATTTGGTGTTGATGGGGCTGGCAAAGAGGTCGCAGCAGGGTTGTCCCCACTTGTGGAAAATCATACTGGCTATTTTCTGGTTCAAGGACCATTTGTGAGGTAACAATATTGCCCTGCTTAACTTGTCCGCTATCACGTTGGAAGTTCCCGGGATGTGTGTTGCAATGAGAAAGCATTAAGAAGAAATTGCCCAATTCCAAACTCGCAGGGCCTCTCGACATAAGGGGTATGATCTGACCACCCCCCTGTTTGTTTAGATACCAGACCACCGACATGTTGTCGGTGTGAATAGCTATCGTCCCTAGAGGGAGAAAGTTGTGAAGTGCTTGCAACGCTAGAAGCACCGCTCTCATCTCTAGGACACTGATATGCAGATGGGCCTCCTGATCTTGCCATGTGCCTTGGACAGTCCTGTCAAGATAATGCCCCCCCACCCCATCTGAGAGGCATCCGTGGTCACAGTGGCAAAGGGTTGGTGCTGTACAAAGGGAGTCCCTGTGATAAGATGACCTGGTTGACTCCACCAGCGTAGGTCCTTTTTGCAAGAATCTGTAATCAGAATCTGATGATGTAGAGGCAACTGCTGAAAAGATCACTGGGATGACAGGAGCCATTGCAGTATTCTCATATGTAGTCTTGCTAAAGGTACCAAGGTTATGGTCGACGACATAGTTCCGAGAAGCTGCAACACTATCTTTGCTTTGACTCTTCGAAGGGGAAGTATCCTGTAAATTTGTTGCACAAGATTCTGTCTGTAGGTAGTCTGGCTGTCACAGCGACCGTGTCTATGTTTGCTCCTTTAAAAGTTATAGATGAGTGGGCAAAGTAGAGGATTTTTCCCAGTTTAATCGAGATTCCCAGCTGGGAACAGAGCTTGATTGCGGAATCTCTCGACTGAACTAGGCGATGCCTGGTGGTGGCAGTCAGGAGCCAATCGTCCAGGTATGGAAAGACTTAGATTCCTTGACACCTCAAATGAGCTGCGACTAATGCCATGCACTTGGTGAACACCCGGGGGGCTGTGGTGAGAACCAAAGGGCAGCACCCGAAACAGGTAATGATTGGCTCCCAGACAGAAGCATGGGTAGCTCCTTGATGTTTTGTCCATCATTATGTGGTAGTAGGCATCCTGGAGATCTATTGAGCACATCCAGCTGTCTCTCCCTAACAGAGTGAGTATGGATTGTAGAGTGACTATTCGGAACTTGGATGTCTTTACATACTCGTTTAACCTGCTGAGGTCTAGGATGGGTCCTCCAGTCCCCTGTTCTTTTTGGAACTAAAAAGAAACTGGACTAATGTTCCGAATCCTGTCTGGTCTGCTGGGACCTTTTGGATTACTCTTTTTAATAGCAGCTTTTTTACCTCTATAGCCATTTGATCCCTATGATTAGGTGGTACATCTGGGATCCTTTTGGGAGGGCGTGGTGGAAGGGAAAAGGGTACAGAGTAACCTCTGGTAATGATGTCTTGTACCCACTTGTCTCGAGTGAGATTTAGCCAGGCTTCTGGGTACAAGGACAGGCGACCCCCGACCGGCTCCAGAGACGCACAGTCAGGTTCCACATCAGGAACGCGGATAAGGACGGTCACGAAAGGAATTGTGACCTCCCTGATTTTGTAGGCCTCCCCTGCCTCTAGGGCGATGTCTACCATTATTTCCTCCTTCACTGCCTCTGAAGGAGGAATCACCCTGTGTCCTGGAAAGGTCTCTGTGATTTCTTGAGTCACATTTTATCGCTCTTCTGACCTTTAGGGTAAGGTCTAGAAGGAATGGCAAAACAGACTCATACGGCAGAGAGTCTTTCCTTCCTGTTCACACCTGGTGAGGGTCTTTCACCTTGGGTCCAAAAAGAGAGGATCAGTCCACGGCAGCATTGGTGAATGTAGACTTGAAAGGCTCAGCAAAGTTGCACAGACGCATCCAGGAATGTCTCCTTAAGAAGACTCCTGAACCCGCCACCTACTCGCATCATCAGCTGCGTACGAAATCAGCCGCATGGAGAAGTTATAGGATAGATGCGAGAGTAGCCAACTGAGCAGACATTGTAGATGGGACTGCTTCAGTACAGGTACCCTGAAGAGCATCTCCTAATTCCTTTAGGAGAGCTCTCTGAAGTCTCGTAAAATGTGATAGATAGTTCAGCGATTGGAGTGTAAAAGCCGCTGAAGAGAAGATATGCTTCCCGTACCTATCCATCATTTGGAATTCCTTATTAGGTGGATGGATAGAAGTAGTCTCTGCTAGTTCCTTCTTAGTGGCCGCCGCCACCACCATGGCATCAACAGGCAAACCCTTGGATAAAAATTCTTGGGGCGGAAAAAAAATTATTTGGCCTCCTGGGTACCAGTTCCACGGCATCAGGAGTCTGCCATGCTTTCTGACTCAAGATCCAGTAACTCATCAAATGGAAGAGACACCCATGAAGCTGAGGGTTGAGACCCAAAAGCCTTCAGGTACACTGACTCCTCATTGGACAGGGTAACGGTGGGCCAGCCGCTTCTCTGCCTGAGGATCTCCAAACTGAGGATCTCCAAACTGTCTGCAAAGAAGACATCTTCAGAGGGTGACTTAGGGGACCCCTCTGACTCATCGAGGTCAGCGTCAGATGTGACAGACATCAGGGGAGTCTACATGCTTCCTCTTACATGACCTCTTCCAAGGGGGCTCCTCAGCAGGGTCTTCTGGGGATGTCTCGGAAGATCAGGGGCCACCCAAATGGGGGTCCTGAGGCTGTGGGTCTCTACCATCCTGGGGGAAGAGAGGATGCTGAGACCATAGTCGGCGCTTGAGGGAATATAGCATCGGTACTCCTACGTGGTACGGATTAACTATTCAACATGCTCCTCATCTTCACGAAGACCAATTCCTCAGGCTCCGAACGACGCCCCGGCTCCGAAGAGAGCGTAGGTGCCGATCGCTCCAAAGGAATCGGCTCCGAGAACGATGTAGGGTCCGAGCTCACTCGGGCAGACGAACCAAGAGGAAGACTCAGCACCGAAGAGGTTCAGTTCCAAGTGTCTCCCTCGGGGCCAACCGAAGAGCTTCGGACCCTAGACACTTCAGACAGCGCCGATAGTGTTGGAGCGGAGCTCGGCTCTGAGACAACCACACAGGGTGTTGGAGCAGAGGACACCACTACAGTCGGTACATACATCGGCTCCAAAGGCCCAATATGGGTTGGAGGAGGAAAAAGAGCAAGATCAGTAGCAGGAGTCGGCTCAGAGACTGAAAGGGTTGGAGCCGATAAAAATTTTGGCAAGGCCGGCGACTTAAGGAGTCTGAGCACCACTCTCTCGAGGTCTTCTTCAGATAAGCTCCTGGAGGATCTGCAGGACAGTGTGGGAGACCTCGCTCTCTGCAATATAGGCGATTTTAGAGTAGGGAAGACCAGTGGGATATCTGTAGACT
Organism: Protopterus annectens; assembly: GCF_019279795.1. Taxonomy (NCBI): domain Eukaryota; kingdom Metazoa; phylum Chordata; order Ceratodontiformes; family Protopteridae; genus Protopterus; species Protopterus annectens. The sequence continues at coordinate 413,029,024 of NC_056735.1, forward strand.
GGCTCCGAATAGGACTGCTAGAGATCAGCACCGAAGCACTTGGTGCCGATCCTGTAAGGTCCATGTCCAGAATCTCAATCGGCTCCAAAGACAGTGGAGCCGAAGACAGTGGAGCCAAGAGACAGAGGCCAACTCCGATTTTGGTAACTTCTGTGGAAGTTCAGAGACAGAAGTTGAGGCTGGAGAAGGCCTTTTAGAGGTCTTGCCCTTATCCTTTCTAGAAGACTGCGACCTAGCAGAGGAGGAAGAACTGGCTAGGTCTTCCTCGAAGGAAGGTTTTAACATGCCTTTTAGGATCAGCTTATTCTTCCATTCCTGGAGCACTCTAGGGCTAAAGGAATGACAAGAGAGACACGTTTCTTGAAGATCATGGCCCCTAAACAGTACACACAGACGCTATGTATATCAGTGATGGACATTTTTTGCAAACATTTAGCACACTTTTTAAACCCTGTTTATGCTCTTTATGTTCTTTGGACATATTGGCAGTAGAGAAAAACCAACACACTCACACAACAATAAAGGAACTAGATCCTCTAACTTAAACAGATATAGCCCTAACACTCACAACAAACAATAAAGGTGGTTTTACTAGGTTCTCTAACTTAAACGAACCTAGTGCAAAAAGGAAAAAAGGGAACAAACTAACTTTAGTCTAAAAGCACGCACTCATGGGAACCACATGCAAAAGGCCAACAGGCCCAAGAATTTTTTTAAACAGTAATAAGTCAAATCTGGTTAAAGACACAAAACGGTATCACAATGAAACTGTCAGCAATCAGAACACCACTTCACACAAAGCAAAAAACTCCTAAGTAGTAGTAATAATAAAGAACTAAATCACTTAGCCACGGCCAACCAAAAGAAGCTTCCGACTGAAGACGCAGCAAACGAAATCTGGGGAATGTGCGCATGCACCATGGGATACCTATTAGCCACGAGCCAATCAGAAGTTTTCAGGCTTTCTAAGCGGCCAAGTCGGAGCCAAGGATCGGCTACGAGCCCACACGTAATAATAAAGGCAGAATAGGACTACATAACATAAGGAAAATTTTGTACTTTAGCAGAAGACTTCTGCATCTCTTGAAGAAAAAAAGTCAAGTTCTGGGACGGATACAAAACAAGGATATATTTTCATATTCCAACACATCTACACTACAGGAATTCTTTAAACAGGACCATCAAACCTTTCATTGTAATATATAAACTTTTTCTGAATGTTTTTTGCACCATCATCTCACATGCCTGTCAACAATCAAACCTCGCCAAATGGACCTAATTTGTTTCTCTACAGTGGGAAATCCACCACAGCTATGGAACAGAATGCTATTGGAGGACACCACTCTAGCATCCAATAAATGCTCTCACCAGCATCCTAGCTATGAGGGTTGTAGTGGTACTGGTTGGGGTAAGCAGAACAAGTGATCCACATCACCAATTGCTCCCAACATTTTCTATACATCCAAAACTAAGGCTACCACCCATCAGTGACTTGGTGAGCCATACACTTGGTCCCAGGCCAGATTTTCTGCATATTAACCCTTTATGTAGGCTAGCACACTATGTGGCCAGTTCCCTACTAACCTTTACCCTCAAAATAGGCAAACCTATCCTCTCCTGTCTGCTTCATTAGGCACCCATGCTGCTAATCAAACCAATGTAACAAAGCATAATCAGGGTTTTATTCCTCTGCTCCAACAGAGCCAGATATTATCTGTGTATTTAATGCTAACACCTTAATTCAACTGCTACACTGTACTGTCTATATTTATAAGCTGGTATCCATCACATTGCACACTGAAGACAATACAGGGTCTGTCACTGAACAGTTCCTGGGTACTCGTACAGTTCCTATACTATACCAAGCTACTATGACATCTTTCCACAGTATTCAAAAGTCAACATCCCAAAGCATGCATACAAGTCATTACAAAATTATTTAACACCAAAGCCTTTCTATGCGAATACAGCTAATCTACTACATTGAGTTTACTTACCATAAAATAAGTCTTGCTTCCATTATCGATGGTGTCATTCCAATAGTCAACACCACCAAAGCTGATTTGGTGTATAGTAGCAGCATGCTATGTGGACAGGTAAGAATGTACATAGCATTTAGAAAGTCTACTTCAGATGAAAACAGCAGAAACATATGAATATTTTTTAACACCTTTATTGAATTATTACTTGTGACATAGGCAAATTTACATTTATACAAAAGTAATCAAACTGTATTAAATTAACATTAACAAACATTATATTTCACATATACTGTTATATATCATAGGATCTATATCAGTCCATCGAAGACTCACTTCAGCATACTTGACTTCGACCCCAAACCACCAAACTTCACTTCAGCAAACATTCACACTGAAAAAAGATTTCACCAGGGAAAGACAGCACTTGGCCACCACCACAGAGGAACACACACCTCAGTATGTCAAACCCACGCGGGGGGGGGGGGGGGGACTGTGCCTCCCCCCAATTATATATACCAACTCCAAGATAGCACTACAGTGGGTACAAGGGCAAAGTTGTACTGTTGGCCAACTGCTTCCATTCCCTACTTAAATCTTTTGTGGATATGAACGTTTGTTGAAGTGAAGTTTGGTGGTTTCGGGGTGAAGTCCAATTCGCTGAAATGAATCTTGACAAACCTACCCATACCATATAACCTAAGCCACATTACATACATTATTCAATTCCTGCCCCTTTTCTTAAATTAAGAAACATCTTTATTAAGCCATCATGTACAACATAAGCAACCATACATTTATATAAATGAAAATAAACCACACCAACACAATCCTAGTTGCAAGCAATTTACATCACAAACCATACTGACACTCCCAGTAGCAAACACTGTATATCACTTAAAATCTACCCGATCATTTTCAGTCAAACATTAAATAATGGCTCATACAAGTCCTGCCTTCTTTTAAATCTCATTTCTCCCTTGTATGTACTGTTCCCACAATTCCCATTTTTTTCCTAAGTAGTTTGGTCCTTCCCTTTTCAAAATATTTCAATTCCAGTTGTTTTACCTCTGTTACTATATTTACTACTTCTAATATAGTTGGTTTAGAGTTTGATTTCCATTTCCTAGTAACTGCTTTTTTGGCAGCCACCATAATTAGACACATTAAGGCCTTACCGTGTCTAGGTAATTCCGATTCTGTATCATACTTCAGAAAAATCATCTCCCCCATCACACCAATCTGCCCACCTAGCATCTGACAGTGCATCTTGCAGGGAATCCTGAAAGTCTGTCAACTCACCGCTCTCCCAAAAAATATGTTCCCAAGTACCTTTTTCTTCCCCGTCATACCTCCAACATTTGCAGTCTACCGGATGAAAAATTCTCTGGAGTCTACTTGGGGTATGAAAATACATATGTAAACATTTCCAAGTAAAAGCCCTAAATCTTATACATATATCTTTCCATTGTTTCATTGTGAACTGCTTAGTCAACCTCCATTCCCAAGCCTTTCTAACCTCCTCTGATGGATTCTTCTAGTTATCGTGCAATATTTCTATGCTCTATTAATTATTCCTTTTTTAATAGTAGCTTCTGATCTAGATTCTACTAAAAACTCTACCAGTGCTGGTCTTTCATTTAGGACCTTTCTTTTTGCCTATACTCTGACATCAGTCCTTAATAGGTAATGCAATCTCCAACTTGCAGACCAAATATATTCCTGGCCTCTTCCCTTTCCCCCTCTAGTTATTTGCTCCCAATACCTTGGTTCCTTTACCAGTTTTCTCCAATACATTCCAGCCACCTCTTGCCTATTGTCTCTAATTGCAGTCATCCCTATCAGCAGGATCTCCTTTCTCAATCCCTGTGTTGACTTAGTTTTAGAATACTTTCTGCTACTTCATGATCATAAATATTCTGTATGATTGTTATTCTCCTTAAAGGCCTGCATCCAAAATCCCAGTCTCTCCTTGTTTCTTGAGCTTCTGCGTTATCATCATCCCTTTTTACTTTGAATTATAATTTTTTCCTTGTGCTATGTATAGTACCCTTAACTGGGTAGCTCTGAAATACCCCTTCAAACTGGGCAATCCCAATCTGTCCTGTTCTACTGGAAGAATCAGCTTAGCCCGCTTGATTCCTGCCATCTTCCCCTTTCAGATAAAGTCCTTCAGCTCTTTATTAATTGCTATCCACAACTTCTCCTCTGGTTGATAAAATATGCCTAACCTGTATATAAGACTAAAGGGACTAAAAACATTTTGACTACTTATATCTTACTATCCATTTAACAAAGTTTCCATTTCCTCAGTGTTTGTATTACATTTTGTTTGCTCTCTTCCCACATACCCTTAGCTGCCACACCAGAATAATTTTTAATCCATACTCCTAAATACTTGATGTTATCGTATCCCCATAAATATGGATATTGCTGAACCCATTTGTCTGTGGGTGCATAACCTACCTTTATTGCCTTTGTCTTAGCTTCATTAATTTTGCATCCCAAAAATATTTGAAATGGTTTCAAAAATGTTCCACAATATTGTAAGCTCTCTTTCTGGTTTTGCCAGATATAAAATAATATCATTAGCAAATAGAGCCATCTTTTCTTGACTACATTACAAATTATATCTGTGAATTTCTTAGTCCCTTATTTTCTTTGCAAGTGGTTCTAAATATAATGCAAACATAGCAGAAAGAGGACACCCCTGCCTGGTTCCTCTCTTCAGCAGATATGATCAGTGAGGACCCCATCCACTTTAATTTTGCCTCCAGTCCCTCATATATCCTCCTAATTGTCCTAATAATTTTTTCAGGAAATGCAAATGCTTCCATAAAATCCCATGTTACACTGTCAAATGCTTTCTCTGCACCAAGACCCACCAACAATGGTATTTTCTTAAATTCTGCTTCCCTCTGGATCATCAGTGCTCTGTTAACCATGGTTTGCCTCCCCTCCACAAAACCACACTGATCCACATCAACTTTGGCATTAATTTTGTCATTCTATTAGCCATCATAGGCATGAACAGTTTATAATCATGGTTTACTACTGAAAAAGGTGTACATGAAGCTGGGTCTGAAGGATCTTTACCCTCTTTAGGTACTTGCAACTACCACTGCTTTCTGCCAGGATGTTGGTACTTCTCCTCCTCTTAAAATACATAAAACAAAACCTCAAAACCAAGCAAAAAAAGTACCACAGATGAAGAAAAATAGTCTACTCAATGATAGAATTCCAAAGCTGGTTTAATAGTTAATTCAAACACAATTTCTCACACTGCGTTTTCATCTAAGTTGAAAAGACTTCATCAGATGCAAACAATGAATGAATGAATGAATGAATGAACCATCTCATTACATAATCCATTAGCTTAATTATCCAAGTAATCCACCAATGAAAATACAGTCTGCTGTCTCAATAAGGCTTTCCATGTCACTTAACAGCTGGTCAAGTGTCAGAGATATCTGATGAATGTCTGCCACCTCGCGGTACAATACTGCAATCTCACTGTTTCAAAATCCGACCCCTTCAAATAACCAGACTTTGCCCCAAAATTCCGGCGAAAAAAACGATGTATGAGATGGATTTTACACAAATCTAACTTCAGTGGGCTTCCTGCGATACCAAACTGTCCAGATCCAGCCCACTTCTCGAAAAGCCTGAGTCTGGTCGAGTGTTTCATTCATTTTAATCAGGTCTGAGTGCAGTTGTCACTGTATGTTACTGGAAGGCATGTCTGGAGGTTGCATTGCTTTTTGCTTAACAGCTGAACTTCCCCAGTCAGTGTTTCTTCCTCACTTTTTGTAGCCATTTTTTTCCAGTCCTCTGTATTTCTTCTTTTCCTGGCATCCAGGCAGTACACATACTAGCTAGTTTCTGAAATTTACCCATAAACACAAATCTACTGGCCTTCTCTGCTGAGTTTCTGTTTTCACACTGGGAGAGCTGGAATTAAACTGTTACTCAATGTGCAGCCATCTTGGAAGTCTCCAAGCATTTAAAACTTGAAGTACAATCTCTCATGTGTTCTTTGTGGAAGGTAAGCCTGCAAAGTGAAGAAACTGTGGCCGACTAGCACAACTACAGCAAGAAGTCAATGCATGACTTATTAAATTTCTTAATGCACCGTTTCTTTTCATTTATAGTTCTTGGTTGATTCACTGGTCCTAGACAAATTTGTGTTTGGGGACAAATTTGAATTTGTTCTTGCACACACAATACAATAGAGAAGGTAATTTGAAGATTATATGATATTTTTGTCTACTCCACAAACAGGTGGAAACCTCAGACCACTACCGGTTATGTCAATTAATGATGGAGTTAACAATAGGAGACTTAATATAGGGCAAGGCAAGTTAATTAGATCATAAGGGCACCATTGCAGGCATTGACATGCTACTTCACTGTTAACTATCTGAGGTGCATAGTTTGGCCTTATGGAATGGACTTGCATCTTTGCATTTTTGTTTACTGAGAGAATAAGAAATCTCTATTTTGCTTAGAAGGCTCCAATTCTTTCGTACGAGTAGGGTATAACTGTTTGCGTTTCTTACCAGGACTGATGTGCTATTCCAGAGAATTTTGTCTATTAAGAGGGGACAGTTTTGCTCCATACTGCACTCTTACATTATGGTTTTGCTTAAATACTGTACTTATTTTCTATACAGCAACTTAACTGGTTGCTTAAAACATATCATACATGAAGGCTGCCCACAACTTTCTGGGGCTTGTAATACTAAACCTGTAAAAAATAATCAGGTTATACTATTCACTTATTTTCTGAGCATGGTGTTCTCTCAAAATATCCAGTTAAGACTAGCTGTATGCACGCAGCCAGTTTATATTTTGACAGAAATAAATTTAATAACTGACTGGATCTCTGATTAAGGTACCTGTATATGTTTAGTCTACATAGATGTCCTTGCATAGTAAGATGCATGTGATGTTTCTGGCTGTTAGAGGATGAATCCACCCTAATACCATGGTATTTTTGTTACAGTTTGGTTACATATTTAGCCCTTCTGACCTTTATTACTGTAATGGTGGAATTCTGGCTTTCAGTTTGCCTTGCTTATAAATAGTATCACTTTAAAAGTGGCGCTTTGTTTGACTGTGGTGTGACTTGCCTCTATCACTGACTAGTATGGATAAGTAGCAAATGGATTTGGGGTACCATTGTGGATAGCTACATTTTATTTCTTCCTTGTGTGGTAGTAAAAAGAAGAGTTTTGTACTTGCCATAACTTGCAATCTGTACTATCCAATGTAATATTTATCAAAAATGGGTCTTGGATTCAACCTAGAACCCGTGCCGGCAACCGATGGAGAGATCCCGAACTGAAGCCCCTCCCCTTCCCATAATCCCCTGCTGACCAGTAACCCTCAGATCGAGTTTGCTGGATAAAGAAAAAAGGCAAACTGCCTGCCCAGGAGACAAACTGTCCCAAAGAAGAAACATCCCACCAGTTCTACCAGGTCCTCAGAAGAAAGGGGGAAGGGGGGGGATGTGATGAACGATGACACTGGGTAGCACAGATTCCAAGTTATGGTAAGTACATAACAATCTGATGCTATCCATGTCATTATTCATCACAGAAGTGTCACAGTCTCCAGCTACTATGAACCCTGGGAGAACTCGGGGAAGGATATACCAGAACAAAGAGTAACCAAAGGAAGCCCTGTTCCTATACACTAAATCCAACTTATAGTGTGAAACAAAACTGTGGGGATTAGACCAAGTAGCAGCAGCACAAATCTCATCCAAAGAAAGCTTAGCCAAGAAAGCGGAAGACGTAGCCACAGACCTAGTATAGTGGGCTTTAACTGGTCTGGAAAGCTCCATATGCCTGCTGTCATAAATGTAGGAAATACAGATAGAAATCCATCTGGAAATAGTTATCTTAACAACTGCAAGACCTTTTCTGGCCTGAAAAAAGGCCATGAAAAGCTGGTCCTCATTCCTCAAGATAAAAGCGAATAATTAGGAAAGAAAATTGGTAGCTGGATAGATTGGTTGGGGTTTGCTTCTGAAGCCACCTTTGGAGCAAAAAAAGTTATGTACTCACCATAACGATTCATCTGAGTTGTTGCTCATTTGCCTTCAACCTGTAGGTACTCGGATCCGACTGGATGTGACTCGGCCACATTTCTAGCATCTGATCCGAGCTCCAAGCTTCTCCACTACCCATAAAGTACAGTTTTGTACCTACCATAAATGTAGATGTTCGAGTGTTCACACTGCTGCAGTCATCACACTTAGGTTATCCTGCCATCAGGCGGTCCTGCAGTCGGCCAGAGTTCCAAAGTCTTGGTCCGGCATCAGTTGCTGTCGCTTCTTCCCTGACGTCAGTGTGCCAGGGGTATATAAGATGCATCCAACGCCATTTTCTTCAGTTTTTCTTGCCTCAGATGTCAGGTGCCCCCAATAGGTAGGCAATACATATTGCTAATGAAAAAAATATACATATAAAATAAAAGCAATACCTTCAGTTACAAGCAAATACACCACAAAGGTTGTATAGGCTAGAAAGGTATAGATAAGGCCAGCTAGCTCAAAGGGGATGGAGGGAGGGTAACCTGGACTGCAGCAGTGTGAACACTCGAACATCTACATTTATGTACAAAACTGGACTATATTCATCGTATTACACTGCAGCAGTCATCGCACTTGGGTAGAATCCCAAAGCTAAGGTTGGGTGGCTGGTCTATAGAGAGTTAGGATTGGCTATGAGGCCCTGCAGAACTGCAGTGGCAAATCCTGCTCTGGATTTAGAGTAAAGAGGCAGGTGGAAGTGCTTAGTAAAGGTGTGCACTGAACTCCACGTTTCAGCCTCCAAAATTTCCTTGGTAGGTAACTCCTCTGAGAAAGGCTGTTAAAGTGGCTGTTGCCCTGGTGGAATGTGGCCTAATGGTATTTGGGACTGATTTTCTATGCTGTGTGTAGCAGTAACGAATACAGTGTCCTATCCATTTGGATATAGTCTGCTTTGAGATAGCCTTGCCCTGTGATCCTGCAGCATATGCTACAAACAGTTGCTCAGTTTTCCTGAAAGCTTATGTTTTGTCTAAGCAGAAGCGTAGCTGCCTGTGTATGTCCAAAGAATGCAGAAGTTTCTCCCCTTTATTCTGGGGGTTTGGATAAAAAGTTGGCAAATGGATGGTTTGGTTAAGAGCCACACTAGATACATCATCTTTGGCATAAAGGTAGGGTTTGCCCTTAAAGAAACCCTGTCCTGATGAAAAATTATGAAAGGTTCCACTGCCATTAATGCCTGTAGCTCTGAGACTCTTCGTGCTGAAGTTATTGCCAGGAGCAGAGCTGTTTTCCATGATAAGAATTTTAGATGAGCTGTATTGGCTAGCTCAAAAGGTGGTAGGGTCAGTTTTTCCAAAATGAAATTGAGGTCCCAAGTTGGTATTGGTGCTCTCCGGGGCAGTCTTATGTTTTTAGCCCCGATGAGAGAATAAAGGAGGATCCGTGTTGTAATGTGCTGAAATGGCAGAGGAGTGGATCTTAATTGATGAGAAGGATAGGCCTCTGTCCAGCATCTCAGTTAAGTATTGTAAAATCTGAGGAATGTTTGTAACAACAGGGTCAAGGCTTTGAGCCTGGTTCCAGGCGCATAATCTCTTCCATTTTTCTGAGTAAGCTTTCCTGGTGCTCGGCCTCCTGGCCTCCAAAATGACATCCATAACAGCTTTAGAGAGAGGTGTTGCCTGTTTGACTAATGTTTCTGCCATGCAGCCAGGTTTAGGGTTTTGACCTGGCCGTGCTGGATCGGATTGTTTCGTTGAGTCAGAAGGTGTGGAATTTGAGGCAAAATCCATGGTGGGCCTTGAGCCAAGTTCCTTAAGATAGGGTACCAGTGCTGGTGTGGCCAGTCCGGAGCAATTATCATCTGTGGTTTTTCTTGTCTGGCTTTTAGGAGTACCTTTGAAAGGAGAGGCAGTGGCGGGAAGGCATAAACTTTTTGGTTTTTCCAGCTGAACAGAAGAGCATCCACTTTCCATGCTTGTTTGTGATAAGTCTTTGTGCAGAATTTTTGTAGTTGGCAATTCAGTGGGGAGGCAAAAAGATCTATGTCTGGGCATCCCCGTTTTTGCGTTACCATGCTGAAGATTTGGGGATTCAATTTCCATTTGTTGTGGGTCCATGATATTTCTGCTTAGATCGTCTGCCAGAGTATTTTTCTTCGTGGCAGGAGTTGTGCTTGCAAGTGAACTTGATACATTAGAGCTGTGTTCCACAAGGTCATGGCTTGTCTGCATAGGGGATGAGAATGAGTGCCCCCCCTTGCTTGTTTATGTACCACATAACTGTGGTGTTGTCTGTCTTTAGTAATAATTGCCCTGGATGCAGAAGATCCTTGAAAGTTGTGAGGGCCTTTTGAACAGCCAACATCTCTTTTTGATTGATGTGAACATGCATCTGTTCTGTGGTCCACTTGCCCTGAATGCATTTTCCTGCCATGTGTGCTCCTCAGGCGTAATCCGAAGCATCTGTTATTAGAGATTGCCTGGCTGTGGGTTGGGTAAAAGGCTGACCCTTGTTTAGGTGACATTCCTGTGCCCACCATCGAAACTCCTGTTGTAGGCAGGGAATCATTGGTATTACTGCTTCTAAACTGTGAGAGTGTTGAGTCCAAACACTTTTTAGGTACCATTGTAATTTCCTCATATGCAGTCTGGCATATGGTATTAGTAGTATGCAGGATGCCATGAATCCCAGGGCCTGCAGAATTTTTCTTGCAGGGAGATGGGACTTTTTTGCCAGTAACTGAAAATGAGTTAGTTGAACTTGTTTGACTGGCGTGAGGTAAGCCATCTGGGCCGTTGTATTTAAGCTGGCACCCAGGAATATAATATGTTAAGAGGGCACTAGTTTTGACTTCTTTTCATTTACTGTGTACCCTAGAGAAACTAGCAACCTTTTTACAAATGCCACATGCTGTAGAAGAATGTCCTTTGTCTCTGCTTGAATGAGGCAGTCGTCCAGGTATGGATATATTTGAATTCCCTTTTGTCTGCAAAATGCAATTACTGGTGCCAAGCACTTTGTGAAGACCCTGGGTGCAGTAGATAAGCCAAAGGGCAGTGCAGAGAATTGGTAGTGCATTGTACCAGCTTTGAATCTGAGGTATCATCTGCAATTTTGTCTGATAGGGACATGCAGGTATGCCTCGGAGGTCCAGAGTAACAAGCCAAGCCTTCTTGCCCAGCATGGGTAGAAGTTGCTGTAATGTCAACATTTTGAATTTTGGAATATCCAGGTAAGTATTCAGAATTTAAAGGTCTAGTATGGGCCTCCAAGTCCTGTCCTTTCTGGGGACCAGTAAGAGAAGAGTAAAATCCTTGTCCTTGTTGTGATACTTTTTGAATAGCTCTCGTGCACGAGGGCTGAAATTTGTTTTTGTGCCTCTGCCCATTGATTTTGTGGCAGGTATGGCATTCTTTTTAGCCTTGGTAAAGTATGAAAATGGAACCTGTAGCCTTGAGACACAATATTCAGAACCCATTTGTCTTGGGTGATTGTTTGCCAGTTTTGAGAAAAAAGTGCTAGTTTTCCCCCTAAGGGGGCTTTCAAAAGGGACATGCTTGGCGTACGAAGGGGAAAGTCATTGTGACTGTTTCCCGCAAGGTTGAGACTTGTCCTCACCACCTTTTGGGGTTGAAGTGCCCCACTGTCGTTGTCTGTTTGAGCCTTGGGGATGAGATCTGCCTCTTGGGCATCTGTATCTGCCTCTCTGTGGCCTGTCTGACACTGGAAAGGACCAATTCTTTGTTGGCCAATTTCTGCTAAACCGAAGTGGCTGTACCTGTAAGAAATCCTTGACTGCATAGATTTAGCTTTATCCTCCATTTTCTTTAACATCTCTTCTAACCTAACACCAAACAAGGTATCATGCTGCAAAGGAGCATCCAATAATTTTGTCTTAACATGATCAGGTAAACTCTGTTCTTTTAACCAAGCATGTCTTCGAATCACAGAACCTGTAACTGCGGCTCTACAAGAGGCATCTAAAGAATCAAAACCACATTGCAGAGTATGTTTTCCCACCTGTTCAACTGCATGCAATAAATCCCTGCATTTCTTTACAATCATGAGCTTCTGAGCTTGCAAGCATTTTCTGTTTTAACTGAGCCATTAAATATTGTTGGTACTTAAGCATGTGAAACTGGCAATTTAAAGCTCTTACTGCTAAAGTTGCATAAGTGTATACTTTATTCCCCCATATATCCAAAGCTCTGGAATCTCTGTCAGAGGGTACTGGATTTTTTGCAATGGAAGCCTTTAACCCCTTTTGGACCCTGGGAAATAGTTTCTGGATCCACAGAAGGGTTTTTGTAAAGAAACTTGTGAGAGTCAGGGACTGTATAATACCTGTCTGGCTTGGCTGGAGCAGGGGGCAAAGAATCAGGAGATGAGCAAGATTCAGAGAACACATCATCCGCAATGTCTAGCACAGGCGGAATAGCCAGCGGCCTGTGCTGGGGTAATAAAAGGAAATCCCTGAGCCTTTTCTAGGATTCTGAGTAATCCTGACTTTCCCAATGAAAATGCTCCCTCATGGTATGCAAAGTTTCCCCAAAAGAATAATCCTCAGGAGGAGAGGCTGAAGGGATAGACTCCTCAGCATCAGAGTCCTCATAGGGGGGTAGAGAGTATCCCTGGTCTGAAGGGGAATCAGAAGAAATGGAAACCTGATCAGAGGAATCATAGTCTGTATCCTGCCTAGGCCTTTTCTCAGGAGGGGGATGGGAACCCCTGATTAGAGTAATGAGGTCTTCGGCCATTTTAAGCATCTGTTTCTTAGGCATGGAGGACTGTCCAGGAGAATGCTGTACTGGTTTCTTTGTCTTTAATGGTACCTTTGTCTTGGCTGTTGTTTTAATGGTAAGTTGTGAAGGTCTGAAAACACCCTCAGAAGCCGATGCCTGCTCAGCAGCTCCGGACCCATCTGAGGGATTAGTTTCCTTAGGCCCAATACCTCGAGTTTCCAGAGACCTAGTTGTCTCCACGTGGGAGTCGGAAGCGGCCTATGGCTCTGAGCTAGCGGGTGTCAGGGGCTGCGAAAGCGCCTCACTGAGAACCGGTGACCGGCCTAGAAGAGGTTTCGTCAGTTTTGGACCTCAGATGCTTGTCTTTATCCTTGGTCTTTGCGTTTTTTTCAGTACTGAGGTCGTCAGCTGATCCGACGGCATAGTATAATTGAACCTTCAGCCAAAGTAGTGCAAAGCAAAATCAAAACAACTTTCTATAGTGCGTTTGTTAAATCTAGCACAAAATCGACAACTAGTGACATCGTGATCAGGGCCTAGGCATGGAATACAGTAAGAGTGGAAGTCCTTATGAGGTATTTGCTTCCCACAAGAAATACAATTAATACCTTTTTCTGACATTGGTCTGAGGCAAGAAAAAAAGTTTCCCCAATGGGGTACTTAGCTTTACTGAAGACTTCGGATCTGAAATTTGACTTAGAAAATCTCAGGAGTCGGCCGACCGGCACTTGCGAACTGCTTCTGCTTCGGGCACCGCGTGGCAAGAAAGACTGAAGAAAATGGCGTCAGATGCATCTTGTATACCCCTGGTGCACTGACGTCAGGGAAGAAGCGACAGCAACAGACGCCGGACCAAGACTTTGGAACTCAGGCCGACTGCGGGACCGCCTGACGGCAGGCTAACCCAAGTGTGATGACTGCAGCAGTGTAACACTATGAACATTGCACCTATCTTCCTCCTCCCTTCAGATCAAATTTGCTGCTAACCCTAGCATCCCAATCTGACCAAAGGACTTTCTTCATAACCATAGGTTTCCAGATATAGAGAGAATAACAAACGAATGCTAAGGTGGTGACTATACATTTTCTATCCAGACCACCACACAGCCACAAAAAGGACAGAGGGAAGGAAGTGGGATGGTTTAAGACAAATGAAGGGCAATATCTCAGATGGAACATTATGGTGAGTACATAACTTCTTTATCTGAAGTTGTCTTCATTTGTCCTTCAACCCATGGGACAGAGTCCCCAGCTACCAACACACCTGGGAGGCCCTCATGGAAGGATATTCCAGACCACGGCGGAGCCAAAGGACACCCTGTTCCTGGACAGAATGTCCAACTTATAGTATGAAATGAAAGTATGTGAAGATGTCCAAGCAGAGCAAATATTCAGCAAAACTCTGGACCAGAAGGCAGCTGAAGTAGCCATAAATCTAGTCGAATGTGACGTAAAATGTCCTGGCAGGAGTAAACCTCTAGTTGAATACATCAGGATAACATACTGGGAAATCCAATGAGCAATGGTAACTTTCGCTACAGGTCTCCCTAGAAAAGGCTTAGACTAACATAAGAGTTGGTCAGACTTACTGAAAGACTTAATTCTAAGCAAATAAAAACGTAAATGTCGACGAACATCCAACAAATGCAATTTGTATTCCACTTGTTTTGAAAACTGGGAAAGAAAACAGGGAGATTAATAACCTGGTTAATGTTCGATTCCAAAGCCAGCTTGGGAAGGAAAGAGGGTTTAGTACGTAAAGACACACTGTCCTTATGAAAGATCATATATGGAGGTTTGATTGACAATACCAGAGGTTCCAAAACCCTTTTGGCTGATGTAATGGCAATCAGAAAAGCCATTTTCCAAGACAAAAACTGTAAATCTACTGAAGCTGCCAGTTCGAAGGGGGGGGGGGGGCAAGCACATGCAAAACCAGTGCAAGATCCCCAAGGAGGAGTTGGGTCCTTAATTGGTGGCCGAAGCAAGAAAGTGCCCTTCAAAAAAAGCCTTGCAAAGCTTAGAAGATGCTAGAGACCATGTTGTCGCTTACATGAAAATTAGATATAGCTGCCAGTTGGACCATGACCATAGAGGAACTGGCGCCTAGGTGAAAAATACTTGCCAAAAATAAGAGAACCACCAGAATTGGAGCAGTAAAAGGGTCTAGGTCCCGTTGAGAGGCCCAGATAGCAACATTTTTCCATTTACTGGAATAAATCTTCCTAGTGGAAGCATTATGAGCTGCAACTAATATTTTTTTTTGACCAGTGGGGACAGCCTGGGAGTCCTGACTACCATGGGAACTGGAGCAGCCAAGCGGTAAGCTTCGGACTGCTCAGGTCTGGATAAGGTATTCCTGAAGAATGAGAAATAAGGTCCAGAATCTGATCCAATGTCCATGGAGGACACACTGCATGAGAACATAGAGAGGGGTATCAGACTTGGCTAGGCCAGAATGGGGCAATGAGGATGACAAAGCTCCCCGGCCTGCGATCTTTCTGAAGGAATTTTAGAATCAGAGGTAGGGGAGGGTACGCATACAGAAGACCGGAGGGCCAAGCATGAATCAGAGCATGTCTGTGGGCTTCCCCCTGTGGGGGGTTCAGAGCGAATAAACTTGCTGCACTTCGCATTACAAGGAGAGAAGAGACTGCAGCAAGGCTAACCCCACTTTAGAAAGATTTGTTTCGCTACTGAAGGATTCAGAGACCACTCGTAAGCCATCAGAATAGATCTGCTCAGCCTGTCCGCTAGAATGTTGGACCTCCCCGGAATGTGCTCTGCAATCAGAAAATGTCAGGTGGAGATCACCCACTCCCACACTCTCATGGCCTTGTGACAAGGGGATAAAACCTGGTTCCCCCCAGTCTGTTGCTGTACCAGACCACTGGCATGTCCGTCTGGACAGCAATCATTCCTAGAAGAAAATGGGCATGGAAAGCTTGCAACATCAGGAGCACCGCCCTCATCTCCAGGATGTTGCTATCCACTCGATTCTCATGGAGACCATGTTCCTTGAACTGTTCTTCCAAAACAATGCCCCCCCCCCCAAGGGGGCCGGCAGAATAAAGGGATGACCCTGAAAAAGATCAGGGGAACGAATCCACCATAGAAGATAATCTTTC
This sequence comes from Protopterus annectens, assembly GCF_019279795.1. NCBI lineage: Eukaryota > Metazoa > Chordata > Ceratodontiformes > Protopteridae > Protopterus > Protopterus annectens. The sequence continues at coordinate 413,044,916 of NC_056735.1, forward strand.
CACGCTTGAGATGCGCAAATCTGATGAGACAATGGAAGATCTGGCAAAGACCACTGAACCTCCAAAGTCCAATGCATTACGCTCAGGTGCAATCGAGCCGTAGGCACAAGGGTGATTGATAGTGGCCGCCAAAGACTCCAACGCCTGTAAGACCAATTCTACAGTCGGCAACTGGGGACAAAGGATATACATGTCATGATGTTTCAAGGACTGAATTCTGTCTGAGGTTAGAAAAACCTTGGTCTGATTTGTGTCTAACCGAGCTCCAATGAAATCCAGAAAGTACAATTGTGTACACTTACCATAAATGTAGCTGTTAGAGCGTATTCACTGTTGCAGTCTTCACACATTTGGGTTATCCTGCCTGCAGGTAGCCCTCAGTCGGCCCGAATACCGGAGACTTAGCATTTCTGCTTTGGATGATGTCGCTTCTTCCATGACGTCAGGTCATCAGGGGTATAAAAACAGGCAGCCGACGCCATTGCATCAGTTTTTCTAGCCTCAAATGTCAGGAGCCCCTAAATAGGGAGCTAGTATATGGTGGGGAAAACAACACCAGTAAAAAGTAAATACCAATACCAGTAGGAATAGCCATACAGAGGAGAGAAAACCAGGAGGCTGGAGGGAGGGGAAACCAGGACTGCAACAGTGAATACACTCGAACATCTACATTTATGTTAAGTGTACACAACTGTACTATGTTCTTCGTGTTTCACTGTTGCAGTCATCACACTTGGGTTGATTCCCAAAGCTGAGGAAATGTGGAAGCAGTCAAGAAGAGTTAGGGCTAGCTAGTAGGCCTTGCAAGACCGCTGTAGCAAATCCTGCCCTGGAATTGGAAAAGATAGGCAGGTGGTAATGCTTGGTGAAGGTGTGTACAGAACTCCAGGTAGCAGCTTCCAGTGTGTCCCTTATAGGGACTCCCCTGATAAATGCTGTAGAGGAAGATGTAGCTCTAGTGGAATGTGTTCTGATCCCCGAGGGGTTGGGTTTTTCATGGTGCTTGTAGCTGAAATGGATGCAGTGTGCTATCCATCTGGAAATGGTTTGTTTTGAAATAGCTTTGTCCTCTGCCCCTGTTGCAAAACTGACTAGCAGCTGGTCAGATTTTCTGAAAGGCTTAGTCCTATCAAGGTAGAACCTGAGCTGTCTGTGCATGTCCAAAGAGTGCAGGATCCTTTCCCCTTTACTTTGAGGATTAGGGAAGAAGGTTGGCAAATGGATGGATTGGTTGAGAGCCACACTGGACACCACTTCAGGCATAAAGGAAGGGTTAGTTCTGAGGGGAAACCCTGTCAGCATGGAAAATAATGAAGGGTTCCACAGTCATCAGTGCTTGTAACTCACTCTTCCAGCTGAAGTGATGGCTAGAAGCAAGGCTGTTTTCCAAAAAAGGAATTTTAACTCTGCTGAAGCAGCAGGTTCAAAAGGGGGAAGTGTGAGCTTTTCCAGAACAAAGTTAAGGTCGTAAGTGGGAGTGGGTGCTCTTCTTGGTGGCCTTAAGTTCTTTGCCCCTCTCAGGAATTGTTTGATGAGAGGGTGATAATACAGGTGGGCTCAGTATTGTACTGAGCCAAAATGGCAGAGGCATGGATCTTAATGGAGCCTCTGTGTAGAAGTTCTGCTAGGTAACCCAGGATTAGAGGTAAAGAGGGCAGTGCTGTGTCCTTTCCTTCAGACTGAATCCAAGGACAATAACTTTTCCACTTTTCAGCATAGGATTTCCTAGTACTGGGCCTTCTGGCTTCAAGAATGACGTCCAGCACCTGCGTGCTTAGGGCTGCTGGTACGGTATTTAAGGAATAAGTCAGGCTCCAAGATTTAGGGTTTGCAACTGTGGATGGTAAATATGTCCCTCCTGCTGAGAAAGCAGGGTTGGGGTATGGTGTAGGTGCCAGGGTGGCAACGATGTGAGGCTGTGCAGGAGTGGGTAGCATTCTGGCATGGCCAGTCCTGGGCAATCAGAATTGTCCTTGGCTTGTCTTGTTTTATCTTGAGTAATACTCTTGAGATAAGGGGCAGAGGGGGAAAGGCATAGATTGAGAGATTTTCCCATTGAAAGGATAGGGCATCCACCTTCCAGGCCCTGCTGTGAGGGTTCTTAGTGCATAATTTGCTTAACTGGTGGTTGTCGGGGGAGATAAAGAGATCCCCCTCTAGGGTCCCCCATTTCTGGATCAGAAGGTTGAAGGTGCTGGGCTCCAATTTCCACTCATGTGGGTCTAGAATATTTATGCTCAAGTGGTCTGCCAGTGAATTTTGTTTGCTTGGCAGGAACTGAGCTTGTAGATGAACTTGGTTGTCCAAGGCTTTGTTCCACAGGGCCATGGCTAACCTGCAGAGTGGGTAAGAATGAGTTCCCCCCAGCTTGTTGATGTACCACATAACTGTGGTGTCTGTTTTTATCAGCAGTTGTCCTGGAAAGAGTAGATATCTGAAGGATGTCAGGGCATTCTGTACCGCTAGCATCTCTTTTTGATTGATGTCCAGGAGAATTTGCCTTGGGCTCCAGTGGCCCTGAATACATCTGCCTGCCATATGAGCCCCCCATGCATAACCTGATGAGTCTGTGGTTAGGGTCTGGGCGGCGTGGGGTTGAGTAAAATGCAGTCCCTAGCTGTGGTTGCATGCTTCTGCCCACCAAAGGAACCTCTGTCCTTAGACCAGGTATGATAGGAGTGACTGTTTCCAGGTCTTGAGAATGTTGACACCAAAGATTTTAAGTACCATTGAAGTGTCCTCATATGCAGTCTTGCATATGGAATTAGCAGAAAACATGAGGCCATAAACCCTAGGGCTTGCAGTATTTTTTTTGCAGATAGCTGGGTTCTAGTGGCCACTTGTTTGAAGTACTCTGTCAGATAGACCTGTTTTTCTGAAGTGAGGAATGCCATCTGGGAAGTTGTGTCCAAGCTTGCTCCCAGGAATACAATCTTTGGACTGGGTACCAGTTGTGATTTCTTTTCATTGATGGTGTACCCCAATGAAGTTAGAAGGCTTTTTACAAATGTCAGGGGTTGAAACAGCAACTCCTGACTGTCCGCCTGAATCAGGCAGTTGTCCAAGTACAGGTAGATTTGGATATTTCTCTGCCTGCAGTATGCAATGGCTGGACCCAGGCATTTTGTGAATACCCTGGGTGCAGTAGATAAGCCAAAGGGAAGTGCAGAGAACTGATAATGCGTAGACCCTGCCCTGAAACGTAGATATTTCCTGCACGACTCCCTTATGGGGATGTGCAGATAGGCTTTTTTTTTTTTTTTTTTTTTTTTTTTTTTTTTTTTTTTTTTTTTAAGTCTAGGGTGACTAACCAGGCATCCTTGGTTAACATAGGGAGAAACTGTTGCAGGGTAAGCATCTTGAATTCTGGGACCACCAGGAAGGTGTTGAGAATTTAAAGATCCAGGATTGGGTGGCAACAGCCCTCTTTCTTGGGTACTAGGAATAGTCTGGAATAGAATCCTTGACCCCTCTGCTCTACTGGAACAGGCTGAATAGCTCTGATATTGAGCAGGGAAAGTACTGGTTTGGAGCCTCTGCCCACTGGTTTGGAGGAAGGTCTGGAAACCCGCTTGGGGTTGGCAGTAACTGGAAATAAAATTTGTATCCCTGGGTTACAATGTTGAGGACCCATCGGTCCTGAGTGATGGACATGTAGTTTTTTGCATGAAGGGCAGGTTTTCCTCCTACGGGCACAATTTGTAAGCAGAGCTGAGAAGTCATTGTGAGCTTTTTCCATAAGGAAGTGGCTTACCACTCCCTGCTCTATGGGTGGGGGCGCTCCATTGCTTAGATCTCTGCATATCCTGAGACTGTAGTCTGGGTGGTTTGTTTCCACTGGGTCTTGCCTATGAAGGCCTGGAGGGGGCTGGAAAAAACCAGTGTTTTAAAGGGCAATGCCTACTGAATCTGGGTGGTTGCACTGGTAAGAATTCTTTAACAGTTTGCATAGATATAGCCTTTTCTTCCATCTTTTTAAGAACTTCTTCTGATTTGGTGCCAAACAAACTGTCTTTAAAGGAGCATCTAGTAATTTAGATTCAACATGATCTGGCAAGGCCTGCTCCTACAGTCAAGCATGTCTTCTCAGTACAGACCCAGTGACTGCTGCCCTGCAAGACACTTCTAGGGCATCAAAGCCACACTGCAAAGTATGCTTACTAACTTGGTTTGCAGAGTGCATAAGCTCCTGCAATTCTTTATTTTCTAACCAATCTGGAAAAATTACTACTTTTTGTTTAATAGGTTCCACAACAGGTTGCTGGTATTTCAGCATGTGAAACTGGCAATTCAATGCTGTGATAGCAAGAGTTGCAGAGGTATATACCTTCTTACCCCATCTGTCCAAAGCTCTGGAATCCCTGTCCGAAGGGATAGGATTTTTGGCTGTAGTAGCCTTAATACCTTTAGGTCCCTGGGAAATGATCTCTGGATCAGCAGTAGGATTCTTGTAAAGAAACTTGTGAGAATCAGGTACTCTGCAGTATCTGTCTGGTTTCCTAGGGGCTGGAGTTAAAGTGTCTGGAGTAAGACTGGATTCCATGAAAACATCATCCACAACATCCAGGACAGGGGGTATAGCTAAAAGCCTGTGCTGAGGCAACTCAAAATTCTCTGAGTCTCTTTTTGGACTGAGAACAGTTCATAGATAGGTTCATAGATTAGTACTAGGCTAACTGCCCTTGTAAGTCATTTTAAGCCTAGCCAATTATCCCTTGGCATTCCCAATGGAAATGCTCTCTTAAAGTATGGAAGGTTTCACCAAAAGAGAAATTCTCTGGAAGGGAGGCAGAGGGAATGGATACCTCTGCATCTAAATCTTCATACGTGGATAAGGGCATGTCTTCATAATCAGAAAAGTCAAGAGTCATCGGACCCCTGGTCTGTAGAACCTGAAGGGGACTGGAGTCTTTCTCTCTTAGCTGGGGAAGGCTGGCTTCCCCTAATCAGCGTAATAAAGTCTTCAGCCATTCTAAGCATTTGTTTTTGTGGCATGGGTGCCTGAGCATGAAATTTGGTCGTCTGTTTTCTAGGCGTAGTGCATACTTTGGGCCTAAGAAACTTGGTAGTTTTGGTTAAAAAAAGTCAGTTTGATTCGAACATCGGTAGGAAGAAAAACTCCCTCAGAAGCTGGTCCTTGCACAACTGCTACAGACCCATCTAAGGTAGAGACATCAGCTGGTTCCATAGACCAAGAAGAGTCTCACGGTCTCAGCAGAGGCCTGCGAATCCACAGAAGTGGGCAATAGGGGCTGTAAAGGCGCCTCACTGAGTAATGGCGACTAGCTTAACGTACGTGTCGTTGGCAGTTTTGGACCTATGCGGTCTGTCTCTATCTTTACATTTTTTTGTAAGATCAGTAGTTGGACGGCTTACTGAAGCCATTTCAGAATACGGAGATCAAGAGCGAAAGAATTTAGTGACAGAGAGCCTGACTATGACTGGTTTGGGCATTAAACAAGGCAAAAAACAGACAGCAAGGGATGTCGTGGTCTGGGCCAAAACAGGTGACGCAGTAAGAATGATTATTCAACCCCAAAATGAAAAATTCAGGTAGCGGCCGACCGGCACTTGCGAACTGCTTCTGCTTTGGGCTCCTCCTCGGCAAGAAAGACTGATGCAATAGCGGCGGCTGCCTGTTTTTATAACCCTAATGACCTGACGTCATGGAAGAAGTGACAGCATCCAACAGAGAAATGCAAAGTCCCTGGTATTCAGACCAACTGAGGGCTACCTGCAGGCAGATAAACCCAAGTGTGATGACTGCAACAGAGAAACACAAAGAACATCTTGAACTGGAGTCAGTAGGGCTTTGTTATTGATGGTTATACCCAACTGATGGGCTAATTGAAGAAGGGAATCCCTTTGCTCAGAGAGTCTATGCCTGGAAGGGGCAGAAAGGAGCCAATTGCCCAAGTAAGGGAAGACCTGGAAGGCCTGCAGATGCAGGTGAGCCGCTACCACTGCCATCACTTTGGTGAACACCCTGGGGGCTGAGGTGAAACCAAAGGAAGTGCTCTGAACTGATAAGGACAGTCTCCCAGCCAGAAGTGGAGGAACCTCAGAGAGCACCTGTCCATCTTGATGTGGTAGTACGCTTCCTGGAGTTCGACAGTGCACATCCAGTCGTTCACCTGGAGAAAGGGCAGGCTAGACTGAAGAGTGACCATCCGGAATTTTATCTTGGCATCTGACAGATTTAAGGTGGAAAGATCCAGAATGGGTCTAAAGTCCCCCCATTCTTTTTGGCACTAAAAGGAATCTGGAATAGATGCCTATTCCGGACTGGTCTAGGGTGACGGGCTGCTTTTCTAGCAGCTTTGGAATTTCCAGTGTTGCACCCTCCCTTTGCACGGGTGGGACGTCCGGGAGGTGTTTGGCCGGGAGTGGTGGATGAAGGAAGAGGACTAAACAGCCTCTGGATATGATCTGCAACACCAAACGATCATCTGTGAAAGACTCTCAGGCTGTTGTGTGTAGGGAGAGGCACCCGCGACCTCCACCAGAGCTGAGCAGCCAGGCAACCCTTTAGGGTTGCTGCGTGGGCCTATCCAAAAAAGGCTTGAGACCCCTGATTCCTTGGACCCCCCCATCTGCGGGGGCATCTATCAAGTCCCCCCTCTGCTTATCAGAGAAGACGAGTCCTGAGCATCCTGGGAGTAGCTCTGAGACTTTCAGAACCACATCTTCTTTGCCCCCCTGTCAATTCCTTGAAAAGGTTCGTGGAGGTGGGGGTGGAGAAGCAGATCCCAACGGCATACAGTCTTCCCGTCGTCCTCACTCTGGACAAATGTGTCACATACATTCTTCCCAAAGACGGTGGAACCATCGTACGGGGCATTAGTAAAAGACGCCTTAAAGGGCTCTGAGAATGCAAAGAGCTGGAGCCAGGCATGATGCCTGATGGCAATGCCTGTCCCGGCAGCTCTAGCGGCACCCTCAGTAGCATGAGAGAGAAGCCACATAGAGGTATTAGCAATGTGAGGGTGGCCATACGAGAAGAAAAAACCTTCTTGCCCTCCACCATCATGGACTCTGGGGTAGACTCAGCGATCTCCTTGACTAGATCTCACTGGAGTCTAGTTACTTGTGCGCCACAGTTCAGCGCACGTACCGAAAATGTGGCTGAAGTGTACACCCGCTTCTCAAAGCGGTCTATCGTCCTGGACTCTTGGTCTAGCAGACGGACAATGGAGCTCTCCTGCATGAGCTCCTTCTTAGAGGCCACTGCCATGGCATTTACAGTGGGATCCCTTGGTCCAGTAGGTCCTGAGAGAGCACTCAATACCTTGTCACGGCATTCGGGGATAGGCTCCACCATCTTCGGCTCCTTCCATGCTGGAAATATAATTAGATTCACCAGTGGAACAATGGGAGGGGACACCCAGGATGTAGACGGTCCTGCGCCAAGTGCCTCCAGGAACACCAATTCGTCCTAGTTGGGTTTCTGGGCAAACCACCCCTTTCACTGACAAAGGATCTCCAGGTTATCTCCGAAGCAGACATCCTCAGGGGGTGACCGGGGGAACCCTCCCCTTCCTCAAAATCATTCTCCTTAGTCAAGGACTCCGGAGGTGCGTCTATGTCCATCAGGGACATCGGAGGGGAGTCTATGTGCCTCCTTTTGCATGTAAGTTTTTGAGGCACCTCCTCAGGGGGAGTATCTGGGGAGGACTCGAAAATGTCTAGCTGCTCTAGTGCGGGATCTCCTTGGGTCACAGAAGCAGCAGAATGTCCCTGAGGTAGCAGAATGGTAGAATCCGTACTAGAAACAGAGAGAGACAGGGTGGACTCCAAAGAGGAGATTGTCAAGGGTCTCAATAGGATCAAGAGAACCCTCTCCACCATGTCGAAGGCAGAAAGACAGCGACCTGTCTGAGACAGGGCTACAGAGGGGCCCGCCACCCTCTCAATTAATGGGGGAGCCAGAGCCAAACCTCAAGGCGCTGAGACTTCGACTGGAAGGTGCTGCTCTGAAAAACTTGGAGCTGACACCATCACCTCGGATCCAGCACAGAGGCTACAGCTCAGAGAGCCAGACAGATATGACTTACTCAAGGTAATGGCCGGCGTCATGGTAGAAGGTACCCTCAGTGGCGACTCCTCGATGCTGACAGTCCTCAGATCTGAGGGCTCCAAAACCGGGGGTCGGATCGGAGAAGGCAAAATTGGTAGGAATGCAGACTGCATGCCGCTCGCGCCAGAGGGAAAGGGGGCAGGCAAAAACTCCCATCTGTATCTGGGTGCGGATAAATCTCCACATCATCTTGTCCACCTCCGCTTCGGAAAGGCTGCGGGTGGATCAGAACAGGCCACCAATACCAGCCTAGAGGATCAGTGAGGTGAATCCGGGGCTGGTGAATGGATCCGAATCTCCTCTGGCTCTAGGGAGAAATGTGGGGAATGGAGTCAGGGAAACTCCGGCCGTGGAGTAGAGCATACATTGGCCGGTGGACCAGCGGAGGACAAGTGATCAGGGGACCGCTTCCTCTGCTTGTCCCCGGACCTCTTGGCAGGAGGTTGAGTCTTAGAGGCCGAGGCAGAGACAGAAGTAAAAGCCTGGGGTGAGGAGGCCTAGGCCCCCATGGTAGGAGGGGAAAGAAGGCCTTTTAAAATCAGCTTGTTCCTGCTATCCATCACAGGTCAGGGACTGAACAGGATGATTCTAGATGAGCAACTCCTAAGACTACGACACAAAGTGTGACCATCAGCTGTGGAGAGCTTACGGCCACATCCCGTGCACTTACAGAAGCCTGGTTTGGGGTTCTCAGACATAACTCAAGCAGAGGTGCCCACCCAGAAACACACACTCCCGACAAAGACAGAAAACTTTTTTTTTGTTTTGTACTGACACAAACAGCACAAGGGAAGGAGAGGTAGAAAGGTCAGAGAGAGAAAAATTAAAAGAAAAAAAAAAAAAAAAAAAAAATCACAAAAACTCTGTCACTTACCACAAAAGAAGCTCAGATCAGCAAAATCACAATGCTTATGCTATCCCGGCAAACGAGATCTGAAGGGAGGAGGAAGACAGGGGCGTTGTGGATAAGAGAGCTTGGAGCTCGGATCAGATTCTGGAAATATGGCAGAGTCGGATAAGAGTACCCACAGGTTGAAGGACAAATGAAGACAACTTCGGATTGAAGGATTTGTCCTAAAAGATACCCTATCCTTGTGGAAGATCATAAAAGGAGGCTTAATGCCGACAGCCTGCAACTCGGAAACTCTCTTGGCAGAAGTAATAGCCACCAAGAAGGCAATATTCCATGAAAAAAACTCAAGATCACAAGATGCAGCCAGTTCAAAGGGCTTTTGTGTGAAAGACTGCAGCACCAGAATTAAATCCCATGGTGAGGAAGGATCTTTGACAGGAGGTCTGAGAAGACTCCTTTGAGAAAAGCTTTGCATAGTTTAAAAGAAAAAAAGTGGAACCTTCCCTCAAATGGAAATTAGCGATGGCCACCAATCGGAGTTTAACCGTGGAGAAACTAGCACCTTCTTCAAAGAGAGAAGCCAACAACAAGAAAATGTCAGGAATCCGGGCTGAAAAGGGATCTCTAAATTTCTTTGTCTATCCCACAAAGAAAATCTTCCATTTACTGGAATACATCTTCTTAGCAGATAGCTTCTGAGATGCTAATATAATATTTTTCACCGGAGAGTGCCTGGACTAGGAAAGGCTCACTGGAACTGGAGGAAAAAAGCGGTTAGACGAAGAGTCTGGAGGTTGGCAAGGTACAGCCCCCAGGGATTGGAAATGAGATCCAGAAAGGGATCCAATATCCTGGGAGGATATTTCAGATGAGAGCGAAAAAGGTGACTAGGCCAAAAGGGGGGCAATGAGGATGAGGGGCGGTCTTCAGGCAGCAAGGTTTCTGACTTTGTGAATTAGGGGAGTTGGGGGGTAAGCACAGAGGAGTCTCGACAGTCGGTTATGAACAAGAGCATCCCTGGGGGACTTTCCCATCGGGGGGATCAGGGAAAAATAGTTGCTGCATTTGTGGTTGACTGAGGAGGCAAAGAGATTGCCCACAGACGAATATCTCATGTGACACTGATGGATTCAGAGACCACTCATGAGGACTCAAAATAGAGCTGTTAAGTCTGTAGGCCGGCACGTTGAAACTGCCAGAAATGTGTGTTGCAAGAAGAAAGCACCTGGAAGACATCGCTATTCTCACACTCTCACGGCCTCTTAGCCACAGGGGATAAGACTGTGTCCTCCCCGGCTTGTTGATGTACCAAACAACCACCATGTTGCCCGTTTGAATTCCTTTAGCCACAAAAGGGAGACACTCCTGAAAGGCATGCAATGTTAGGAGGACTGCTCTCATCTCCAGAACATGTGTGTGCAATTTGTTCTCTGTGGGGGACCACGTACCCTGAACTGTCCTTCCCCGAAAATGCTCCCCCACCCCAACAGGAAGGTGTCCGTGGTCACCGTGGCCTTGGGCAGGGGGAAAACACAAGGGTCTGCCGACAGGTCCGGAGACTGAAGCCACCAAGCAAGGTGATTTCTGCACATGTCATCCTGACTGGCATGGACATGGGATGAGAACCTGATGAGCAATTAACCCACCAGGATCCACTGCAGGACAAGCATGTGATTCCTGGCGAGTGGCACTAACTGGATGGCAGCCGCCATTGAGCGCAACACTTGGAGAATTAGGTGGGCTGCTGGATGCTGCAGAACCAGCGACAGACCTGATCCTGAATAAGTTAAACTCTGCGCAGGAATAATGCGCTGCAGTCTCCCACACTGTGAGCAAATGAACCCCGATAAATTCTAGGTTTTGGCATGGAGATGGATTGGATTTGGGCAGACTGACCATGATGCCAAAATCCTGAAAGAGGTTGAGGGTATAATTGATGGCCAGTGACAGTTGAATCTTTGTGGGGCCGTGAGGAGCCAATTGTCCAGGTACTGAAAGACCTGGAAGCCTTGAAGCCTGAGATAAGCTGCCACCATTGCCACACATTTGGTAAACACTCAGGGGGCTCTGGTGCGTCCAAAAGGTAGGGCTCTGAACTGGCAGTGATTGGCCCCTAACTGAAAGTGCAGGTGCCTCCTGGAGTATCTGTCGATCTTTATATGATCGTATATGTCCTTGAGATCCACTGAGCACATCCAATCATCCTTGCACAAGACAGGCAGAATGGACTGAACAGTGACCATCTGGAACCTGGACTTCTGGACTGAAATTCGGTTCAAGGTCCAAAACTGGACACAGGTCCCAGTCTCTTTTTGGCACCAAAAAGAAGCGAGAGCAAGTTCCAGACCCTCGTTGTCCTGCTGAGTCCTCTTGGATGGCTCTTTTTAGAAGGTCTTGAACCTCAAGATGAGCCAACTCCCTTTGGTGGGGTGGAATGTCTAGAAGAGATTTTGAAAATGGGGGGGGGGGGGGGGGGACTGAAAAAAGGGAATGACGTAACACCGGGAAATAATCTTTTAACACCCACTGATCTGAGGAGATATTTGTCCAGGCTAGTGGGTGAAGGAAAAATCATCCCCCAACTGCCTCTAGGGCAGGACAGTCAGGCAGTGCTTCAGGTGTGCTGAAAAGGCTTCTCAGAGAAGGGTTCCTGGGAGCCCTGATTCTGCAGACCCCCCTCTGCCTCTGCACTGGCATCTACCATTGAACTCCCTGCCCCAGCTTGCAGAAGAGGATTCTTGGGGAGCATCCTAGGAGGATTGAGTCCTGTGGAACAAGAAGTTATGTACTCACCATAATGTTCGACGTATGTAGTCCATCCCGCCTCACATTCTTACCTGTGGGATCGGAGCAGAATGTCGGCTCTGACTCGACCAAAACTTTTCTAGCTTGAAGTCTTTCTATTGGCTGGGTTAAGATGGTATCCCATGCTGCACTGCTCTATATCCCCAGATCTAGTTTGCTGCGAACACCAGCACTCATTCTCCATGCACAACACCACCCAAGGAAAGGAAGAACAAACCAAGAATGAAGGGAGCTCTGAAACCAGACTTAACCTCCAAATCCTCCAGGAAGGGGGAAGGGGGGGGGTAAGTAAGAATGTGAGGCGAGATGAACTACATACATCGAACATAATGGAGAGTACATAACTTCTTGATGTTATGTAGTCCAATCTCGCCTACATTCTTACCCGTGGGACAGCGTCCCTAGCACCTAAATCCTGGGAGGCTCCGTGGAAAATACTCCTGAGCACTGTGGAACCAAAGGAAGACCTACCCCTAGATACCACATCCAACTTGTAATGAGTAACAAAGGTGTGAGGAGATGCCCAAGTAGCCGCAGCACAAATATCATCCATAGACAATCTGGCCCAATAGGCTGTAGATGTAGATACAGATACAGTAGAGTGAGCCTTCATCGGGAACGGTAAATCTTTACTCCGAGGAATAAATGAACGAAATGCAACTGGAGATCCACCTGGACAGCGTGACTTTGGAGACAGGAGACCCAATTCTGTTTTCGGAAAAGGAAACAAACAACTGATCAGATTTCCTGAGGTATTTGGTTCTGTGCAGATAAAAATGTAATTGTCTGTGTACATCCAACTGATGAAAATTAAATTCTGCCTTGCTTGAGAACTGGGGAAAAAACACTGGCAACTCAATAGCTTGATTAAGGTTACTGATTGACGCCACTTTGGGAAGAAAGGAAGGGTTGGGTCTGAGAGAAACCCTGTCCTTATGAAAAATCAAATAAGGCTTGAAGCTCTGAAATGCGTCTGGCTGATGTGATGGCTACTAAAGAGACAGTCTTCCAAGTTAAGAACTTTAAATCACAAGTGGCTGCAGGCTCAAAGGTGAATGAAGTAAGAGCCTGTAGAACAAAGTTTAAATCCCAAGGCATGACAGGTTCCGATACCGGAGGACGAAGTAACAGAGTGCCCTTCAGAAAAGCCTTACAGAGTCTATGAGTCATCAGACTAGGCTCGTTTGCGACATGAAAGGAAGAAATCGCCGACAATTGGACTTTAATGGTTGCGGACGCTGAACCCTGGTTAAAGAGCATAGACAAGAACTCCAATACAGACGAAATTGGAGCCATTTAAGGGTCAATCTTTTGGGTATGAGCCCAGACTGAAAACCTCTCCCATTTACTGTAGTAAATCTTCCTGGTGGAGGGCTTATGAGAGGAAGATAAAATATGAACCACCTCTAGTGAGAAATAATGAAGCCTAACTAATGACGAAGTGGAGTAGCCAGGCTGTCAACCTGAGGGTCCGAAGGGAGGGATGGAGCTGCCCTGACATGTGTGTCAGTAAGTCAGGTTGTGGGTCCAGAATCCAAAGACCGTCCCTGAGATAGGGATGGAGAAAGGGGAATCAAATTTGACGAGGCCAGTGTGGAGCAATCAGAATCATTCTGCTTCCCAAGACTTGTGCTTTCTGAATAACCTTCGACAGCAAGGGAACCGGGGGAAGGCATATAGTAGGACTGGAGAGCCAGTCGTGGACTACAGCATCCCTGGGTGACTCTCCCTGAGGGGGGATCACTGTAAAGTAGCTGTTGCATTTGGCATTGAGGGGGCTGGCAAAGGAGTCGCAGCAAGGCTGACCCCACCTGCGGAAGATCTGTTCCGCAACTTGACAGTTCAGGGACCACTCGTAAAGCATCAGAATAGCTCTGCTTAGCCTGTCTGCGATCACATTGGACTTCCCCGGAATGTGCGTAGCCACCAGAAAACACTGAGAAGACACTGCCCACTGCCACACTCGCATGGCCTCTCTGCAAAGGGGATAGGACTTGGTTCCTCCTTGCTTGTTCAGATATTACACCACTGACATATTGTCTGAATGGATTGCAATAGTCTCGAGAGGAAGAGAGCTCTGAAGTGCTTGCAACGGTAGTAGCATAGCTGTCATCTCCAGGACACTGATATGCAGACGCATCTCGTGCTCTTGCCACGTGCCTTGGACTGTCCTGCCTAGATAATGCCCCCCCCCACCCCATATGGGAGGCATCCGTGGTCACCGTGGCAATCAGGGGCGCAGGAACGAAGGGCTTTCCTGCATTCAGGTTGTCAGTGCGAAGCCACCAACTGAGATCCCGTTTGCACCTGTCCATGAGTAGAATAGGGTAAGAAAGTGGAAGACGTTGGAGACACCAATGGGCAAAAGGTAGCCACTGAAGGAGTCTCATATGTAACCTTGCCAGAGGGACTAACAATTGCCGCAGCCACTGTCCCCAATAGTTGGAGGACCCATCTTGCCTTTGCTCTTCTCAGGGGGAGCAAGGCATGAACTTGTTGTAGGACTCTTGATTCTTTCCTGTGGTAGAAATGCCCGCATGAGGATGGTGTCTAGTTCTGCGCCTATAAAAGTGACACGCTGTGAGGGCAACAAGGCAAATTTTTCCCAGTTCAATGTCATGCCCAGCTGTTGACAAAGGTTTATAGTAGAGTCCCTGGTCCGAATTAGTAGATGCCTGGTGGTGGTAGTAAGGAGCCAGTCGTCCAGATATGGAAACACTTGGAATCCCTGACGTCTCAAGTGAGCAGTCACCACTGCCATGCATTTGGTAAACACCCTGGGGGCTGTGGTGAGACCAAAGGGCAGGGCTCGAAACTGAAAATGACTGGCTCCCAGCCAGAAGAGTAGGTGACTTCTGAATGCCCTGTCCATCTTGATGTGGTAGTAAGCATCCTTGAGGTCGATGGAGCACATCCACACTTCTTTTCCCAACAATGGGAGAATAGACTGCAATGTGACCATTCAGAACTTGGACTTTTGCATGTGGGTGTTCAATTGGCTGAGATCTAATATGGGTCTCAGGTCCTCTGTCCTTTTTGGCACCAAAAAGAATCTTGAGTAAGTCCCTAATACGATCTCATCTGAGGGGTCATGTTGGATGGCTCTTTTTTCTAGCAGATTTGAAACTTCTGAAGCTGCGTAATCCCTCTGACTGGGTGGAACATCCGGGATTTTCTTGACTGGAGAGGGATCTGATGAGAAGGGGATGACATATCCTCCGGAAATTATTCGTAGAACCCATTGGTCCTGGGTGATGTTTTGCCAGGCCTCCGGGTATAACGAGATTCGACCCCCGATTAACTCCGGAAACGCACAGTTGGGCCTCCCATCAGGAGCGGCGGTAGGGAGAACCACGAAAGGAATCGCGGTTTCCCAAGTTGCGGGGGCCTCCTCTGCCTCTAGGGCGGCATCTCCCTGAATAACCTTCCCCTCCTCTGCCTCTGGAGGGGGGCTCACCTTGTGCACCAGGAAAAAAACATCTGTGATTTCATGAACCACCTTTTGCCACCCCTCTGGGCCTTGGGATAAGGCCGAGAGGGAAGGGAAAAATGGACTCCTATAGCAGACAGTTTTTCCCTCCTGCTCGCACCTGGTGAGGGTGTCTTTCACCTTGGTTCCGAACAAACAGGAACCATCGAAAGGGGCATCGGTGAATGAAGACTTGAAGGCCTCTGCAAAATGACAAAGGCGCATCCATGCCCGTCTCCTAAGAGCAACTCCTGAACTTGCTGCCCTACTTGCTCCATCGGCTGCATATGAGATCAGCCTCATTGAGGAGTTAACAATGGAATTGAGGGTAGACATCTGAGCGTTAACCGTCTGGGTCACCGCCCCAGAAACGTTACCGTTGAGAGTATCTCCAAGCTCCTTGAGGAGATCTCTCTGGAGCCATGTAAAGTGAGATGAATAATTCAGTGACCGTAAGGTAAAGGTCGCTGAAGAAAGGGTATGCTTCCCATACCGGTCCATGGTCCTAGACTCCTTGTTAGGAGGATGGACGGTGGAAGAAGTCTTGGCTAATTCCTTCTGAGTGGCCGCTGCCACCACCATGGCATCCACAGGGACTCCCTTGGACAGAAATTCCTTACCAGGAGGAGCAGACAAAAATTTATTGGGTCTCCTGGGGACTGGTTCAACAGAGTCAGGGGTCTCCCACACCCTTCAATAGACCAAATCCAGAAGCTCGAAGGGTGGAGATACCCAGGAGGTGGAGGGCTAAGCACCAAAGGCCTTCAGGAAGACCGACTTCTCCTTGGCGAGGGCTTTGGACGGCCAGTCACCCCTTTGTTTCAAAATCTCTAGGATGTCAGAGAAAGAAACATCCTCAGAGGATGATTTGGGGACCCCTCCGATTCATCGAGGTTGGTGTCTGATGTGAGAGACTCATCCTGGGAATTTATGTGCTTCCTCTTGCACGTCTTCTTTCTGGGTGGCTCCTCAGGGAAGGACTCTGAACGACCCTCAGAAATGTGGGGACCACTCATGGGGGTACCCTGAGCCCTTGGGGCTCCGCTGTCTAGAGATAGATGGCCATCAGACACCTGCACCGATGTAGTAGGGGACAGAGTGACCGACCCGCATGATGCAGCTGACGACCTGGCCAGCGCACTCCGCATGGCCTCAAACGCCGGTCCCAGAGTCCAAGGAGCGACCAGCCTCAGACACCACGACAGGAGTCAGACTTCCCCGTGCCGAAGCACCCAGACGGAGACTAGGAACCAATAGCTGTCCCGAAGCCTCTCCCTCGGGTCCGACCGAAGAATCACAAGTCCTGAATCCCGTGGACTGCGCCAATGGGGCCGGAGCTGACGTTGGCACCGATAAGCCAGGAGGGGCTGTCGGAACTGACCTAGGGACATCACACGGAGCCAAGCACTCAGGTTACGAAAGCTGAGATACACTCAGAGGAAGTATCGAAGCAGGCTGAAGGATGGGCTCCGGAGCCGACTGGGTCGGAGCCGATAACAATTTAGCCAAAACCAGTGACTGAAGGAGTCTCTGCACCACTCTATCAATGTCCACATCTGATAAGGTCCTGGAGGAATTAGAGGATAGAGAGATCAAGACCTCCTCTCCGAAGGGGACCTGTGAAGGGATGATGCTGGCCTAATGCTAGGCGATCGGCTTCGAACAGGTTCCAAAATGATTGGAGCCGATGCCAGTTCCATAACCACAGACGCTTCCTGGCCCAGGGGACAATGGAACAGAGGATGTCAAAGCCAACTTTGCTATTTTCTCCGGTGGCTCTGAGGAGACTGACGGAGAGCGGAGATCTCTTTTTAGATTTCGAAGATTTTGTCTTGGAGCTGGAAGCAGTTTCCAGACCCTCCCCGAAGAAGGGTTTCAGAAGTCCCTTCAAAATCAACTTATTCTTCCTTTCCTGAAGAACTCTCAGACTAAACGCATAACAGAAACTACACGACTCCTGGAGATGGATTGCTCCCAGACAATGCACACAGACAGAATGTCCCATCGGTTATGGACATTTTATAGCTGCACCTAGAGCATTTCTTGAAGCCCGAGGGCTTATGCTCCTTAGAATCTTTGGACATATTTAGCTACCACAAAGCACCAAAGACAACAATAACTGACAACAGTACCAATGGTAAAACAGTCACAAGGCGGGAAAACATTACCACAAACAAAAACCTCAAGATCTTTAACTAAAACGATCCTTTGGCATACCACAGGAGGGGAAGACTAAAACCTCTAATTGAAATGGTTTTAGACCTGTAAAAATATAACACAGGGAAGCAACGGATAGACTAGGTCCTCTAACTGAAACAGGCCTAGCCCCTTGGAAACGGCTAGTGGGATACCACAGTAAAAACGATCAAACAAAACTTTTTCACCATAGAAGACCAGAACACACAATAGCTATTAAAATAGCTTTTTGTTTTAAACCAATTCTCTAACAATGAAGAAAAAAAGGGTACTTAGCCACAGCCAAGAGCGAGACCACGTCCGAGCTACACGAGCGGCAAACGAGATCTGGGGATATAGAGCAGTGCAGCATGGGATACCATCTTAGCCCAGCCAATAGAAAGACTTTGAGCTAGAAAAGTTTTGGCCGAGTCGGAGTCGACATTCGGCTCCGAACCCACAGGTAAGAAGCGAGATTGGACTACATAAAATCCAAAGTTTCTTACTCCCTCTCAGAGCCTTTGAAAAGAATTGTTAGGGAGTAGAAAACTTGATTGCCACCGCAGAGAGGAGTCTAACCCTCTTGCTCGCTGTGGGTCAATGTTTCCTTGACAGAAGGACTGAACAAAGTCAAACCGTCAAAGGGAGCATTGGTAAAAGATGCCTTGAAGGGTTCAGCAAACCCTCAAAAGTGAAGCCAGGTGTGCCGTCTAATGGCAATACCTCTGCAACCTGCTCGACAGGTGGCCTTCACTGCACTGGAGATCAACCTCATCGAAGCATTAGCCAGGGAAATCGGAGTGGACAGCTTAGGAGAGACCAGCTTAAGACTCTCCGGAGGCAGCAACCCTAAGGGAAGTGGTGAGTTCCGACACCAAATCCCTCTGAAGCCTGGTAAAATGTGCCATGTAGTTGGTTGACCTCTGTCCGAATGTAGCTGAGGCAAACAAGCTTGCCAAAATGGTCAGTCGCCAGAGACACACTAATCGGGGAAATGAACCGAGGAGCTCTGCTCCACTAGCTCCTTCTTAGTAGCAGCGGCCATCAGGATGGCATCAACGGGGACACCTTTACTCCAAAAAGCCTCATGTTTGGGGGACTGAGGAATTTGTCCACCTTTTTAGGTATCTGATCCACTGTGTCCTGCTCATACCAAGCCCGGTCAGTGATGGGTTGTACAAGCTCGTCAGTAAGTGCGGACAACCCAGGTAGAAGGGCCTGTCCCAAAGGTCTTCAGTAACACAGATTCCTCCCAAGACAGGGTAGAGGAAGATCAACCACCCCATTGCATGAAAATTTTGAGGATGCCCCCAAAAAAGAAGTTATGTTTTTACCATAACGTTCCATGTGGAGTGTTCATCTCGTCTTTGTTCTTACACACGGGTTCGTAGCCGATCCTCGGCTCAGAGTCGGCCGCATAGCAAAGCTCTGCATCTTAGAGAAGCTCGAGACCAGGCTATATCCCACAATCCTCCCTGCCATTACCTCAGATCTAGTTTGCAAGCAAACCAGACCAACAATAAACCTGAGGTGCTAAGGCTACATACCGCCACAAAAATTCAGAGACACTATCTCACTGACAAATTAACTAAAGGGTAACGGAATATACCCCATGAGGTAAGAGGCAATATACCCGGAAGAGGTAAAGACATGTGGACCAGACTCTAGTCCTACTCGTTCTTCCAAACACGTGAGGGAGGGAAGGGGGAATGTAAGAACAAAGGCGAGATGAACACTCCACATGGAACGTTATGGTAAGAACATAACTTCTTTATGTGAGTGTGTTCAATCTCGCCGTTTGTTCTTACACACGGGTAGCGTCCCTAGCTCCGTCACCCTGAGTGACTCATGGAAGAACGTTCCTGAGCACAGTGGATGTCCTGTCTTTGGAGGCTTTGTCAACTCTATAATGAGCGATGAAAGTATGTGGTTTAGACCACGTGGCTGCTGCACAAATCATGTCCAAAGGCAGGCGAGCTGCATGAGCCAAGGAAGTGGAAATGGATCTAGTAGAATGGCCCTTAGGTTTGGTGGGCAAGGCCTGATTCGACTTAGAATACACAAAGGCTATACAATCAGTAAGCCATTTAGAAAGCGTACGTTTTGTAACTGCCATGCCCTTTTTATGGTCTGCAAATGCAACAAAAAGTTGATCTGTTTTTCTGTAATCCTTAGTCCTGTCCAAATAAAATCTTAGCTGTCTGTGGACATCTAACTTGTGCAGCATATATTCCAACTTGCTGGTATGGTTTTTGAAGAAAGTAGGGAGTTCAATGGACTGATTAATATTTAAGACAGAACATACCTTAGGAAGGAAAGACGGGTTTGTTCGTAAGGAAACTCTATCTGGGTGGAAAATTAAGTAAGGTGGTTTAATTGATAGTGCTTGCAGCTCTGACACTCTCCGAGCTGAAGTAACCGCTACAAGAAAAAGAGTCTTCCACGACAAAAACTTCAGGAGGCAAGAAGAGGCTGGTTCGAAGGGTGGCAACATTAGTTGCAGCAATAACAAATTTAAATTCCATGGGAATAAAGGGTCTCTGATGGGCGGTCGAAGATGGAAGGAACCTTTCATAAAAGCCTTACAAAGCCTGTGGGACATAATAGAAGAACCGTCCTCACCAACATGGAAGTTGGATATGGCCGCCAACTGTACTCTTAGTGTGGAAGTAGAGGCTCCTTCGTGGAAAAGGATGGATAGAAATTCTAGAACTTTATGTAAAGGAGCAACCAGGGGGTCTAAGTGTTGGCTAGATGCCCAGTACACAAAGCGTTTCCATTTACTCCTGTAGAGTTTTGCAGTGGAAGCCTTATGAGAGGCAACCAAAATGCGTTGAACTGCCAGAGATTAGTAGATAAGACCTGGCTAGGTGGGGAAGTGGAGCAGCCAAGCTGCTAGTTTGAGGGATAGAAGAGACGTGTGAGGAACTCCCGCCGAATGTCAGTAGATCTGGTACTGGGTCCAGGATCCACGGTTCCTCTGTTTGATGGGCTCGAAGAAAGGGGAACCATATCTGTCGAGGCCAGAATGGGGCTATGAGTATAATTGTCCTTTTCAGGTTCATGGCTTTCTGAAGATATTTGGGAATCAAGGGGGTAGGTGGAAATGCATATAGGAGACCCAGGGGCCAATCGCGTATCAGTGAGTCCCTGGGGACATCCCCTGGAGGGGGTAGAAGGGCAAAATAGCTTCTGCATTTTGTATTCATCGGGGAGGCGAATAGATCGCAGCAAGGCTGGCCCCATTTGCGGAAAACTCTGTCCGCCACCTGTAGTTCGAGGGACCACTAACAGGATGGCTCTGCTCAACCTGTCCGCAATGACGTTGGATGACCCCGGGATGTGCGTTGCTATCAGAAAGCAACCCATGGACTCTGCCCATTGCCAAATTCTCATGGCCTCTCTGCATAATGGGTAAGATCTGGTTCCCCCTTGTTTGTTTATGTACCAGACTACTGACATGTTGTCTGTCTGAACTGCTACTGTTCCTAGAGGTAGGAGGGTTTGAAAGTGTTGCAACGCCAAGAACACCGCCCTCATTTCCAGAACATTTATGTGCAAGTTGTACGCCATGTTGGACCATTTCCCTTGGACTGTTCTTCCCTGAAAAAGTCCCGCCCACCCTATCAGAGAAGCGTCCGTGGTTATCGTGGCCGTCAGATTCGGTAGAACAAATGGACGACCCATAGTGAGATCCTGACTTGACACCCACCATGAGAGGTCTCGCTTGCAAGAATCTGTTATCAGAATCTTGTGCGTTAGGGGTAACTGCTGGAACGACCACTGCGTGAACAGCAGCCATTGGAGGAGCCTCATGTGCAATCTCCCCATAGGAACTGCAATCAGGGACGCTGCCATGAGTCCCAAAACCTTCAACACCAATTTGGCCGGGGCTTTCCTGCATTGCAGTAGAAGAAGAACCTGTTCCTTGAGGGATGAAGCCCTTACTTGAGGGAGCTTTACCAGTGTTAAGCGCGTATCTAGGTCTGCGCCGATGAATGAAATATGCTGTGAGGGCAGTAAGGCAGATTTTTCGAAGTTTATGGAAATCCCTAGGTGGGAACAAAGGTTGACTGCATAATCTCTGGCTTGTATGAGGCGACGCTCGGTGGTGGCGGTGAGGAGCCAGTCGTCCAGATAGGGAAACACCCGGAATCCTAGACATCTAAAGTGAGACGCTACCACTGCCATGCATTTGGTAAATACCCTGGGGGCTGAGGTGAGCCCAAAGGGCAGGGCTCGAAATTGAAAATGACTGGCTCCCAGCCGGAAGCGCAGGTGATCTCTGGACGGTCTGGCCATCTTGATGTGGTAGTACGCGTCCTTGAGATCTATCAAGCACATCCAGTCGTCCTTCTGCAAAAATGGAAGGATCGATTGAAGCGTGACCATCCAGAACTTTTCCTTCTTCATGAAGGTATTGAGATTGCTGAGATCCAAAATGGGTCTCCAGTCCCCTGTCTTTTTTGGAACTAAAAAGAACCTTGAGTAAGTTCCGGATCCTTTTTGGTCCGCCGGGACTGGCTGAATGACTCTCTTTTTTTTTTTTTTGAGCAGCTTTGAAATTTCTATTGCTGCTGGGCCTCGCAGACGGGCTGGCACATCTGGAAACCTTCTTTGTTGGGGTGGAGTTGACAAAGGGGATTTTGTATCCTCTGGTTACAATGCTTTTTACCCAGGAGTCTGAGGTGAGAGTTAGCCAGGCCTGTGGGTATAAAGCCAAGCGATCCCCGACTGCCTCCAGAGCAGGACAGTCGGGCCCCCATTCAGGAGTGCTGGAAAGGCTTACCAGGGATAGGATCCCTGTCGCCTTGGTTCTGCCGACCCCCTCTGCCGCCGGGGCGACTTCTTCCATGTCTGCCCCCCCTCTGCCTCTGGGAGGGGGTCACTAAGTGTGGCCTGGAAAGATCCCAGAGTTTTACGGAACCACATTTTTCCGCCTCGTTGCCCTTTGGGGTACGGTCTAGACGGAATGGAAAAACGGACTCTGACAGCAGACAGAGTCTTTCCTTCTTGCTCACACCGAGTTAATGTCTCTTTCACTTTGGGCCCAAAAAGAGTGGCACCATCAAAGGGGGCGTTGGCGAAGGAAGACTTGAAGGCTTCCGCAAATGAGCACAGCCGCATCCAGGATTGTCTTCATAGAGCAATCGCTGAAGCTGCGGCTCTACTCGACCCTTCAGCGGCATACGAGATGAGCCTCATGGACGAGTTCACTATGGAGGTAAGGGTGTTAAGCTGTGCTGTTACCTTATCTGAAACAGCAGCATCTGTGTTACCCTGGAGGGTATCTCCCAGCTCCTTGATGAGATCCCTCTGTAGACGTGTAAAATGTGTCAAATAGTTTAGCAAATGCATGGAAAAAGTCGCTGAACTAAAAATGCGCTTCCCGTATCTGTCCATAGTCCTAGAATTCTTATTAGGAGGATGAACAGAAGAGGAAGACTCCAACATCTCCTTTTTAGTGGCTGCAGCCACCATAGCGTCAACCGGGACTCCTTTGGTGAGATAAATCTTGTCCTGGGGAGCGGTAATAAATTTGCTTGGTTTTCGAGGGACCGGTTCCACTGTGCCCGGTGTCTCCCACGCCCTTCGAGCAATCAAACCCATTAACTCATCGAAGGGCGGAGTAACGCAGGAGGTAGAAGGTTGAGCACCAAAAGCCTTCAGCAACACCGACTCGTCCTCAGTGGGGGCTAGGGACTGCCAATCACCCCTCTGTTTTAAAATCT
Organism: Protopterus annectens; assembly: GCF_019279795.1. Lineage (NCBI taxonomy): Eukaryota > Metazoa > Chordata > Ceratodontiformes > Protopteridae > Protopterus > Protopterus annectens. The sequence goes on from NC_056735.1 coordinate 413,068,027, forward strand.
CCAAGATGTCCGCAAATGAGACATCCTCGGAGGGGGATTTTGGGGACCCCTCTGACTCATCCAAGTCAGTGTCAGAAGTTAGAGATTCCTGTGGGGAATCTAAGTGCCTCCTCTTGCACAATCTTTTCCTCAGAACCTCATCGGAGGGGGATTCCGGTGAGGCCTCTGAGGAACAGGGGGCACCCTCTGGGGATGGCTGAGACAATGGTGCTCCACGCTTTGGATGTGTCGTGGGAACAGAAACAGAGAGCGGCTCTTTAGGGGAGGGAGAAGACGCCGCCGATGAAGTGGTTGTCTGTGTAGACAAAACCTTCCTCATAAGGTCAAAAACCCCTGAACCTCGGGTCGAGGACTCCCCCGGTTCCGAAGAACATGGAAGAATCCCAGACACAGGGCCCATGGGTCTCGACCCCGAGGACAGAGCCGAGCCAATCTGCGCCGAGGCCCCGAGAGGGAGAGTCGGCACCGAAAGGTCGGTACGACTCTCGGTCCCAGAACCAAGGAGAGATCGTCGACTCCGTGACTCACCTATAGGTTCCGATGGAGTCGAGGTCAATGTTGTTGATCGTGCAATGGACGGTTTCGGCACAGAGGGCTCCACTATCATCGGCTCATCCTCTTCCGGCTCCGAAGACTGGATGGGTCTCGAAGGAGGACCTGGTGGAGATAAGGGAAGGCCTTCTAGTTTCGACACCAATTGGGAGGAAACTGCAATCAACTTGGAAAGGGCCGTGTTCTCCATAAGTTTCTGAATGACACGATCCACATCCGTATCGGATAACGGTCTGGAAGATCGGGTCGAAGGGGCCGAAGATGGCACCGACCGAAGAATTGAAGGAGGCGGTAGCTCCGACACCGGCTCCAAGACCTGGGGCTCAGTGAGAGAGAAAAGTTAGACGCTCGGCCCCGAAGTCTGTGGAACCGGCGAACGAACTTTAGAAGATGAACTTGGAGCCGATGACATGGGCTCAGACATCTTCGACCCCTTCGAGGACTTAGAAGCCTGGTCAGACTTGTCCAAGGCCTCCTGGAAAGCAGGCTTAAGAAGTCCCCTGTCTATAAGTTTCCTGCGTCTATCTGTCATGACCCTCCCACTGAAGGAATGGCAAATAGAGCAATCCTCTTGCAAGTGGAGAGGGCCAAGACAGTAGACGCAGGAAGTGTGGTTGTCAGTGATGGACATTTTCTGCCCACACTGACACCTTTTAAAACCAGACTTGGCTTTCTCAGACATAAGCAAAAAAAAAAAAAAAAAAAAAAAAAATCACTGTAAAAAAGAGAAAATTTAACACTAGCTATAATTAAGAGGAAAAAATATAGCTATAGGTTATAGAAGGTAGGCCCCAAAGGGAAACCTATAAAAGAACTAACTACACTACACACACTATAGTATCAGAAACTAAATTTTCAATAACTATAAGAACTATAAGAACTTCTAACAAAACAATAACTATCTTATCTGTCAATAACAAGTTTTCTCTGGTCCGAGCTCTCTTAATGATGTGACCCGTTGCAGCGGCAAACTAGATCTGAGTAATGGCAGGGAGGATTGTGGGATATAGCCTGGTCTCGAGCTTCTCTAAGATGCAGAGCTTTGCTATGCGGCCGACTCGGAGCCGAGGATCAGCTCCGAACCCGTGTGTAAGAACAAATGGCGAGATTGAACACACTCACATTGGGGGTTTATATCATAAGCTCGAAAGCTGATAACTCCGAAGCGCATAACACCGAACTTCAAACCTCGAAGTTCAAAAACGATCTGTAGAACTGAGATCACTATAAAGTGCAGGAAGGGGAAGGGAAGATTTCCTTTTACTGCACTGTAGTGCGATCGCGGAGTTGGTATATTTAAGTAGCGGGAGGTGTAGGGGGTGCAGGGGGGGGCTTGCCCCCCTGCATACAGCATTTTGTTTTTTGTTTTGGGTAATTAGGTTTTTATCTTTTGTGGATTCGATGTTGTCAGCATTCGAGGTTTGAAGTTCGCGATTTTGAGCTTCGGAGTTATCAGCTTTCAATTATGTGATATAGACCCCCCCCCCCAAAAGGACATTTCCCTCAGGAGGAAGCCTGGGGGACCAGTCTCCATCCTAAAAATATGTGCCCTTGGTGAGGGACTCTCTAGGGGAGTCCAAGTGCTTATTCTTGCATGTTCTCTTCCGAGGGGATTCCTCCAAGGTGGGCTCTGGGGAGGACTCGGAAGATACTAGGACTCTAAGCAGGGTAAGTGCCCGTCTGAAAGCGCTGGCAGGAGGGCTGACCCTGGAAGGATGATGAGGCCTCACCGCCCAAAGCTGAGAGGGGCTGGGGAGGACATGGAGATGGAGAGGTGACTGCCAAGCTGGAGAAGGTCTTCCCTACTGCCCGGAAGGCTGACGGACTGGATGAGGCCCCTTCTCCTCCCTGCCGGTCACAACCACCCTGGAAGGGAGGAAGGACCCCAATGCAGCATCAAAGCCTTTAGACGGTATCAGGCCCGAGCTCTCCAGTGCCCACACCCCCAAAGGAAGGGAACGGTCCAAAGATTCAAGGCGCGACCCCCACCTCAGGAAACCAGCACTGACCTCATAGGGCTGAGGTGCAGCATGTTCTAAGGGCAGCAGAACGGAGCCCGCCAAGGACCCTGATGGTGTCAGGGAGGGATACCAGACAGAGACAGCCTCTCACAAGGAATGTTCTGATCCTGGCGCTCTAAACCCATTTGGGTTGGAAGAGGAGAGTGGAGTCCCATGGATGCAGAAAGTCCCCTAAACAACTGTGCTGGGGATGGCAACAAGCCTAACTCCATTTGGGCCTTGAAGACACTCATCATCCTATCCATAAACATGGGTAGCAAGCTTCTGGAAGACACAGAAGAATATCCCAACCTTGCTGGAAATCCTGACAAAGCGCTGTGATCCCGGGAGGGGGACCGACTCCAATGTATGGGATCTCAGAGCGCAAGAGCCTGGATCTGAAGCCAAATATGCTGGACTTGGATCCAGGGATCTGCAATCCGAGAGAGTTGGCTTTTTCGAAGGAGAATCCTTAGAGGAAGGGAGAGGATTCCTCTTAGAATCTGTAAGAATCTTAGAGGCGGAGCCCAAAGCCACTGGACCCCCCCCCCTTTAGCTAACCCCTCAGCAACAACTTGTTCCTACGCTCCATGAGAGCCCTGGGGTTGAATGTGGCACAAATGCTGCATTCCACTTCCAGGTGAGGTTCTCCTAAACAATTATCACACTCCTTGTGCGAGTTGGAATGAGGCAGCTTCTGATCACACAAGGAGCATCTCTTAAAGCCAGAAGGCTTGTTAGACATATTTCAGCCACACACACACACCCTGACAGGGGAGGCACCATGCACACACACGCACCCCGACAGAAACAAAAAAAGGAGCAGAAAATACTAAAAGCAAGAAATACTGTAAAGCTACTACTTTTTTAATGTTATTTATATTTTTAAATTAAATAACAAGCTATGGGGAAAAAAAATGGGAACCCAACAGACAAAACTAATTAAAAGTACAGGGAAGGGAGGAAACAGAAAACTAACTGCACTATAAACCTAAATAAGCCTCGAGAAAAACTATAGAAACAAGGCAGGCAAGGAAGAAACCCAAACAGTAAACACTTATCTTAAAGGAAGGCTCCAAGACTCATCTGTGATAAATAATGGCACAGATAGCATCAGATCATATTTTTAATGCATACATGCTCGGTACAGCAAAAGTACAGTTATGTACACTTACCATAAATGTAGATGTTAGAGTGTATTCACTGTTGCAGTCATCATATTTGGGTAATCTGCAGGCAGGCTGCCCTCAGTCGGCCTGAATAACAAAGTCTTGGGTCCTGTGTCGGTTGCTGTCTCCTCTTCCATGACGTCAGGTCATCAGAGGTATAAAACATGCAGCAGACACCATTTTATTCAGTTTTTCTTGCCCCAGATGTCAGGTGCCCCCCAAATGGGGAGCAAAAATATATATATATATAAACAAACAGAAATATATATAACTGCACTTTTAGCAACATAAACTTTACCTTCATCTAAAAGCAAATACACCACAAAGGCTTTAGTGTACAGTGAAGGAAAGAAAAGGTATAGAAAGGGGGATGGTGGGTGGGTAAACCGGACTGCAACAGTGAATACACTCGAACATCTACATTTATGGTAAGTGTACACAACTGTACAATGTTCTTAGTGCTTCACTGTTGCAGTCATTACATTTGGGTAGAATCCCAAAGCTATGGATGGGAGGATGGAACTAAACAGCATTAGGAGCGGCTATAAGGCCCTGCAGAACTGCAGTGGCAAAGCCTGCCCTGGATTTGGTGAAGAGAGGCAAATGATAATGCTTTGTGAAGGTATGAACAGAGCTCCAAGTAGCAGCTTCTAGAATGTCTTTGGATGGAACCCCTCTGAGAAAAGCTGCTGAAGTAGAGGCAGCCCTGGTGGAATGTGATCTGATCCCCTTGGGCACAGGTTTACCATGGTGCAAGTAGCAGAAACTAATGCAGTGGCTTATCCACTTAGAAATAGCCTGCTTTGATATAGCCTTCCCCTCTGACCCTGCAGCAAATGCTACCAGTAGTTGCTCAGACTTTCTTAGAGATTTGGTCCTGTTTAAGTAGAATCCTAGTTGTCTGTGTACATCCAATGAATGCAGAATCAGCTCCCTCTTGTTCTGCAGATTTGGGTAAAATGTTGGCAGGTGAATGGTCTGGTTAAGAGCCACACTGGATACCACCTTATGCATAAAAGAAGGATTGGTCCTGAGGGACACCCTGTCCGGGTAAAATGTAATAAAAGGCTCCACTGCCATGAGAGCCTGTAGTTCTGAAACCCTTCTTGCTGAAGTGACTGCCAAGAGAAAAGCTGTTTTCCAAGATAGAAATGTTATATCCGCAGTAGCTACTAGTTCAAAAGGAGGGAGGGTGAGTTTTTGCAGCACAAAATTGAGGTCCCATGCAGGAGTTTGTGATCTTCTGGGAGGCCTTAAATTTTTGGCCCCTCTAAGATACTGTTTAAGCAGAGGATGAGAAAGGAGGGGAGGCTCTGTGTTGTAATGAGCCGAGACGGCAGAGGCATGGATTTTTATTAAAGAAAAAGATAGGTCCTTGTCAAGCATCTCAGTCAAATATTATAAAATCTGAGGAATATTGGGCTTTGCTGCGTCAGTTCCTTGTGCTTGGTTCCAAACACAGAATCTCTTCCATTAATCAGCATAAGATTTTCTAGTACTAGGCCTTCTTGCTTCCAAAATGACATCCAACACAGCTTTACTGAGAGGTGTTGTTTGAATAATTAACTGATCAGCCATGCTGCAAGATTCAGAGTTTGGAGCGGAGTGTGCAGAATCTGACTGTTCTGCTGAGACAGCACATGAGGGATTTGAGGCAAGTACCATGGAGGAAGTTGAGACGTATTCCTTAGAAGTGGGTACCAGTGCTGGCGAGGCCAGTCCGGAGCAACTAGGATCATTTTTGTTTTTGCCTGTCTGACTTTTAGTAAGACCTTGGAGAGCAGAGGCAGAAGTGGAAAGGCATAGATTGATAAGTTTTTCCAGCTGAAGGATAGGGCATCCACTTCCCATGCTTTTTTGTGATGAGTTCTTGTGCAGAATTTGTCCAACTGATAATTTTGAGGAGTGGCAAATAGATGCATGTCTGGGCTCCCTCATTTCTGTGTTAACATGCTGAAGATCTGTGGATCCAGTTTCCATTTGTGCGGGTCCATAAGATTTCTGCTTAAGTTGTCTGCCAGAGTATTTTGTTTTCCTGGCAGGAATTGAGCTTGAAGATGTATTTGGTAAGTCAAGGCTGTGTTCCACAACGCCATGGCTGGTTTGCAAAGGGGTTAGGAATGTGTACCCCACTGTTTGTTTATGTACCACATAACTGTGGTGTTGTCCATCCTTATCAGTAGTTGTCCTGGATGAAGTAAGTCCTTGAAGGTTGACAGAGCATTCTGAACAGCTAGCATCTCTTTCTGGTTGATATGCAGATGCATTTGGTTTGGGTTCCATTTGCCCTGAATGCATCTCCCCGCCAGGTGAGCCCCCCAAGCATAGTCTGATGCGTCTGTAGTTAGGGTTTGGGTGGCAGGGGGTATAGTGAATGACAGTCCCTTGTTTTTGTGACATGTCTCTGCCCACCAAAGAAACTCCTGTTGTAGGCAGGGAATGAGAGGAATCATTGTTTCCAGACTGTGACAATGCTGACTCCATAAACGTTTTAGGTACCATTGAAGTTTCCTCATATGCAGTTCAGCATATGGAATTAGTAGAATGCAGGATGCCATGAACACCAAAGCCTGCAGAATTGGTCTTGCAGATAACTGGGTTTTTGTTGCCATTTGCTTGAAGTATGTTGTCAGTTGCCTTTGTTTGTCTGGCGTAAGGTAAGCCATTTGGGCAGTTGTATTCAATTTTGCACCCAGGAATGTAATTATTTGAAAGGGTACCAGTTGTGATTTATTTTTGTTATGGTGTACCCTAGGCATGCTAGAAGCCTTTTTACAAATGCCAGATGTTGAAAAAGAGTGTCCTTATCCTCTGCTTGAATGAGACAGTCGTCCAGTTAAGGATAAATGTGAATGCTTCTTTGTCTGCAGAATGCAATTACTGGTGCCAGGCACTTTGGCTTATCTACTGCACCCAGGGTTTTTACAAAGGGCAGTGCAGAGAATTGGTAATGCAAAACACCTGCTTTGAAGCGGAGGTAACTTCTGCATGATTCCCTTGTTGGGATATGCAGGTACGCCTCTTTTAAGTATAGAGTTATTAACCAAGCATTCCTGCCTAGCATAGGCAGTAGCTGTTGTAAAGTCAGCATTTTGAATTCTGTAATGTCCAGGAACGTGTTCAAAATCGATAAGTCCAGTATTGGACGCCATGAATTGTCTTTTCTGGGTACCAAGAAAAGTCTTGAATAAAAACCTTGTCCTTTTTCCTTTTCTGGTACTGGTTGAATAGCCCCCATATCCATGAGGGACATGACTTGTTTCTGGGCCTCCTACCACTGGTTTTGTGGCAGATCCGGCCATCCGTTTGGAATTGGCAAAGTATGGAAATGAAATCTGTACTCCTGGGATACTATGTTTAATACCCACTTGTCCTGGGTAATTAACTGCCAATTTTGAGCATGAAGTGTTAGTTTTCCCCCCAAGGGAGCTGCCAAAAGCTAAGTGCTTGGTGATGGTAGGGGAAAGTCATTGAGACTGCTTACTGTAGGGTTGTGCTTTGTTTCTTCCACGGTTTTGGAGGTGGAGGCACCCCATTGCTTTGACCTGTAAGAACCCTGTGATTGGTATCTGGAGCCTTTTGAGCACCTGGATTTGCCTTAAGTGGCTCTGTTGGACACAGGAAAGGAACAATTTTTAGTAGGCCAGTGTCTACTGAACTTGGTTGGCTGCACTTGCAAGAAATCTTTTACAGTTTGCATAGATTTAGCTTGGTCTTCCATTTTCTTTAAAGCCTCTTCTGCCTTATTACCAAAGAGAGTATCATGCTGCAAAGGGGCATCCAACAATTTAGCTTTAACATGATCAGGCAGATTTTGCTCCTTGAGCCAGGCATGCCTTCTAATCACAGATCCAGTAATGGCGGCCCTACAAGAGGCCTCCAAGGAATCAAAACCAGATTGCAAATTATGCTTTCCAACCTGTTCTGCTGAATGCAATCATTCCTGTAACTCTATTTTCCACACAATCAGAAATCAACATTTTCTGTTTCAGTAAGCCCATAACATGCTGTTGATATTTAAGCACATGAAACGGGCAGTTTAAGGCCCTGATTGCCAAGGTTGCAGACATATAAACATTCTTTCCCCATCTATCCAAAGCCCTGGAATCTCTGTCAGAGGAGGTAGGATTTTTGGCTGTAAAGGCCTTTACACCCTTGGGACCCTGAGAAATAGTCTCAGGATCAGCAGCAGGATTTTTGAATAGAAATTTGTGGGAGTCAGGGACCCTGTAATATCTGTCTGGCTTACTAGGAGCCGGCGGCAGGGAATCAGGAGCCATGCTTGATTCCGAAAACACATCAACAATGTCTAATGCAGGAGGTACTGCCAAAGGCCTATGCTGAGGAAGAAGGAGGAAATCCCTAAGACTCTTTTTTTTTATTTTGTTTCAGAGAAGTCCTGACCCTCCCAGTGAAAACGTTCCCTTAAAGTATGCAAAGTCTCTGCAAAAGAGTAATCCTCCAGAGGAGATGCAGATGGGATGGATTCCTCTGCATCAGAATCCTCATAGGGTGGGGAACAGAAAATTCCTGATCAGAAGAGGAAACAGAAGAAATGGAAACCTGATCTGAAGATTCATAATCAGTGCCTTGCGTAGGCCTCTTAGCAAGGGGGGGGGGGGGGGGGTTGGGAAGCCCTGATCAAGGTAATTAAATCCTCAGCCATTTTGATCATTTTTTTTAGGCATAGGGGCCTGAGCACATGGCTCATGCATCATTGTTTTAGACACAGAAGATGTTTTTGACCTTGTTTTTGAGGCTGGCGTTGGTTTAATATAAAAATGTTGAGGCCTGGAAACACCCTCAGAAGCCAGTGCCTGCTCAGCGGCTCCAGACTGATCCAAGGGAGAGACATCCGTGGGTTCCATACTCTGAGAATTTTGCGGCATACCGGACTCTGAATGGGTCTCGGTAGAGGCCTGCAACTCAAAAGTAGCGGGTATCAAGGGCTGCGAAAGCGCCTCACTGAGTAGTGGTGAACCAGCGACTGGCTTAGGAGAAGCTTCAAAGTCGGTTTTGGGCCTCGACGGTCTGTCTCTGTCTTTTTCTTTGCATTTTTTGTGAACTCCGGTAGTCGGATTGCTAACAGATGACATTTCAGGATAATTAAATCTTGAACCAAAATATTTAGAAGCAAAAATATACAGACGCTTAATAGCACGTTGGTTAAATCTAGCACAAAACCGACAGCAAGACACGTTGTGATCTGGGTCTAGGCAAGGAATACAGTACAAATGAAAATCCTTATGAAGTATTTGCTTCCCACAAGTAATACAATTATTAACTTTTACTGGCATAGGTAAGGAGCAAGAAAAAGTTTCCCCAATGGGGTACTTAGCTTTAGTTTGAAGACTTCAGTTCTGAAACTCAATTGCAAAAATTTCAGGAGTCGGCCGACTGGCACTTGCGAACTGCTTCTGCTTAGGGCACCGCACAGTAAGAAAGACTGAATAAAATGGCGTCGGCTGCATGTTTTATACCCCTGACGACCTGACGTCATGGAAGAGGAGACAGCAACCGACGCAGGACCCAAGACTTTATTCAGGCCGACTGAGGGCAACATGCCAGCAGATTACCCAAATGTAATGACTGCAACAGTGAAACACGAAGAACATCTTCACCGACAGATGACTGGGCATTTTTCTGTTTGCTGACGTACACTGGTCTCTTGGACTATTTACATTACTGCCATTTCACATAAGCTGAGTTGTTGTACTGACAATAATACAAACTAACAAGTTAACGGTTGACCCTACAAGAAATGTTGTCATTGAGCTGACACTCCACTTATCTGCCAGCTTAAAAAGTTGGTTTACAGTTAGTTCTGCTAGTATGGAGGAAAAAGTTCTGAATATGGTCCAGGTGATTTTGATTAGAGACTTTAGCATCTGTAGGAAATGGCATGAGGGAAGAGAGGAGTGATGAGGCTCAGCTTGCTCACATCCCTTTTGGGGAGAATATGTGGATAATGGAGTGTTACTTTGAGGTTCATTTAAAAACATGGGCTTGTACTGGCAGCAGGGCTAGGCTTCTGGGAGGGTTCTGTCTCTGCCTTAGGCTGCAAGGCTCAAGGCTATTAGACTGTTAGGCAATGGCCCATAGGCACACCAGCAAGAAAGTGGGTGGGGGCTGCTATTCAAATAGTCAAACCTTCTGTTTGTGGACATGCAAGCTCTCTAGTCCTCTTATCACCTACATTCTTCACTTCTCCATCCAGTTTGATGGGTGAGTAGTTACTCTGCCCAGCAAGGATACAACCAGACCAGATAAGGCTTGGGGAATAAGAACAGACTTATGGGAGAATGCCTCAATGCCACAGAGGGAACAGTAGTAGTCAAGCATAGAGATTAAATAATCAGACCTGAAAGAAAAAAAAAATGATGCTCTACAAGACTACAAAAAGAGAATGTAGATTACAGCAGGAAATATGGCATCAGATGTGGAACTACTAATTCATCTTCTGCATCTGTACTTTTTACGCAGGTACAGCTTCTTTAAATTTTAAATTAAAGCCTAGTTAACATGCAGGAACGAATGGGGTAGAAGAAAGGTACAAATGGCAGCTAAAATGCAACTCTCCTAAAACAAAAGAATAACTTGACATCAGGTAACCCTGCTTGATTATTAAACAGTGTGGATCATCATCTCTTTCACTGAAACAGCAGTGCTTTCAGATGTGTACCCTGCAATGTCAAATACTGCAACTAGTGAGCATGCCTAGGTCCCAAGGATCCTGGTTCTTTCCTGCCACTCGGACAGCTGGATACAGATACTCATCATTCATGATGTATGGCATTTGAGGCCTAAACCATAGTATCATTTTAGTAGGCAAATAATGAGCCAGGACTAGTACTGACATGGTCAGTGCTGTCTTGGGGGACTGTCAGTAAAATGTGAAGCACTGCAATTAGTGCCAGCTTACTCATCCTGGTTATCCAAAGATGTCTTAGGGATGTAAACATCTGACCTGCCTCACTATCAAAAGTATGTTAGTTGATGAAGGTCCTTCCAAGATTGATTGATGGGCAGACTCAATATGATGCCCCCAAATCACTGCCAGAGCACCCCAAACCACTATTAGAAGACCCAAAAATCAAACATAACAGTGAAGCAGCATGACAATTCCTGTATTGGTACTCCTATGATCAAATGAGCTTCTCTTAGCTTACCTTAAATCTCCTAGTTTTAACACTAGTGTTAATCAGATTAACAATAAAGTGGTCACAGATTTCAAACTATTGGGTGGAGCAGCCATAGCGATCAGGCCCAGCTCAAATGACCCTCTCTGTAGGGTCTACTTTAGAACAGCGAACGATCAGATGATCAAACGATGTTAGAGCGAACACATATCGAACAGGCAAAATAGCGAAAGGCCGGAACAGCGAATTGTTTTCCCAGGGAAAGAAATCGCTGCGCCGGCCGTCGGGGTTGTGCCATTTCCTCCATTGTAGGGTGATCCTGAAGTTGGTATATTTAAGTGGGGGGGGGGTGAAGTCCCCCACTTTTATTTTTTTTTTTTTGGGGGGGGGGTCGCTGTTCTGGTTGTTCACCGTTTTGGATTTTCAACATTTAGGGGTAGATATAACAACGTTCGATCATCTGATTGTTCGTTGTTATAATATAGACCCTCACTGTAGTATTAAAAAGTCTGTGTAAAACAAATTCAAAACAGGAATTCCTCAGGGATTAATAAACCAACAAACTACTGTAAATTAAATAAGCCATAGACAAAGAAATTTAACAATAAATCATACATCAACTACCTGCTGCAATTCCACTAGTTAAGCAATAGGTGGTAAGGCACCCCACTACAAAAAATGTACAAGTACTAGACATGAACATAAGGGTATTAATAAAGATGTTACTACTTAATGGCAAAGGAAAGGACGGGCATGTGCTTTCTGTTAATGAAGCAGTGTTAAGACTGCACTGTGTCCTACCTCTCAATGTCTTAGCACAAGAAATCTGGACAAAGCCTAAAATAATGGGGGGAAAAAGACCCAAACATAGTGACAGATTTTAAAAACTGCTCTTATAAATTTAGAAAGTTGCAAGACCAACTGGATTTGTATTAGCATATATTTTCTGAAAGATACAAAGTCTGAAATTGAACTTGCATCATTATATATTGAGTCATTCCTCAGCGCGTTGCAGAAAAAAACTAATGAGGTACAGACTCGAGATAAGAAAGATCGGGACAGTTGACAGGTATGAATGTGTCTTGATCTTGCAGTACAATCAAGAGCTCAGTATTTTTCATCACATTTTAAAGGGAAAAAACACCTTAATAAAAGATCAACTCATTCTAAAATCAGCAGAAAGATCACATTCCTTTGATGTCAGGAAACCATTAACAGCTACAGTCCATGCACTAATTAATGATGGAATGATGGCACACACGTCAAAAGTCAATATATAAAAATTAAGCCTTTCATGTGGAAAGCAGACAAGGAAACAAATGGATTAATTTACCTTTTTAACATAATTTACATAACTTTGCAGATGTCATTCATGTTTACAGGGGATATGCATATGTTAAAAAAATACAACTATGATTATTAGGCAGTTTTTCCCTGCACAATGTAAACTTTAAGCCTGCTAAAGTAACACTTTTGAATGATGCCTGGTGATACGCTTCCCCAAAAAGGATTTTTCCCAGAATTTCAGAATGAATGTAACACTTACCTGCAAGCTTTAAGTACTTCTATAGAACTAGGATAAATGGACACAGAAGATGAAGGCAAATGTAAAGGTCCTGGTTTGTTACAAATGAAAAGAGGGTCAATTTTCATGGGGCTTTGGGATTCCTCCAACCCTTTTCCATTAAAGGAATGTCCAATTCTAAATGAAGGGCTGTTAAGGCTAACACTGTTCATGGTAGTTTGTTCAACAGACTTGGGTGAAGGGGTTGCTGTGGAAATGGCTGATGAAGGCGATGAAGCAAGAGAGCTGTCTGTCTTTTTATGAACTGCTGGGTGCACATTATTAATTCTGTCCAAGGTCCCAGAACCAACATTGCTACTGTCTTTTCCCATCAACAAGGCAGAGAGCTGAGGATTGTCTGAACTAAGTACACCTGGTGACTTGGATTCTCCATGGCTAGGGCTACAAACAGCATCTACCACCAAATGATGGACATGATTAGAAAGTCCCTCTCTGCTGGAAGTGCTGTTAGGAGTCCCTCCAGTATGCCTGTTTAAATCAGGCACTGATGTTACGTGTCCTGAAGGCTTGCTCTCTTTGGTTAAGGTAATGCCTTGTCTACCTGAGGTAGCAATGTGAGAAGAGAGGTGATTGAGAGCAGCCCCTTGAGTTACTGAATTGCTAGACATGGAATGTCCAACCTGATTTTGAATACCAGTACCAGCTGTCTGTAGATGCTGGGAAGGCCCAGTGGAAGAGAGTGGTCGTTCACTATTAGGACCTGCCAAATGTGAACTCTGACCTTTGTGAAGCCCCTAAAACAGAAAGAGAGATAATTTTAGATTTAAGACATTCAAAATACCTTTTTTCATCCAATGGCATGAATACAGACTAAAATAAAATGTACTCAAACAAAACTACAAACCAGCAAAATGACAGAAAAATAACGCAGTTTCACCTACTTCTATGTATTTAATCTGGAGATGAAAAGATGGAATTAAGGGGAAAAGATGGTTATTAAAGAAGAATACAAAAAAACCTGATCAATGGTATACAATTCCGTTTGGAAAAGCTGCACGCTTGTTTCAATAATAAAGGGGTATATCCTTCAACACTTAACATTCATTACCAATTCAAGAAAAGCTTGTACTTAGTCGTTCATAGAAAGTCTGTAAATAGTTGCTCCTTGAGTTCAAAACAACGGCATTCTACATGACCTCGCATTTCAATCTTGATGGCTAAAAATGCTATTCACACTTCTCAAAAATTTATATAGGAATCCTGTTTTCAGCATACAACCTGCTTTATTACCATTTAAGACACACAACAGAAGGCATCCTCTGTCCACTGTTACAACCTGAATTCACAGAGAAGAGCATTGTACTTGTGGATCCATGTCCAAGCAGCAATTTTTTTTCTCTGGTGACTACAGTGGTCACTGGCAAGTGTGCTGATTAAGCTGATAAATCAGATGAATGCTTGTCCTGCTCCAATGACGAGAAAAAAGGAGCAGGAAAAGAGAAGGTACAGACACCTCCCTGGTGGGAGGCATAAGACTTTCATAAACAAGAGCTGGAGTCAATAAAGCTGCAAAAGAGATGGAGTGAATGAGCTACTAATGCAGAAATGAGTCAACCACCTGAATATATGAACAGTATCACTTACTGCAACAACATATCTAGACTGGTAGTTTCATCTTCTTTAGTCAAAGCATTAAAACTGGTAAGAGTCTGGCAGTCAGTCAAAACTCTCTCATGCTACCTAACCATTCCCTTTTTAGGAACAATGCTATGCTACTAAGATCCCACTCCACATCTCTAAAGTCTGTGTAAAGTAATAACGAATTAAACTAATTTAAGTATACACAGAGCTATACAGCTGCCATCATGGGGAGGTAGTAATAATGAAGGTGGAAATGTTAATCCAAATGTATTGTTATGGCAAGTACATTTTGTATACAGAAATGCAATTTCATCTTCATTACTCAGAAGGGAGTCTCCAATGCGCACATACACATGGGGGGATTCTCACGGAAGAATGCACTGAACTATGGTGCCACCAAAGGAAGACCTGGATCTCGAGACTGTATCCAGCTTAGTGTCTTTCAAGTGTTCAGCAATGTCCATGTAACTTCTGCACAAATATTTTCCAACAATGCAGTTTTAAAGAATCCCTGCAAATTAACCACATCCGTAGTAGACTTGGCTCTAGGTTCTGACACCAATTATTTGCTATGCTTCTGGCAGCAATACTGGATGACAGTCATTCATACAGCATTAACCGGTACCTTACTGCCCTGACCTCTTTTTGGGAAATAAAATGGAATTAGAAAACTTTTTTAATGGACTTGTTTTTTTATAATAAAAAATACAAAGTTGCCTATGGCCTAATGGGAACCAGGATCTGGAATGAGCCTAATGAAAAAGCCTAGGGCTGGCAGAAATAATGTTCAGCACAGGAGGCACTCAGTTCTTCATTGCTAGCAAGAAGGTGGCCTAGGATGACATATGGTTCACAGTTAGGAAGTACTGCCAAATAGAGTCACAGATGTCAGAAATGGATCTCCAGCACTTGACCGACCTGACAGATTAAGGTCAAGGATTCCTGAGTTACAGCTCCAAAGCCACCAAATAAATTGCTTGGCAAGCAACAGGGAACAGGAGATTGCTCAAACACACAATTCAGCAAAAAGAGGGACTGGGAGACCCGTACCTTGGGCTTCTTAGCAGAATGGAAATATAAGAGGGTAGGGGTTTCTTGCCTTCCACTACCCATGTTACTGAAGAAGCAGTAGTAGTACTGGCAGACAACTTAACCATGGAAGCCTGAGGTATAGTAGTAGTTCTGAGCTTCTCTAAATCTAACCTAATCCTGTATTCTTGTAAGACTGGAAGCTTAAAGGCAGCACAAATTTCACACTGCACTCAAGAAATGCACCTATCCTAGTTGTGTAACAGTGTGTGCTTGGTTTCTTGGGGAATTTTCATCCAATATTTACACTTATTAAACTCTCAGTTCTCCTTATCCGTCTCTATAACACCACAACAAAACACCCAAGAGAAAAAAAAAATGCTCAAACAAGTACAGTACACACCTCAAAAAAAAAAAAAAAAACTCTAGAGAGACCGAGGTGTGGGCAGCAAAAATGGTAGGCAATTCATAAACTCATTATTTTGCTTGAATTTGAAAAAAAAAATGAATGTACTGACCTTAAACTGTATAAAGACTAAAAGAAATAATAATTATGTACTTGCCATAATTTGGTATCTGTATTATTCGTAGTCACCATTCATCACGTATTTGTCTAGGATCCGACATCAGATCCGAGTTGGCAACACTTACGACAACTTAGCTGAAGCTCCTCCCCTCCTATAATGCTCTACTGCCCTCTAAGCCCTCAGATCAAGGTTGCCCTGGAGAAAGAAGACCGAGTAAACCTGCCACCAGAAAAGGTCCAGCTAATTTTCCGCCAAACCCACAGGAAGGGGGAAAGAAGGGTAGGATCGCGAAGAATGCTGACTATGGATAACACAGATACCAAGTTAAAGTAAGTACACAACTATTAATCTGATGTTATCCTAGTCAACATTCATCACGTACGGGTCAGAGTCCCCAGCTACCCATCATTCTCAGGTGGCCTCATGGAAGGACATGCCAAACAGCAAGCCAAGGAAAGGGCTTCCCCTAGAAAATAGGTTGAGCTTGTAGTGAGTAATAAAGGCATGAGGGGAAGACCAAGTTGCTGCTGCTGCACAAATGTCATCCAAGGAATGGTGAGCCGAGAAGGCAGCTGATGTAGCCATTGACCTGGTAGAATGAGCCCTATCGGGTCCAGGCATTGGAGAACTACAGAAGCAGTAGATGTAAGAGATGCAATGGAACCCAAGAAAAAGTGCCAAAAGGTGAAGCTCCAACAAAATCACCACGTAGCCGATATCCTCCAACCTCAAACCAGAATTTATTATAAACAGAACACAAAACAATAAAGGTTAAGCGCTTTCGTCAGTTGACTTCATCAGAACAGTGACATCAAGTAAAGCACACTCGTATATCAGCCAATACTTCCTATTAATACCAATTAGTCCATCATTTATGCAAATCAGTTCTTAAAAGGATAATGTTATACAAAAGAGTGTAAAAAATATATAAAAGAACATCAATTCAAACCTCACATAGAAAACAGTAGATATAAAAATGCATGAAGTATAAAAATGACTACATCTGAAACATGATGTTTTATCAATTTATAAGCTCTACATTTACGCTCAGGTTTGATACTAACATGGTCATTTAATCCAGACGGGACTGTGGCATTCAATTCTAATTGCCATCTAGTTTCTGCCCTTAAAAGTTTGTTGCTCCAATCCCCACCTCTTATATCCTTTCCGACCACTTCAAGTATACCAAACAGAAAGTTATGATCAGGAAATATTTGAATATGTTTGGATAGTACATTCTTCTCATCATTCTTAGAAATACTATATAAATGTTCATAAATCCTCCTACGTAACTTTCTTTCTGTCTTTGATACATAATAATGTTTACAAGATTGACACACTGCTAAATATACAACTCCTGGAGTATTACAAGTCCCTGCACAAAATGTCACCTCAATATTATAAGGTCCCAATAAGACCGAAGGGGTTCTTATAATATGTTTACAATAGTCACAGTTACCACATATTGTAGTCACCCTGCTGTTAACTTTCCTAACTTGCCCATAGTTTTCAAATAAACTTTTTAAATTCCTGTTAACTTTTTAAGTAAAGGAAGGTTGATGACCAACTATGGACCATAATTCCTGGTTGCACTTAAAAATACTCCAATTGTTCATAATAATATTCCTAACTTGGAGAGATGTTTCACCCTCGGTTAGCACCATAGACTTAATATAATCCATAGTAGCTAAGTTAGCCAACGGGAGCACAACTGCTCCCCATTGCTACTCCAGCAACTTGGCGAAAAAATTCACCTTCAAAACTGAAATAATTATTTTTCAGAATCACTTCCATTAACACCATAATGAAATTAATCATGGTGTTACATAAATTAGTTTTTTCAACCAATGCTTCATGGAAGAACTCTAAACATATCTCGTGCGGGATAGAGGTAAATAAATCCACAACATCTATGGTGGAAAAACACACTTCTTTACCATAGTATTCCTTTTTGATTTTTTTAAAAAAAATCCCAAGAATCTATCAATATGTGTTCAATAGGCAACAAACTTTTCCTAACCATGCGGTCCACAAACACCCCCAAGGGGTACGTCACACTGTTTTGTCCAGCTATAATCAGCCTATATGGAGGATCACTAATGTTTTTATGAGTCTTGGGTATCCCAAAAGCAATGGGAATAGTAGGTTTTTCGATTTGTAAAAAATTATACATCTCTTCATTAATCACCCCTTGAAGTAACGAATCCTCCAATAATAGCCTAATCTTCCTACAAGATATATTAATTTGGTTTTTAGACACATTCATATTTAGTCTCATCTTGCAACATACAGGAAATCTTATTATTATAATCAATTTTATTAACAACAGTCATGCCGCCACCCTTGTCAGGCTTCATAAACCTTAAATTAGTATTACTTCTCAGTTGTTTTAAAACTGATTTCTCAGTCATAGTCAAATTAAAAAACCTAGGTTTGTGTTCCTTAAGTATCTGATATATTTCCTGACAACATGTTTTTTCAAAGGTATTTAATAAAGGATGCAAAGGGGGATCAAAACAACTCTTCTTCAAGCAAAATGTTGTTCCCCCTGTACAGGTATCTCTAATAGAATCTTTATATAAAAGACTCAAGTTTAATTTTCTTACAAAGAGCTTTAACTCTGTTAATGTATCACTAATTCTTACTTTGTTAGAAGGTACAAATTTTGTACCTTTCATTAATAGGTGAAAGACATCTTTATTAATGTTAATACCAGCATAATTAAATATTTTAAAACCCTTATATGTACAAAGTAAACCATCGAGTTCAAACCTTATAGTCCCAGAGTCTTCAGACTCCACATCTGCACAACTACCTACGACTGGGGGTAATTGTTCTTCTTCCAGCCGGTTTGTCCCCTGTAACTGTTCCCCCCCCCCCCGCACCCTGTGCTCCTAAAAAAAAACTAAATCATCTCTAAAGCTATTTTTGTGTTGTAATCTAGCTGACCTTCTTAGTGGGGGAAATTCTAAGTCATAAGTGTTAATACCACCTCCCTGTCTATCTACAGGCACTGGCCTTCTTGGTACTCCTTCATTAACCTGGGGATTGCTATCAATGTCTTCGCCTTCACAGTATGCCTTAGGCAGGGGGTATGCCATGTTATGTTTATATTCGTATTCATTCCTGAGTAATTTTTTTTCTTTTTTCTATCTATATTAATACCAACATCATGTTCCACTTTATCAAACATGTTATTATATCTAAAATTAATTTTGTTAAAATTTGCATCATTCAAAATACAATTGTTAAATTTATCAATGTCCTTTAATAATTCATCAATCCTCTTGTTGTTGATTTTTATAATAAAGTCCAACAATTTCATACCATGCCCGTCGAACATTTCTAACAGTTCACAAACTTCAGGTTGTCCCTTCTTGAGGCCATTTGGGAATTTAAAAACACGCAGACCTTTAGGCACTCTTTTTTTATCAATACATTCTTTAAGGTATGCATTATCGCACTGTAAACCCCAAACTTTATATAACTTAGACTCAAGTGATACTAACCTCGAGTCCAGGGTGTCTGTAACATCAACAGTTCCATTTTAAAAAAAAAAACATCATCCACTTTCTTCCAATTGCTCAAGCGATCATAGTTTTGATTAAAACCACAGTTTCCAACCCTATTAAAGTTCCCATTGCTTGTTGTTCTTGTTTCATCAGTTGTTTCCAGGTTGCACTGACTCAAATTATGTCTATTACAAGCGCCCTGAGAAGTATCTCTGGTTTCCCTTTGTACAAGTAAATTCTCACTAACGGAAACAGGAAGTGGAGGATTTTGTAAACGAACAACCGCTTCCTGTAGTTCGGACACTTTGTTCGTTAAGTTCAAAATAAGCTGTAACAAGCTCTCGCTGTTACCCACGCCCCTTTGACCACAGGGAAAGGGAACCAAGTCGAATTCATCCTTGAAAACAGGGGATAACTCGTTAGTATCCATAGTGAGGTCAAGGAGGCGACTCCACACCGTAAATAACACAACCCAAGAAAAAGTGCCAAAAGGTGAAGCTCCAACAAAAGTTCAACAAAATCACCACGTAGCCGATATCCTCCAACCTCAAACCAGAATTTATTACAAACAGAACACAAAACAATAAAGGTTAAGTGCTTTCGTCAGTTGACTTCATCAGAACAGTGACACCAAGTAAAGCACACTCGTATATCTGCCAATACTTCCTATTAAAACCTGCCAATACTTCCTATTAAAAGTAAGAAATAGTGATACATTAACAGAGTTAAAGCTCTTTGTAAGAAAATTAAACTTGAGTCTTTTATATAAAGATTCTATTAGAGATACCTGTACGGGGGGAACAACTTTTTGCTTGAAGAAGAGGAGTTGTTTTAATCCCCCTTTGCATCCTTTATTAAATACCTTTGAAAAAACATGTTGTCAGGAAATATACCAGATACTTAAGGAACACAAACCTAGGTTTTTTAATTTGACTATGACTGAGAAATTAGTTTTAAAACAACTGAGAAGTAATACTAATTTAAGGTTTATGAAGTCTGACAAGGGTAGCGGCATGACTGTTGTTAATAAAATTGATTATAATAATAAGATTTCCTGTATGTTGCAAGATGAGACTAAATATGAATGTGTGTCTAAAAACCAAATTAATATATCTTGTAGGAAGATTAGGCTATTATTGGAGCATTCGTTACTTCAAGGGGTGATTAATGAAGAGACGTATATTTTTTTACAGATCAAAAAACCTACTATTCCCATTACTTTTGGGATACCCAAGACTCAAAAACATTAGTGATCCTCCATATAGGCTGATTATAGCTTGACAAAACAGTGTGACGTACCCCTTGGGGGTGTTTGTGGACCTCATGGTTAGGAAAAGTGTGTTGCCTATTGAACACATATTGATAGATTCTTGGGATTTTTTTTAAAAAGAATCAAAAAGGAATACTATGGTAAAGAAGTGTGTTTTTCCACCATAGATGTTGTGGATTTATTTACCTCTATCCCGCACGATATGGGTTTAGAGTTCTTCCATGAAGCATTGGTTGAAAAAACTAATTTATGTAACACCATGATTAATTTCATTATGGTGTTAATGGAAGTGATTCTGAAAAATAATTATTTCAGTTTTGAAGGTGAATTTTTTCGCCAAGTTGCTGGAGTAGAAATGGGGAGCAGTTGTGCTCCCCTGTTTGCTAACTTGGTCATGTACAAATGGGAGACAAATTTTATTTTTGAAAGCCCTTTTAGGGATAAGTGGTTGGTCTACCTCAGGTTTTTAGATGATTTGTTTATTATGTGGAAGGTTGACGGGTTCCTACAAAATCTTTTTGGAATTTTTAAATAGTAGATGTGAATATTTTAAATTTACTGGTACTAGTGGGACCTCTAGTATAAATTATCTGGATGTATATTTATTTAAAGACTGTGTTAAAGGTTGTTTTCAGTCTTGTGTTTATAGGAAACCGACCTTCTCAAATGATTATCTTGCTTTTTCTTGTTGTCATCCCTACTATGTTAAAAGGAACATAGTTAAGGGACAAATGGGCCGTGTGGTTAGAATGTGCTCAGAAAAGGATTTGGTGATTACTGAGACAGACAAGTTGGTTGAGATGTTTACAGCTAGGGGTTATCCTATGAAGTTTGTAACAGATATTAAGGAACAAGTGGTTAGAGAATGGGGTTTGAGGTACAAACCATTACTTGGGACCACTGAAACTGGCCCAATACAAGTTTGTAGTACTACTATTGATTATACTAAGTCTATGGTGCTAACCGAGGGTGAAACATCTCTCCAAGTTAGGAATATTATTATGAACAATTGGAGTATTTTTAAGTGCAACCAGGAATTATGGTCCATAGTTGTTAATCAACCTTCCTTTACTTACAAAGTTAACAGGAATTTAAAAAGTTTATTTGAAAACTATGGGCAAGTTAGGAAAGTTAACAGGGGGACTACAATATGTGGTAACTGTGACTATTGTAAACATATTATAAGAACCCCTTCGGTCTTGTTGGGACCTTATAATATTGAGGTGACATTTTATGCAGGGACTTGTAATACTCCAGGAGTTGTATATTTAGCAGTGTGAAAATCTTGTAAACATTATGTAGGAAAGACAGAAAGAAAGTTACGTAGGAGGATTTATGAACATTTATATAGTATTTCTAAGAATGATGAGAAGAATGCACTATCCAAACATATTCAAATATTTCCTGATCATAACTTTCTGTTTGGTATACTTGAAGTGGTTGGAAAGGATATAAGAGGTGGGGATTGGAACAAACTTTTAAAGGCAGAAACTAGATGGCAATTAAAATTGAATGCCACAGTCCCGCCTGGATTGATTGACCGTGTTAGTATCAAACCTGAGCTTAAATATAGAGCTTATAAATTGTGATAAAAATAGAAGTTATGTTCTTACCATAACGTTCCATGTAAGTTGTCTTCTTCTCGCCTTCTTCTTGCTGGATGGGTTCGGAGCAGACCTCGGCTCCGACTCGGCCACTCTAAAAGCTCGAGAGTTGGTTCCACCGGCTCGAGGCTCCCCTTATATCCCACAATGCTAGGCATGAGTTACCTCAGATCTCGTTTGTGAGCTAGGCCCAGCTAATAATAGTAGCAGAATAACTGGAAACAAAGTCCACCTCTATAAACAAGGGAGAAGAGAAGGGTGACCTACAGCCTGATCCAGGAAAAATATGCACAGCAGAGCATATACCTGTAGTAAAGAGGTGGTAGAAAGAGAGGTCACAATCAAACTCCTCTAGGTCTGCCCAGGCCAGGGGGAAGGAGGGTGGGACGCAAGAAGGCGGCGAGAAGAAGACAACTAACATGGAACGTTATTGGTAAGAACATAACTTCTATATGTTAAGTTGTCTATCTCGCCTTCATTCTTGCTGGATGGGACCGCGTCCCTAGCACCTTGCCCCGGGTGGCCTAACGGAACAGACTCTTGAGCACAGTGGAACCAAAATTAGCTCTTTGCCTAGAAGCTAAATCCAACTTATAATGTGAAATGAAAGTGTGAGGAGTAGCCCAAGTAGCTGCTGCACAAATGGTGTCTATAGGCAGTCTGTCTTGGAAGGCTATAGAGGTAGCCAAAGCTCTGGTGGAATGGGCTTTTAGGTTTGTTAGGTAGCTTTTGGTGTCTTATTTCATAGACAATGGAAATTAGAGATGTTAGCCATCTAGATAGTGATACCTTAGAAACAGAAAGTCCCTTTCTGCCTTCTGCATAAGAGACAAACAGCTGGTCAGATTTTCTGAATTGTTTGGTTCTATCCAAGTAGTACCTTAACTGACTATGAACATCTAGCCAATGCAATTTTTGCTCAGACCTATTAGAATATTCTGGAAAAAACACAGGGAGGTCAATGCTTTGATTTAGGTTAGACACCGAGGCTATTTTAGGTAAAAAGGACGGATTGGTTCGTAAGGATACCCTGTCCTTATGGAACAACAGATAAGGAGGTCGACAGCTGAGTGCATGAAGTTCTGAAAATCTTCTAGCTGAAGTAATAGCTACCAGAAAGAGAGTCTTCCATGATAGCAATTTTAAAGAACAGGAAGCTGCAGGTTCGAAAGGGGGGAGAATCAAGGAACTGAGAACTAAATTTAGGTCCCAAGGAGGAGGAGGATTTCTTATAGGAGGTCTGAGTCGAAAAACTCCCTTCAAAAAGGCTTTGCAAAGCTTGTGGGACATTATGGCAGACTCTGAGATGCCCACATGAAAGTTAGAAATAGCTGCCAACTGAACCTTAAGAGTAGAAGGAGATGAACCTGCATGGAAGAGTTCAGCTAGAAAATCAAGGACTATTTGGATGGAAGCCGTGAAAGGATCTATGTCCCTTCCTTGAGCCCAATAGGCGAAACGTTTCCACTTACTCAGATAAATGTTTCGAGTGGAAGATTTATGGGAAGCTATCAAAATATCTCGAACAGCGTGAGATATTTGAGGAAGCCTGGCTAAGGTTGGAATTGGAGGAACCAAGCAGTGAGGTTCAGAGAGGGGAGGGAGCGATGAAACTGACCCGACTGATGGATCAAAAGATCTGGAACTAGGTCCAGATGCCAAGGTTGCTCCAAGAGAAATTGATGTAGAAAGGGGAACCAAACCTGCCGAGGCCAGTAAGGAGCAATGAGGATCAGAGAGGCCTTCTGAGCGATAGCTTTCTGTATCACTTGAGAGATTAGTGGGAAGGGAGGAAATGCATACAGAAGTCCCCGGGGCCAAACTTGGACTAGAGCGTCTCTGCTGGGCTGGCCTGGTAGCGGGAATAGGGTGAAATAATCTTTGCACTTGCTGTTTTGGGGAGTAGCAAAAAGGTCGCAGCAAGGCTGACCCCACTTGAGAAAAATTTTTCTCACAATAGAATCTTTCAGAGACCACTCGTGAGGCATGAGGATAGCTCTGCTCAACTTGTCCGCGATTTGATTGGACTTCCCGGGGATGTGCGTTGCTATCAGAAACCACTGAGAAGAAATCGCCCATTGCCACAGTCTGAGTGCTTCTCGACATAGGGGATAGGACCTGGTTCTGCCTTGTTTGTTGATATACCACACTACAGACATATTGTCTGTCTGGATTGCTATCGTTCCGAAGGGAAGAGATTCTTGAAGGGCTTGCAACGCTAAAAGCACTGCTCTCATCTCTAGAACATTTATGTGCAAGTGGCATTCGTCTGGTTGCCATGTGCCCTGGACAGTTCTGCCCTGATAATGCCCCCCCCCCCCCCGATCAGGGAGGCGTCCGTTGTCAGAGTAGCAACCGGAGGGGGAGGAACAAAGGGTCTTCCCAAGAAGAGCTGAGGGGAAGACATCCACCATAGAAGATGATTCCTGCATGATTGAGTAATCATAATGGTGTGGGACATCGGAAGTTGCTGGTATGACCATTGTGTGAAGAGCATCCATTGAAGGATTCTCATGTGGAATCTGGCTAATGGAAGCAGAGGTATGGCAGCCGCCATAATCCCCAATACTTTCAGAACTAACCTGGCTTTGACTCTGTTGCTGCTGAAGAGGAGCGAGACCAGTTTGTGTATGTCTGTTATTCTCTGATCTGTTAGCCTCGCAGACATGTTGACTGTGTCTAGAATTGCGCCTATGAAGGTAATAACACGACAAGGCGACAAAACAGACTTTTCGCAATTTATTGAAATGCCTAAGTTTTGACAAATGCGAAAGGTGTAGTCCCTGGCCATTAGAAGAAGATGCTTGGTGGGAGCTGTGAGGAGCCAGTCGTCTAAATATGGAAACACCTGGAATCCTTGACGTCTCAGGTGAGAAGCTACCACTGCCATGCATTTGGTAAACACCTGGGGGGCAGTGGTGAGTCCAAAGGGCAGGGCTCTGAATTGAAAATGACTGGTTCCCAGCCTGAAGCGGAGGAATCTTCTGGAGCGTCTGTTCATTTTTATATGATAGTACGCATCCTGAAGGTCTATAGAGCACATCCAGTTTTTTCTTCCCAATAGGGGAAGGATGGACTGTAGCGTGACCATCCGAAATCTTGTTTTCTTGACCGACTTGTTCAAGATACTGAGATCCAAAATTGGTCTCCAGTCCCCTGTTTTCTTTGGAACTAAAAAGAACCTGGAGTAGATTCCGGATCCTTGCTGGTCTGCTGGAACTGGCTGAATCGCTCTTTTTACAAGCAGCTTTGAAATTTCCAAAGCTGCAAGATCCCTTTGAGCGGGTGGAACATCTGGAAGGGATTTTTTTGATTGGTTTGGAATGCGAACGAAGGGAATGGAATAGCCTTCGGAAATGATGGACTGTACCCACTTGTCTTGAGTTAGGGATAGCCAGGCTTCTGGGTACAGTGACAATCTTCCCCCGACTGCCTCCGAAGGTGGACAGTCGGGCAACACCTCAGGGATGCTGAAAGGGCTTATCGGAGAAAGTTTCTCGATTGCCCTGGTTCTGCGGACCCCCCCCTGCCTCTAGGGCGACTTCTACCATTGTTGTTCCCTCCTCTGCCTCTGGCGGGGAACCGACTCTGTGCGTCAGGCGAAGTCCCTTGAGATTGTTTGCGGAACCACATTTTTCCACTTTTCTGGCCTTTGGGGTAAGGTCTAGGAGGAGTAGAAAAACGGACTCCGACGGCAGAAAGAGTCTTGCCATCCGTCTCGCACCTAGTCAAGGTTTCTTTCACTTGAGGACCAAAAAGAGATGATCCATCAAACGGGGAATTAGTGAACGACGTTTTAAAGGGGTCCGCAAAGTTGCATAGCCGCATCCAGGCATGCCTGCGTAAGGCCACACCTGTCCCTGCGGCCCTGCTCGCTCCATCAGCCGCATACGAAAGGAGGCGCATGGAGGAGTTAGCTATGGAGTTCAGGGTAGCCAGCTGAGTGTTCATCTTGTCCTGAAAACCCGCAGCTATAGGATCCTTCAACATGTCACTCGCTTCTTTGATCAAGACTCTTTGAAGACGAGTAAAATGGCATAGGTAGTTCAGCGAACGCATTGCAAAGGTCGCTGACGAGAACATCCGCTTCCCGTACCTGTCCATAGACCTAGATTCCTTGTTAGGTGGATGGACAGGCACTGAAGGATCAGCTAGTTCCTTCGTAGTGGCAGCAGCAACCACCATAGCATCCACAGAAACTCCCTTGGTCAGAAATTGTTTGTCTGCTGGTGCCGTGATAAATTTTGAGGGTCTCCTGGGAGTGGGGTCCACTGAGTCAGGAGCCGTCCATGCCTTTTTTGCTACCACCTGCATGAGGGGGTCAAAGGGGGGAGACACCCAGGAGGTGGAAGGGCGAGAGCCAAACGCCTCAAGATACACAGATTCATCCTCCGAAGGGCTGAGGGCTGGCCAATTTCCCCTCTGTTTGAGGATTTCTAGAATGTCTGCAAAGGAGACATCTTCAGAAGGGGAACGGGGGGAACCCTCGGAATCCTCTAAATCTGTGTCAGAGGTGACGGACTCAGGTGAGTCTATGTGTTTCCTCTTACACTTTCTCTTCTGAGGGGGCTCTTCTGCCAATTCAGGAGAGGCCTCGGAAGAGGATGAGATCCCCACAGGGGATTCCTGAGGAGCTGGCTCTCTGCGGTCTGGGATGAGGGAGTGAGTCGACTTGACCTGAGGCACCGAAGACGGAGGGGCTGACGGAGCCGACTGTGGAGTTGAACCAAGTTCCAACACACTCCGCATGACCTCGAACGCACCCCTGTCAGGGAGAGCCAGAGGTCCCCGCTCTGAAAAGCTGAAAACCTCCCTCGGCACCGACAGTGATGGCTCCGAGGCCGATGTCGGAGCCGAACTCACCAGCGCCGAAGCACCGAGAGGGAGAGCGGGGTCGGACAAGGGTCCGATGCCACTCACCCCCTCGGAGCAGACGAGGGAAGTCCGGCGCCGAGATTCTTCTAAGGAAGAAATCGGAGCCGACGACGGGGCAGAAGACATTTGTATTGGCTCCGACGTTACCACAGTCTCGGTTCCGAAACGCCCCGGCTCCGAGCTCAAAGGAGTCGGAGGAGGAACATAATGAGGAACAGGGTCAGGCATCGACTGATGAGTCGGGCTCTGAAGCATTTGGGCCAGTGCCTCGGACTTAAGTCGACTCACTACCCTCTGAAGGTCATGGTCCGAAAGCCTCGATGACCTAGAGGAGTGAGATCTATGGCTCCGTTCAGACAGCAAGGGAGATGCTGGAGCCGAATGAACGGAGCCAAGGGACGGTGACCTGGACCTCTTTCTAGATGTCGGCTCCGAAGGTCTAGTCGGAGCCGACACAGGAATTTCCAATACCTCGGCTCCAGCCGGAGCCGAGGAAACCACAGAAGCTGCAGTCTGAGACTCATCGGCTCCAGCCGGAGCCGATGTAGAAGGAGGTTTCGAAGCCTTAGGCCTCAACTCAGAAGCTGGAGCCGAGGACCTAGAAGCCTTGGAGGGTTTGCCCGAAGTAACAGTAAGGGAACCCTCAGGCTTAAGTAAACCTCTCAAAATAAGTTTATTTTTTCTTTCCTGCAGGACTCTGGGGCTGAAGCCATGGCATACAGCACAAGAGTCCTGCAGGTGTAAAGGTCCCAGGCAGTAAACACAAGAAGTGTGACCGTCTGTCAGAGACATTTTCTGACAGCACGAGTCACACTTCTTGAAGCCTGAGACCTTTGAATCCTTGGACATTATCAAGGACCGAAAGTGTAACCACCACACAAAACACACACACACTGATTACACTACTAGATTATACTAATTAAAACTAGTAAATTAGCTTAGATATAAAAAAAAATATATCCCTAACAAAAACACAAACACTCCACTTAGGGATAGCAGGGCCCGAAGGCCTAAGGGAAGAACTTTAAGTTCTTGAGGGAAAAGGATGGGAATAAGAAGAAAGGGATGAAATACACTAAACTAAGGGAAATATGAAAAATTTAGTTAAGAAAAGGGGATTTAAACTAGTTTAAATCGACAGATTAAACAACTGACCTGAGCCGGTAGAAAAACAACACCTTGATCGCTGTAGCAGCAAACGAGATCTGAGGTAACTCACGCCTAGCATTGTGGGATATAAGGGGAGCCTCGAGCCGGTGGAACCAACTCTCGAGCTTTTAGAGTGGCCGAGTCGGAGCTGAGGTCAGCTCCGAACCCATCCAGCAAGAATGAAGGCGAGATAGACAACTTAACATCATCACGTTTCAGATGTGGTCATTTTTATACTTCATGCATTTTTATATCTGTTCTCTATGTGAGGTTTGAATTAATGTTCTTTTATATATTTTTTACACTCTTTTTTATAACATTATCCTTTTAAGAACTGATATGCATAAATGATGGACTAATTGGTTTTAATAGGAAGTATTGGCAGATATGTAAGAGTGTGCTTTACTTGATGTCACTGATCTGATGAAGTCAACTGACGAAAGCGCTTAACCTTTATTATTTTGTGTTCTGTTTATAATAAATTCTGGTTTGAGGATGGAGGATATCGGCTACGTGGTGATTTTGTTGGAGAGATGCAATGGAAAAATCCAATGGGAAATAGCAACTTTTGAAACAGCTTGGCCTTATCTGTTGATTGTAAAGACCACAAACAATTGGTCTGAGACACGAAAATACTTTGTTCTGAAGAAATAAAAATAAAGCTGTCTGTGAACATCTAGGGTATGCAGAATGTATTCCCCCAAATTAAAATAATTGGGAAAGAACACTGGAAGTTGGCTAGACTGATTGAGGTTTGCTTCAGTGGCCACTTTTGGCATAAAGGAAGGATTGGGTCTCAAGGTCACTCCATCTTTATGGAATATCAAAAAGGAGGAATAGACGGTAAGAGCCTGCAATTCTAATACTCTTTTTGCTGAAGCTATTGCCACCAAAAAGGCAGTCCTCCAAGAAAGAAATCTGAGATCACAAGATGCAGCAGTCTCAAAAGGGCCCCAGGTTAGAGATTGCAGCACCAAAACAAGATCCCACTGTGGAGAAGGATCCTTGACTGGGCGAAGCAATAAAAAGACTCCTTTCAAGGAAGTCTTGCAGAGGCAAGAAGAGAAAGTAGGTTCTTCATTAAGATGAAAATTACAAATAGCTGCCATTTGGACTTTAATCATAGAGAAACTTGCACTCTCCTGAGAAGGGAAGCCAGGAAAAGAAGAAAGTCTGAAACAAGAGCTGAAAAAGGATCCAAATTTTAGCTCAGATAGAGAATCTTTTCCACTTACTTCTGTAAACTCTCTTGGTAGAAGATTTCCGAGAAGCAACAATAATGTCCTTTACAGGAGATGCAAGCCTGGACTTTGCAAGAATCAATGAAATTGGACAAACCAAGCTGTCAGACGGAGGGTCTGTAGTTTTGGAAGTGGAAGGAGTGACGGGTGAGAAATCAGATCAGGAACTGGACCAAGCACCCAAAGTGGGTGCTTCAGATGAGACTGTACAAGAGGGAACCACACCTGCCAAGGCCAGAAGGGGGCAATGAAGATTAACTGCATACTGAGGAATCTTGCTTTCTGAAGCACTCTCGGAATTAGTGGTAATGGAGGGAAAGTATAAAGGACACCAGGAGGCCAATCGTGAGTCAGAGCGTCCCTGGGGACTCCCCATCTGGAGGGATCAAGGTGAAGGAGATGCTGTATTTGTAGTTGATATGAAAGCAAACAGATCGCAGTTCAGTTGGCCCCACCGATGAAAGATCTGCTTAGCTACTAGCAGACTCAGGGACCACTCGTGGGGTGAGAATAGCACTGCAAAGCTTGTCTGCCAGCACGTTAGATCCTCTGGGAATAGGCTCTGCCAAGAGAAAGCGCCCCGAGGACAGTGCCCACTCCCAGACCCTCATGCCCTCGTGACAAAGCAGATTAGAATGTGTGCCTCCTTGTTTATTTATATACCATACAACCGTCAAGTTGTCTGTGTTCACTGCTATTGTCCCTAAAGTAAGGCAGTCCTGAAAGGCTTACAACTTGTGGACTGCCCTCATCTCCAGAACATAGATGTGCAGTTTGGTCTCTGACTGGGACCACTTCCTTTGGACAGTCTTCCCCAGGAAGTGCCCCCCACCCTAGGAGGGAAGCATCTGTGGTCACTATGACCACTGGAGTGGTGGGAGAAAAAGACCTGCCTGCTAGGAAGTCTGGAGAGATGTATAGGAACTGAGAGAGGATGAGAAACAGCAGACCACTGACCTGCCAGGGTCCACCGCATAACTCTCATGTAGTACCTGGCCAGTGGAACCAGATAAATGGCCACTGCCATGGACCCCAAGGCTCTCAGAATGAGCGATAGTGGAGAACGAGTTTGATCCAGAAGAGACTGGACGTGAGACCGGATAAGAAGCACGTGTCGGAGAGGAAGGGTTGCAATCTCCAAGACAGTGTCCAACTGAGTGCCAATGAACTCCTGATGTTGAAACAGAGTCAAAGAAGACTTGCCAAGATTCACTGTGATTCCGAGCTGGTTGAAAAGATGAAGAAACTGTGTGGTCTCCACCAGTTGATGCTTTGAGGGAGCTGTGAGGAGCCAATCATTGAGGTAGGGAAACACTTGGAATCCTTGCAGCCTGAGATGAGCTGCCACCACTGCCATACACTTGGTGAACACCCAGGGGGGTATGATGAGTCCAAAGGGCAGGGCTCTGAACTGAATGTGAACGGCTCCTATGTGAAAGTGGAGAAATCTCCTGGACTGCCTGTCTACTTGATATGACAGTACGAGGTCCAGAATTGGACGCAGGTCCCTGTTTTCTTGGGAACCAAAAGTAAATGGGAGTAATTTCTGGATCCTCTCTGTCCTGTGGGGACCTTTTGGATGCCTCTTTTTAGAGTGAGGTTGGCCACCTCTAATTGGGCTAACTCTCTCTGACTGGGTGGCACATTGGGGAGAGTTCTGATTCTTAGTGGGGGGGGTAGGAAAAGGGAATACAGTAGTCCTTGGATATGATTCTTAGCACCCAATGATCAGTTGTGATGTTTGCCCAGGCCAAAGAGTGCAAAGATAAATGGCTCCTGACTGTCTCCAGGGAGTGACAGTTGGGCAGCCCCTTCAGGAGCACTGGAAGGGCTTCTCAAAGAAGGTTCTCTGGAGCCCTGGTTCTGCAGGCCACCTCTATCCCTAGGGTGGTGTCGACCACTGAACTTTCTCCCCATCCCCTTGAGATTCCTGAAAGGAAGACTGTGACCTAAAGAACCAAGAATGAATGCTGTAATTAAATCAAAAGGTGCTTCAAAGTATTAGTTTAAGGGTGTGCACATACAACAAAGTATTAGTTTAAGGGTGTGCACAATTATGCAACCAGTGTATTGTACGTTTTTTTTATTTATTTTTTCCAAAATAGATTTTTCAACTGAATTGTACCGGTTACAGATCACATTAAAGGTGGGAAAAGTTTTGAAATGACTTATTGTGGTCTCATTTTTTTTATATCACAAAAGCCTGGCATTTTAACAGATGTGTACACTTTTTATATCCACTGTAGGTCTTTCTGGAGGGCCCAGATTGAAAAAAACTTTCAATTACTTCTGTAAATTTTTTTAGTAGATACCTTTAAAGAAGATAAGAGAATATGCTGGACTGGGGAAGAAACCCTGGATTGTCTAGCCATCACTGGAAAGGAGAAACCATGCCGTCAACTTGAGGCCACTGATATCCGGATGCGTCATTCGTAATGGGTGACAGAGGAGTCTGGACTAGGGTAAAGTATCTAAGGTGAATAAAGGAGATAAGACCACAGGAAGAGAAACCAAACCTAATGAGATGAGGAAAAACGCAATGAGGATAATGGTGCTCTTCAACCTGAATGCTTTCTATACAAATCTGGGAATTTCAGGCAACGGGATAGGCATAGAGGAGACTGGAGGGCTAATTGTAAACTAGAGCCTCACTCGGTGACTTCACTGATGGAGGAACTAGGGTGAAGAACCTGCTGTACTTGTTGGGAAGAGGAGAAATGATTGCAATATGGCTGGCCCCATTGATGAAAAACCCTCTCAATCACTTTGACATTGACAGGACCATTCATGAGGCATCAGAATGGACCTGCTTAGTTTGTCTGCAAGCACACTTGCTTTCCACGGTATGTGTGTTGCTATGAGAAAGTGGCCAGAAGAGATCACCCACTGCTACACTCTCACTGCCTCGACACAAAGGATAAGAACTGGTTCCAATTCATTTGATGTACCAGACTACAGACATATTGTTGCCTTGAATCACAATTATCTTGAAAGGGCTGCAACGCTAGGAGGACTGCTCATTTCCAGGACACTGATGTGCCAACATGCCTCTTCTGGACTGCCCTTTTCAAGAAATGCCCCCCCCCCCATCTCACCTGAGTTGGGAGACATCTATGGTCAGTGTGGCTACTGGCTGAAAGAGAACAAATGGATGGGCCCTTAGAAACATTGGCTGAGCGGATCCACCAAAGGTGGTGTTCTTGCCATTTTGTGTGATATTGGCTGGTATGTACAACGATTGCTGAAAAGACCACTGGACTGATAAGAGTCCACTGTAGAATTCACATATGAAATCTGGCTAATGGAACCAGAGTAATTGCTGCTGCCACAGACCTCAAGGCTTGCAAGACTAGTCACACCGGAGGAGAAGAAGAATTCAAGATCATGTCCATGATCTGAAATCTGATGGCTTACACTCTTCTTGTTGGGGGATGTGACACTATCTGATGGACCATGTCTAGATGAGTATCTCTGAACTCCAGATTAACAGGTGTGAGCTGACGTTTTGTAGTTGACTGTAATGCCCAAATAGTCCCTTGTTTGTGTGGGTATAGGTCTGTTCGGAGCAGTCAGGAGTCAGTTGTCTGGATGCGGAAACACCAGGAAACCCAGCAGTCTCAGATGAGCTATCACCGTCACGCATTTGGTGAACACCCTGGGTGCAGCGGTGAGGCCAAAGGGCAGGGCTCTGAACTGGTAATGACTGGCTCCCAGCTGGAAGAGCAGACATCTCCTGCAGCACCTCTTCATTTTGATGTGATAGTACATGTCCTAAAGATCACCCTTTTGAAGCAGAGGCAAAATAGACTGAACCAGGACCATCTGGAGCTTTGAATATTTCACATACTGCTTTGGTTTGCTGAGATGCAGGATGGGTCACAAGTCCCCTATCTTCTTTGGTCCTAAAAAGTAGCTCAAGTCCTGGATCCTAACTGGGCTGGGGGGTATTTTTGGATGGACTCTCTTTTCTAGCAGTTTTACTATTTCCAGGGCTGCTGCCTTCCTCTGACTGGGTGGAACATTGGGAATCACCCCCCCCCCTTCCAACTGCCTCCAGAGTAGAGCAGCAGGGCAAGCGTTCAAGAATGCTGGTGGGGTTTTTATCTGAGAAAGTATCCCTAAAACCTGGTTCTGCAGGACACCTCTGCCACGAATACAGCATGTTCCGCTAGAGTTTCCCTCTTTGCCCCAGGGAGAACCTTCACTTCATGAGTCTTGAAAAAACACATCTTACCACCTCGCTGATGTTGACAGAAAAATCTCGAGGGGAAAAACAGATCCCAAAGGCAGATAAGGTATCTCTGTCTTGCTCACTTCTGGAGAGCATTTCCTTCACATTTGGGCTGAATAATGATGATCCATGACAGGGGGCAGAGATAAGCAAGACTTGAAGGGCTTCCTAAAAATCACACAGGTGCATCCAGACATGTCTCCTAATGGCTATGCCCGAACTAGAACCCAGTGAGGTACCCTCAGCAGAGTGAGACAAAAGCCTCATGAACACGTTGGTAATAGACTGAAGTGTGGCAAGGTGTGAAGAAGCTTTCTTCTGGTCCTCCACAAACATGGCCCCAGAAAGAGATTTGGAGAGGTCCTTGGTTAAATCTCTTTGTAACCTGGTAAGGTGTGACAGATAATTCAGCTACTACAATGCAAAGGTCACTGAGGCATAAATGTGCACGCCAACCTGGGGATAGGTTCCACAGTTTCCAGCTCCTTTAATACATGGCATGAGACTAAGTCTATCAACTCATCAGCCAGTCAGACCAACCAAGACTTAACTGATCCAGAATTGAAAAGCCTCCAGAAACACAGACTCCTCCTGTGAAGGGGGTTCACCACCTTTCTGCTTGACAAGTTTCAGAATCTATCCAAAGAAGAGAACATCAGATGGAGATCTGGGAAACGCTGCCCCTTCATCAAAATCTGTGTCCTCAGTGAGAAATTCTCGGGGGGGACTCTAGGTGTCTCCTTTTGCACATAGAATTTCTAGGGACCTTTTCAGTGTAAAGGGCTGGTAAGGTTTCAGAAGAATTTGTAGAATCCTGGATCAGGACGGTATAGAGGTCAGACTGGAGTGGCTGTGCCAATGGAACAGAAGATAGAGGCTCAGTGCACAAAACCGACAGGACATGATCAGATTCTTCCGAGAGGGTAATGGTATGTCCCTTTCATAGGCATGGAAAAAGCCCTCTCTACTACCTTGAAGATGAAGACCTAGGAGATGCAAGAGTAGTCTGCACAGGAGCTGAGACCACATCTGCCAGAGATCTCTATGCCCCCATTGGTTCCCACCCCAAAGTGGGAGATGGACCAGAGCTGTTGAAAGCTGAGGGTATTAGGGGGAGGGACAACTCTGACAACATCAGAGTTGAGCTGAATCCCCCAACATGGCGACAACACTTCGGCTCATAGACTTGTCCTGCTCTGAAAGGGCACAGCCAAAAAACTCAGGGAAATGGAGTCAGATAAGCACAGATTTTCAGATGCAACTGAGGCATCCCAGAGAACCTTGGATTCAAGGGCTCTGAAACCACAAGCTGGATTGCAGGACAAATGTGTGTTTGAGCAGGGGGCAGGCTTATGTATCCAATGGGAGTCAGAGCTGGGACAGCCCCCATCTGAATTTGAGCCCTTAGGAATTTCCTCTTCATTCTGTACATCTCTGCCTTGCACAAACTCATGGAAAATCTAAGGGAGGAGCCAGAGGAAGGTGGCCTGGAATGCTGCTTTGCGGTCTCCTGGAGGAACTGTGAGTGAAGGAGAGAGGACAAAAGCTCTTGGGAAAACTGTGGGGACCTGGCCCTAGGATATTCTAGGTTTTGGTGCAGTTGGATCCTTGAGGGAGGTTGGATAGAATAGTCGTAAAACCTTGGCAGGAGGTTCACAAGTTACAGCTGACCAAGAACAATTATGGGACTGTTTCCTGACCTCTTTCGGTGCTGAATCATGTTTGGATTTTTCCTGGCTTTTTTGAGTGGGTTTGAGCCCCAGCTGAAGAAGATGCAGCAGGATGAGGAAGACGACCTCTTAACATTAGCTTGCTCTTCATGTCATTAAGGGCACAACAGTTGAAACTTGCACAAATACAGCACTGGACATTTAATTGTGAAGCTCCCAAACTTACTCCTTGTGGGCACCCAAATTTTTTTATGCTCACAAGAAGTGCATTTCTTAAAACCAACTGGCTTACTGGCCACTGTTATACTATAATAGCTAACTGAGTAAAAGAAAGGAAATTTCTTTTTTTCTTCTTTCTTTTTTTTTTTTAAATAGCAGTACAACAACAATAATGGTACTAAAAGAAGACCCTAAAACAGTGCAAGAGGGGAAGGATCACAAACATGAGAGATACCCACAATCGAGTATAGAGACCCAAGGTTAGTACTTCAGAAAGAAAAAAGGGGGTTCCATAAAAAAAAAAAGTGCTGAAAGAGTTCCTTACACAGAGAATAAAGTGAGGAATCAGGAGCTAAAGTATAAAATAACAAGATATAAACAATATAAGTACTTATCTCACACACTCGAGAGGAATCAAGCCTTATCTGCAAAGCCATGGAGAGGATCATAATGGAACTCATAAATAAAGACATAGGGAACTTGCAGACTTTGGATCCAACCCAGTTTGGCTTTGTCAAAGGCAGATCATGCCTTTTAAACTTGGTTGACTTTTTCAAGACAGTCACCGAGGCCATTGATGAGGGAAAGGCAGTCCATACAGCTTACCTCGACCTGGCAAAGGCCTTCGACACAATACCCCACTCAGGTATCATCGAAAAACTCATCAGCTTGAATGTAAACCCATACATCACAAGATGGGTTGCAAACTGGCTAAGTGACAGAACCCACAGGGTCAGAGTTGCTGGAGCCATGTCAGACTCAAAGCCTGTCACAAGTGGTGTCCCACAGGGCTCAGTCCTGGGTCCACTCTTGTTCGGCATCTACTTTTCTGAAGTACAAGCAAACACAGGAGGGTTATGGCTGACAAAGTTTGCAGATGACTGCAAAGTGGGCCATAGTCGAAAACACATCTGACACAGATATCCTTCAGAAGGGCCTCACAGAAACGGATAACTGGTGCCAGAGCCATGGCCTAAAGTTAAACGCCAAGAAATGCATAGTCATACCCTTCGGGAAAAACAAGGTTACCCCTAGCTACCATATAGGTGGCAATCCACTGAGCACAGAAGAAGTCATCAGGGATCTGGGGACCCAGGTTGACAGTAGCCTTCGCTTGACACTCATGTTGCTAAAGTAGTTAGGAAAACCTTCTACATTGCCCACCTGATCATGAAGGGATTCACATCTAGATCAAGGGAGGTCATCGTCCCCCTGTACTCATCACTCATTAGACCTATGACTGAGTACAATGCCCCATTCGGAATGTATCTGACCCGACACCTGCAGCAGCTGGAAAGGCCCCAAAAGTTCCTCACCAAAAGGATAAAGGGTCTCAAAATATGTCTTATGCTGCCCGACTGAAAGAACTCCAGCTCTATTCAGTCTCATACCGCTTGCTCAGAGGTGACCTGTGCCTGACATATAAGGCCATGTCAAACCCAGATTTGATGAATATGCTTCACCTCAAAAAATCTAGATCCTCAGAACCACAAGGGTGGGAGACTTAAACCTTGACACGGTTATAAATAGAACGTGCTGGAGGGACAAATTCATCACCCAGAGACTCCCTATGCTGTGGAACAAAATCCCGGTACATGTGAGGCAGAGCACCTCGCTGGCCTTGTTCAAGAGGAATCTTGACCAATGGATGGGAGATCGCAGATATACCCCAGGGATTACTTCAGTGTCGCTGCTTGACAGAGGCACAGCAAAATAATAGGCATAGTTTTATTCAAACTAAAGGGGTGGCGAAAGCCACATAACTATGGGCTAGGCTTATAAATGCCCTTGGGCAGATAGCCTAGTATGAACCTATGAACCTAAATCTGATCGCTGTGGTGTCAAACGAGATCTGAGGTATGTTAGGACAACAGAGCACTATGGGTAAAGGAAGGAGCTCAAGAATTGGATCCATAAATCTGGTAAAAGCAGCCAACTTGGAAAAGAGGTCAGATGAGAGACGCATCAGTTAAGGAATGAATGAAAATTACATCAGATCATTTACTTGGTTATTGACATCTCATTACCAGGAAAGTCTGACTGGGTAGATACCCCTTTTCAAGGGAGGCCCAGGGGGAAAAGCTCCCAAGTATTACAAAAATAATTTAATAATAATTTTACAATCTTCAAAAAATAATTACACCAAATTACACAATGCAAAAATATTGGTTAAAAATTGATACTACCTGTATAACGAACAATATTTAGTGAAATATTAGGCACTTTATAGAGAAATTAAAGGCAGGTTAGTATAATACAAACTGCAAAATGCAGAGAGAGAAACAAGAGTTATGGCATACTTAGAAACAGAATCAAAAAGAGAAACAGACCGAAGGAAGTGAGTGAAGCGAAGCAAGGAAAGTAAAGGATGTGTAAGGTATGAATAGGTAGTTAATATTTAGGGATATAGTTTTAGTTTACTCTTTTTAAAGCATGGAGATACTGACACTAAAGGCTTCCCAAACACTGGATTGCCTTAGGGGAGACTATGTATGGAGGCTAACATGTAAACCCAGAACTTTTAGGGTGATTCTTGCTGTCAGATGCTTGCCTGGGAGAAAAAGAGAGAGGAGATGGGCACAACAATGTTTTCATTGCAAAATAAATGGTCTTCATTTCTCTGTCCAGGATGGCCTCCAAGAAGGCACTTTACATGGAATGGAATGAGGTGGTGACCTGATTATCTAGCTATAGCTCTACAAGCTGGTAAGGCAACGGATGGTTTAGTTTAAATACCTGGTCATTAGGCAGTCATTTAGGTACTGTTATTGTGGATGACTCTTTACTAACTAATTAAAACAGTTTCTAGTACCTCAGCTAGAAAGCCTTCACAGTAAAAAATCTCAAACTACAATTAAATGATACAAAAGAAAGCTAGACCTGTATTGGGAACACTACATAACTGCAGATGGTTTGAATGTATACTCTGATAAAATTAGGATACACTGGATTCCTATCTGCTTGTGGGGAGCCAGATCGGCAGCCTGACCTCCAAAGCTTTACCCTCCCCCCTGGCTTTGACAGATTCCCTTTTATTTGAACAGGGCATCAACGGTATAACAGACGAGTCAGACAAGGCCATCTTCAGATATTTCTTGCCCTGGCTACAAAAGAAGACTTGTACAGAGGCACCACAGCACAAACAGATTTAAGAGAGTCACCGTAGGTAAAAGTGACAACTACAAGGCCTCGATCTGCCTCTTCAGGGTCAAAGTAAACACAGTGGAAATAAATGCCTAGTAAGGGATAGAGAGGGGAGGGGAGAGGATAAGGTCAACAGCCTAATACCAGGATACTGAAAAGAATAACAAATGAAGAGAGTAGGAAAGAATTATGACTACATGAGTGAACATAATCAGACCATGGATCTCAACCGCTTAGCTCAAGAGATCTCGAGAAAGCCTAAACGAATGGGGGACAAAGTCCCCAAAACTTGTAAAGAGTTTAAATTTTGCTCTTACAAACTTACAAAGTAGCTAGAACAATAGGAATTGTGTTGGCATGCATTTTCTAAAGGATATGAAATCTGAAACACCAATACATGTTACTATTTAGTGGCTTCTCTCCTCAGTGATTTGCCAGAAAACCACAACTTTTATGAGGAACAGAAAAATATGATGCAAAAATCTAGACAGTCTGTGAAAATCTGGACAGTTGAGGGGTATGACTCAAACATGTACAATTTATGTTAAGTTCATTAAACACCACCACCACCCACTGCTGCAATGAAGACATTTGGCAAGATTCCAAACAATCAAGGAACAGAGGGCAGCTGGCCCTGAGAAGATTACAAAGACAGCAGACCATGAAGCATGGCTGTGGTAAAACTTGCTTTGGTCCAGGAAGCAAAACCTAAGTTGTGCGTGAAAGTGTGGACTAATGACCAGGTAGCTGCTATACCTCCCAACCGTACCGAATTACTTGGTTTTTACCGAGTTTTGGGGTCCAAACAATGGGGTGCCACGATTTACCCTTCATTTACGGATTTTTTTCCCAGCTTTTTTTTTTTTTTTTATATTTTTTTACTTTTTCAGCTGACGTCATCACATGTGCGATGGTGTCAGCTCCGTTGGGGCTACCAGCCTGTCAGAATTGAGATCACGTGCACACATTTCCAGCAGGCTGTTCAAATGATCTGCGAGTGCGACCGGGAACTGGCTGGCTCAGTTGTTCAAGTGATCTGCGACAGGGAACTCCAGGAAACATTTATATTATTGTCTGGCTGGCTGCGAGTGGGAAGTCCTGGTTGGGTACTGCAGAGCAGGGTGAAAGTACAGTTGTGCAACACTTACCATAAATGTAGATGTTCGAGTGTATTCACTGTTGCAGTCATCACACTTGGGTTATCTGTCTGCAGGTAGCCCTCAGTTGGCCCAAATATCAGAGTCTTGGGATTTCTGCATCGGATGCTATCGCCTCTTCCATGACATCAGGTCGTCAGGGGTATAAAACATGCAGCTGACGCCATTTAGTTTTTCTTGCCCCAGATGTCAGGAGCCCCCAAAATAGGGAACAATTACATGGTGTGGAACACCTCCAGTAAAAAGTAAACAACATTGCCATAAGATATGGCCAAAAAAAGAGTACAGGTAGAAAGTATAGAAAAGTCAGGGCGCTGGAGGGAGGGTAACCAGGAATGCAACAGTGAATACACTCGAATATCTACATTTATGGTAAGTGTACACAATTGTACTAAGTTTGTGTTTCACAGTTGCAGTCATCACACTTTGGTTGATTCCCAAAGCTGAGGAAGAGTGGAGGCAGTCAAGAAGTATTAGGGCTGGCTAGCAGGCCTTGTAAGACTGCAGTAGCAAATCCAGCTCTGGATTTAGAAAAGATAGGCAAGTGGTAATACTTGGTGAAGGTGTGTACTGAACTCCAGGTTGCAGCTTCCAGGATGTCCCTGGTAGGGACTCCCCTGAGAAATGCTGTAGAGGTTGAGGTAGCCCTAGTGGAATGGGTTCTGATCCCCTGTGGGGTACGTTTTCCATGGTGCTTGTAGCAGAAATGGATGCAGTATGCTATCCATTTGGAGATGGTTTGTTTTGAAATGGCCTTGCCCTCTGCCCCTGTAGCAAAGCTGACTAGCAGCTGGTCATATTTTCTGAACGGTTTAGTCCTGTCAAGGTAGAACCAAAGCTGTCTGTGCACGTCCAAGGAGTGCAGGATCCTTTCCCCTTTACTCTGAGGATTAGAAAAAAATGTTGGTAAATGGATGGATTGATTTAAAGCCACACTGGATACAACCTTGGGCATAAATGATGGGTTAGTCCTGAGGGAAACCCTGTCCGCATGGAAGATAATGAACGGTTCCACAGCCATAAGGGCCTGTAACTCTCACACTCTTCTTGCTGAAGCGATGGCTAGAAATAAGGCTGTTTAAGAGAGAAATTTTAACTCTGCTGTAGCAGCCGGCTCAAAAGGGGGAAGTGTGAGCTTCTCTAGTACAAATTTAAGGTCCCAGGCAGGAGTGGGAGCTCTCCTCGGGGGTCTTAAATTGTTAGCTCCTCTCAGGAACTATTCGACCAGATGGTGAGAGAAGAGGGGTGGCTCAGTATTGTAATGAGCTGAGATGGCAGAGGCATGGATCTTAATGGATTAGAAGGATAGGCCTTTGTGGAGCAGCTCTGCTAGATAATCTAGGATTTGCGGTAAGGTGGGCACAACTGTTTCCTTTCCTTGAGACAGTCTCGAAGAACAGCATCTTTTCCACTTTTCTGAATAGGATTTCCTAGTACTAGGCCTCTTGACCTCAAGGATGACATTTAACGCCTGTTTTTGGGTTGATGGTGATGTAGTCAGGGAATAAGCCAGGCTGCTAGGTTCAGGGTTTTGCTGAAGATGCAAAATCTGGCCCTGCTGCTGGGACAGCAGAGAGGGGGTCTAAATGCAGGTGCCAAAGTGGCACTTGTCAGACTGCGTAAAAGTGGGTACCAGTGCAGACTGCGTAAAAGTGGGTACCAGTGCAGGCTGCGTGAAAGTGGGTAACATTGCTGGTGTGGCCAGTCTGGTGCAATACGGATTGTCCTTGGCCAGTCCTGTTTGATCTTGAGTAGTACTTTCGAGAGGAGGGGCAGATGGGGAAAGGCATAGATTGAGAGGTTTTCCCATGTACAGGATAGGGCATCCACTTTCCATGCTTGGCTATGAGAGTTCTGGTGCAAAATTTGCTCAATTAATGGTTCTGGGGGGAAGCAAAGAGGTCCACCTCTGGTGACCCCCACCTATGGATTAGAAGCTTGAATGAAATGGGTTCCAGTTTCCACTCGTACGGATCCATTAGATTTCTGCTTAAGTCGTCTGCCAGTGAATTTTGTTTGCCTGGCAGGAACTGAGCTTGCAGGTGCACTTGGTTGCTCAAGGCTGTGTTCCACAGAGCCATGGCTAACCTGCAGAGTTGGTAGGAATGAGTTCCTCCCTGCTTGTTTATGTACCACTTGACTGTGGTGTTGTCTGTCTTTAATCAAGAGTTGTTCTGGATGGATAAGCTATTTGAAGTCTGTCAGTACATTCTGTGCAGCTAACATTTCTTTTTGATTGATATGCAGGTGCATTTGTCCAGGGCTCCATTTGCCTTGAATGCATTTGCCTGCCATGTGAGCCCCCCATGCATAGTCTGATGCGTCTGTTGTCAGGGTTTGGGTGGCGGGGAGAGGAGGGGTTTGAGTGAAATGGAGTCCCTTGATGAGGTTGCAGGCCTCTGCCCACCTAAGGAGCTCTGCCCTTAGACAAGGAATGATCGGAATCAGTTTCCAGTTCCTGAGAATGTTGACACCAGAGAATTTTCAAGTATCATTGAAGTTTCCTCATATGCAGTCTTGCATATGGAATTATGAGAATCCATGATGCCATGAACCTAGGGCTTGTATTTTTATTGCAGATAGCTGGGTTTGGGTGGCCAGTAGTTTGAAATCATTTGTCAAATAAACCTGCTTTTCTGGAGTGAGGAATGCCATCTGGGAAGCTGTGTTCAAGCTTGCTCCCAGGAATACAATTTTTTGGCTGGGTACCAGATGGGATTTCTTTTCGTTGATGGTATACCCCAGAGAAGTTAGGAGTCTCTTCACACATATCAGGTGCTGAAGTAGCAATTCCTGACTGCCATCATCAGGCAATCGTCCAAGTATGAATAAATCCTCCTAGGGTTGCAAGTAATCAGGCAAGGCTGGGAAGGATGCAGGAGAAGTCATTGTGGACTTTTTTCATAATAGAGTGGCTTACCACTCCCTGTTTTCGGGGTGGGAGCACTCCATTGTTTAGATCTGTGCATACCCTGAGACTGTAGTCTTTGTGGTCTGTTGCCCCTGGGTTTGGACTGAGAAGGCCTGGGAGGGACTGGAAAGGACCAGTATTTTGAAGGCCAATGCCTACTGACTCAAGGTGGCTGCACCTTTAAGAAATCTAACAGTTTGCATAGATTTAGCTTTTTCCTCCATCTTCTTAAGAACTTCTCTTGTGCCAGACATTCTTAACTTAATGGAGCATCTAGCAATTTTGCTTTGACATGGTCTGGCAAGATTTGTTCCTTCAGCCAAGCATGCATTCTCAGAACACACCCAGTGACAGCAGCCCTGCAAAATGCTTTTAAGGCATCAAAACCACACTGCAAAGTATGTTTACCAACTTGGTTTGCAAATTGCATTAACTCTTGTAAAGCTTTATTTTCTGCACAATCAGGAATCAACAAAATTTTTTTGTTTAGTTAGTCCCATAATATGCTGCTGGTACTTCAACATGTGAAACTGGCAATTTAAAGCCCTGATGGCAAGAGTTGCAGAGGTATATATTTTCTTACCCCATCTGTCTAAAGCCCTAGAATCCCTGTCTGAAGGGGTAGGGTTTTTGGCTGTAGTAGCCTTAATACCTTTAGTCCCTGGGAAATGGTCTCTGGATCCACAGTAGGATTTTTAAAGAGAAATTTGTGAGAGTCAGGTACTCTGTAGTACCTGTCAGACTTCCTAGGAGCTAGAGGTAAAGTATCATGGGTAAGACTAGATTCCATGAAGACATCACAATATCCAGGACAGGGGGTATAGCTAGAGGCCTGAGTCTCTTTTTTGACTGAGGGTAGTCCTGGCATTCCCAGCGGAAATGCTCTCTTAGGGTGTGTGCAAGGTTTCACCAAAAGAAACGTCCTCTGGAAGGGAGGCA
Source organism: Protopterus annectens (assembly GCF_019279795.1). Lineage (NCBI taxonomy): Eukaryota > Metazoa > Chordata > Ceratodontiformes > Protopteridae > Protopterus > Protopterus annectens. The sequence goes on from NC_056735.1 coordinate 413,111,531, forward strand.
GAGGGAATGGAATCCTCTGCATCTGAATCCTCATAGGTGGATAAGGGTATGTCCTGGTAATCAGAGAGGTCAGAGTCATCAGACTTCATGGTCTGTAGAATCAGAAGGAAAATCAATTCTTTAAGGTTGGCTTCCCCTAATTAAAGTAATAAGGTCTTCAGCCATTCTAAGCATTTGTTTCTGAGGTATGGGAGCTTGAGAATGCGCTTTGGTCGTCGGTTTTCTAGGCGTAGTGCAAACTCTGGGCCTGAGAAATTGGTAGATTTAGTCAAAAACTAAGTAGTCTGTTTAATATGAACATTGGAAGGCCCGAATACCCCCTCAGAAGCCGGTGCCTGCACAGTGGCTCCGGACCCATCCAAGGTAGTGTCATCCGCAGGCTCCATAGTCGAAAAAGCATCTCGCAGCATACCGGACTCCGAATGGGTCTCAGCAGAGGCCTGTGAATCTGTAGAAGCAGGTATTAGGGGCTGCAAAAGCACCTCACGGAGTACTGGAGAACTGGCGACTAGCTTAATGGAAGCGCCATCGGCAGTTTTGGACCTATGCGGTCTGTCTCAGTCTTTATCCTTACATTTTTTTCAAAAGATCGGTAGTTGGATAGCTTAATGAAGCCATTTCGGAATAAGGAGAAAGAGAGCAGAAGAATTTTGCGACAAAGATAGCCCGACGATGAATAGTTCGGGCATTGAACAAGGCACAAAGCTGACAGCGAGGAACGTAGTGTTCTGGGCCTAAACAGGTGACTCAGTAAGAATGAAAATCGCTGAGAGGTATTTGCTTTCCACAGGCAAGACCTTTGCCTAACTTTTTCTGACATCGGTTAGAGCAAGAAGAAAGGAACCCCAACGGGGTACTTAGCTTTAGAAGACTTAAGGTTTAAAACGGGAAAAATGAAAATTTGAGGTAGCAGCCGACCAGCACTTGCAACTACTTCTGGCTCCCGCACGGCAAAAAAAGCTGATGTAATGGCATCTGCAGCATGTTTTATACCCCTGACGACCTGACATCATGGAAGAGGTGACAGTATCCGACACAGAAATCCCAAGACTCTGGTATTCAGGCCAACTGAGGGCTACATGCAGACAGATAACCCAAGTGTGATGACTGCAACAGTGAAACATGAAGAACATCGGTCGGTGTTTTAACATGTTTTATTTATTCTATTCTGGCTGCAGTTCCGAACGGGGATAGGAGTGTGTGTGTGTGTGTGTGTGTCTCTCTGGCTGTGACTGCATCTGTGTGCCTGTGTTTAAATTTAACACTAAATGTGGTCACTGATATGTCACGGTGCACATGCCTGTTCTTGGGGGGGGGGGGTCTTCGTCTGCATGTATATGTATGTGCATGGGTGTGGGTATGTGTGTACTCGAGAGTCTACCTTTAAAAGTAGAGAGAGAGAGAGAGAGAGAGAATATGAGCCAGTTCAGAAACGGATAGTATTGTGATCATGCAAAACAGGCTAAACTGCAAACATACTGACCGTGGTCACTATAGTTGAGATTTTGTCCTTGCTGTGAAGGGCATTGTTTTCATAAGTGATTATAACAAGACTGAGGATGGAGGTGAAGGTACCTACATCGGTAATGTCAGAGATGTGCCCTTCAAGGAAAAGTTTTCTGTGCTAATCAAAATTCATCTTGCACAAAGCATTTTCTTTCATTTTAGAGGAGTTTCCATTATGTGATTTGTGATGGCTTTTCTGGGATTCAAAACTAGATTGCAAAGCTTGTAATCAATCAAAATAAATAATAAAGATGAACCATTCAAACATAAAGAAATAGATTAGCATTGGAAAGCATCACACTTCAGATACAAGACCAAAGCAGGTTAAAGAAAGCGGTTCATTATGGCACTTGTTTCACTTAAATAAATCTCAGCAAATAAAGATAACTGGCAGATCAGTTCCTCTGAGTGAAATGTTTACGTTAAAGTTCATTACTTTGTTCTTCAAGGAATTGTGAGAGTAAAACAGTTGCTAAAATTACAAGTTTAATTAGCAGAGAGAGGCCAGCTCACAACACAGATGATGGAAACAACATGGACTGCCAAGTGACTAAAACTAAAGCATGCAATCTAAGTTAAAAATGACTGAAGGTTTCATTTGGTGAAAACTCATTTGAACTGTAAAAGCATCTCACCTCAGAAACTCCAAGACTTACCAACAATTATCTGAACATATGCTTTATATAAAGATGACAAAGGCTACAAAAACAGGCCAACAAGAGAAAAAAAATGCCTGTGGTGTCATGTTTTCTGGCACTGTAAACAACCTGCTCCCATGTCTTGATTTGTATATAAGTATTTGCATACTGTCAGACTCTATTCTCACTCTGTTACTGTATACTGTGGGTACAGCATATTCTATTGCATTTTACACTGTGACTTGTATATACTGTGTGATCGTTTTACATTATATAATCTACCCATTAATTATGCCATTGCTGTGTCTGCTTTGAAATAACAAGATTTCACCTAGCCTGAAATTTTAATACATTGTTTCTGTTTTATTGGGCAGTATTATAGCAGAAAAGTAAAACAGATGTCATTAGACCACCAATATGTGTATATGCCACACATGGCTTTGACCAGTGTCATTTTCATTAATGTATATTTTGCATATGCTCCCATATGTCAGTCAGTGGTACCATAAGTGGGTATATACTGCTTGATGCACCACTTAAGACAGTGAATCAGACATATCAATGCATGATTCTTAATTCTCAGCCTAAGTGAAAACCACCATTATATTGGGCTATCGTTTCAGAACACTGATTTTATATGCCTGTGCTGCTGTTTGATATGTTCTACCTATCCTACATTGTTGAGTAAGATAAAGAGTGTATAGAAACTAATGGGATAGGTTTATCCTTTCAGATATTTTCATCTTTCACTGCACATATGTAACCATGGAGTCATCACATTTAAGTAAGGGGTGTAGGGTTTTGGTGCAGCACATCTGCTTCTGCAATTAATAGTTTATTGTTATAATTTATCAGGGTTTCCCTTGTTTTATTCTTTTACGAGTTTCACAGTTTTTCTTATTTAGTGGTTGATAGTGTCATTTGTATCATATTTTGCATTTTATTCTTGCATTCACTATAATGGCACAACATTCCTATCAGGACTATACATTGTAGGTCGATTATAAATAGTTGACATCTGTGGCCTTTGTGTCTTTGATATCAGCACTCTTCGCATGGCCAGATACTGCTTTCTGCACTTTCAAAGAGGAGGTGGCTTGATATGTATTATATTATTTTTCATTTTTATCTATCCTATACTGGACAGTGTCTTACTGTGAGGCAACAACACTACCGCAGCACCATGTCCGGTTCGATTCTCAGCTAGAGTGTCTTCTGCGTGGAGACATGCATGAATGGCTGTACCTTCGTTGAAGGTTGTGCGTCAGGCCTGGAAAGCCGGTACGTAAAAATCAACTGCCAATCATTAGCGGATCGGAGTTCCGCTGTGGCGACCCCTAACCGGGAAAAGCCGAAAGACACAAACAAACAAAATCTATCCTATACTGGTCCTATGTTTACTTAATTCCAGGATTGTGTAATACTTTGTAGTACAAAGGAAATGCAGCTGAAATACAATTCGCCTTCATCATTCCAGTCACTTCATAAAGAGAGATGAATGGTGGCAGACTAGTAAGAACTCTTTCATACAGGTTTGGGTCAAAGGTCCAGTGCTGATCTCCAGTCACTATCCCTGTACAGTTTTGCTTGTTTTTCCTGTGTTTGCGTGAGTCTTCCCCTCATACTCCAGTTTTGTCCTCCTTAGCATATGCATACATTTTGTCTTTGAACCCCCATTTCCTTATCACCACCATCAAGCCCCTTTTTGCTACATTTACATGGGGTCATAATGTTATCTCTTCACATAATTCAGAGCCACTCTTCTATCTTCATCAACGATCATGCCTGCCTGCCACAGATCTTATCTCATACAATGAGCTGGCTGGATGCTCTCATCTCCTCTTGACTGCTTTCTTTCTCGCACATCTTTAACAAATCTTTCTAGTCTCCTGTAAATATTATTGAACCACCATAACCTGTTCTCCTTAATCTTCCCTTTGATGACTATTGCCACTACCTTGAGTTTCCTCAGCTGCTCCACCTTTACTGCCAAGGTTTTTGGACCATACAGAAGCACTTGTCACTCCACTGTTTTATCCACCTTACTTTTTCAGCTTGTTTAGCATTTTGCTATCATACACTACACTTCACACACTTTGTTTTAGTTGGCTGCAGCACACCTTCCAGATAGCCAAAGCTATCAACCTATTCCATTATTTTTTCCTTCTATGTCAATTTTCAGCTGCTTCTGGTTTGCTCCATGTACTGCCATAATTACCATTTTTATGTATTCAGTCTTATGAGCCTGTGCTTTCAGTTTGGCATTCAAGCCCATTACCACTTTGCTGAAGTTTCTAGTCAAAATCAGCTTGTAGTGCTGCATTGCCTGGATACATCAGCTTTTTTGATCCGTCTCTTCTGACCTATTCACAGACGTAGCCTTTATAAACAGCAGTGCGCTTAGAGTTGTACACTGACACAACCCTAAACCCACTAGGAACCCTCTGAGTGTTCAAACACCGTTTGTATTTGTGTTACTGGGTCTCTATATACAGTCTGCAATGATTCTTTCAATATTTCTGGGATTTCAGACTATTTCAGGACTGCCCAAATCAGCTTTCTTTCGACTGTGTTATATACTTAGTCTTTCTCCATCTCCAATGTTTTCTCCACCATGTGTGCCACTGCAAACACCATGTTTGTTATACTGGATCCTGATCTAAATCTGTACTTTATTTTCTCATTTTATTTTCAATTACTCTGTATATTCATTTATCAATCACCCTCTTCAATACTTCTATTCAATATGACAAGAGTTTGATAACGCTGCACTTCTTGCAGTTGTGACTATCCTCTGTTTTTGCACAATGGCACTTAAATACTTAATTCTCCAGTTGTCTGGTGTGTATATATATATATATATATATATATATATATATATATATATATATATATATATATATATATATATATATATATATATATATATATATATATATATATATATATATATATATATATATATATATATATATATATATATATATATATATATATATATATATATATATATATATATATATATATATATATATATATATATATATATATATATACATATATATATATATATATATATATATATATATATATATACACATATATACATATACATATATATATATATATATATATATATATATATATATATATTGTGTGAGTGTGGAAGTAGACTTTTATGATGGAAATGTTCTGAATTGGGCAGTTTTGTCATTATTGGTTCATGCATGTTTCACTACTTACTGGAAAAATGTTCAAACAATAAATTTAAAATGCAGAGTGCTGTATCCTGTATTACACAAGGAATATAATTTAATAAAGTCAGGAAGATGCATCAAAGAACATATGTATGTTTCTTGTTTTGTGTGCAAGGGACCAATGATTTGAAAACAGCCCAAAGGTAATCCTTATCCACCACTGGCCAGATGCATTTTCTTTGGATGTGGTGTGGGTTTCAATGCTGTTTCAATGAAGTTTCAAGGGTAGAAAAGTTTTAATGCCAAGTCTATTTTCATTGTGAGACAGTACTGCTTTGTTTAGCATATGTCTATTAGTATTTGTGCATTGGGCTGTAAAATGTAAAAATAAAATCCAAATAATCATTGCAGAAGTAAAGCAGTATGCACACATTAGTGTTTATGGTAAATGGGGCGAAACAGCGAGGTAACAGGACATTGGAATGGCTGCAGGGGGACTCTGGTGCCATATTTCGGTTGTCTGTTCTTCAGTTTGTGTTTGAAAGTTGGCATCCCACAATTCTACTGGAGTGGGCAGGGTTACATAATTATGTATGCAAATTTTATGTTAATCAGCATACAGCTTTGCACCTATTTTTCATGAGCCTTGTCCAAATTTTTGATGTTTCCAGGTTGATAGGTATGGTAGCCGCTTCCAAAATGGACTATTTTCACAACCATGAGAAAGGCCATGGTGGCTGTAGTGGTTCCAGTTGAAATGGCCTTAACATAGCCAGATACAGCTTTGTTAAGGAAGAGTGAGCAAAAACAGACACAGTGAGCCAACCATGCAAGAATGGTCTGTTTTTGTACAGATTTCCTCCTCCATGCCCTTAGCAAAAGACAAAAAACAGCTGGGCTTACTTTATTTACTTAGCTCTGTTTAAATAAAATCTGAGTTGGCAATGAACATCCTAAGAATGCAAGAAAGAAAGATATTTCTCTTCCTACTTAATCTGAACATTTGGAAAAAAAACTACAAGAAGTAAATGACTTGATTAGGAGACTGTTCTTTTATCACTTTAGGCATAAAGGTAGGACTAGTCTGTACTGCAACTCAGTCCTTGAGAGCAATGATTAATGGCCTCTTGGCCATAAGTACCTTAATCCTGAAATATCTTTTGCAGAAGTAACAGCCACCAAAAAGGCATTCCTCCAGGAAAGGTTCATTAGGGGTGTGCAAGTAGCTATCTCAGAATGAGTTTTTCTAAAATACTTGAACCCTTACAGTGGAGTAAATACCTCGAGTCGTCTGTGGCGCAACTCCACCCTTCAGGAATTGGTTACCTGACAGCTGCACGTAAAGAAGTGGATTCGGGGGCAGGCAAGATAAAACAGCATATATGTGTACCTCTCAGAGAGGCACAAGACAGTTGTGTTCTGTGTAGGTCCAACAGACAAGCTAGAACCAGGGCTACTTGAGCTGAATTTGGGTCCTGGTCTCCAGCAAGTTACCAGAGTAATTCTCTCTTCCACATGGCTATGTAGGATTTCTGTGTGTGTGGTTTCCCAGCCACACCTTCCCTCACAATGGTTAACATGCATTCTGAGAGTCTACACCTAACTGGAATGGGTGCTAGATCTTTCAAACTGTCAAGCCTTAGGTTTCGGAACTTACTACACACTCAGCAGCAGGGCGAACTTGGGCCAATAAGGAAAGGTACTATTTTGTAGTCAACTTATGACAAAACACAGATGTGCAAGTAAACTTACTATAACAGAAGATGCATGAATAATCACTACTGCAGTAGCTTTTGCTATATGGGTTATGTCCTGCCAAATATACAACAGTCAGTCAGGGTCAAAAGCTTCAGGGCACCTTCCATGTGCCCAAACACTCAGGCAGCTCAAGCTGTGCTGAATAAAAGACAACTTTGGGTGTGAAGCCCTTCAGTGCTTTCCTGCCAAGAGTGAGGGGAAGCCTTTACTCTGAAAGGACAAAGCTAGGAGCACAAAAAATATATATCAATGTCCACAGGGAAAGAACAGCTACGGCAGCAGTGATCATTCGAACACTTGTTATGGTAAATTCACTTACTAAACTGTATGCTTTTCATCATATTAATCACTGTTGCAGTAGTTTTAGCTACACAGGTAGATTATACTAGCTAAATGCATCAGAAAAGTGGAAGAAGAGTCCATGAGCCCCTGGGGAATGGTTCTAGCAAAGTGTGGCCTGGACTTACAGAAGAAATCAAGAGTACAGTGCTTTGTGTAAGTATGTATAAAGACCCAAGTAGCAGCTTATTGAATACTTTTAGAATACAACCCTTTCCAAAAAGCCATAAATTATGCCAAGGCTCTCAGAGTGGGTCCTGATCTAACCTGGAATAGTGTTGTTATAGTGAGTACAATAAAATGTAAAAGGCTTAGACAACCTCTTGAAAATATTCTGTTTTGACACAGGCGGTCTATTCTTTCCTTCACACGAAATTAATATTTTTTCCGAAGATCTGAAAGATTTAGTTCTGTCAAGATAGTACCAAAGTAGTCTGTGGGCATCTATAGTATGGAGTATCCTTTCTTCCTCATTTTTATGCTCAGGAAAGAAAAAGGGGAGATGGCTAGTTTGTCTTAAAGTCGATTCTGATACCACTTTAGGCATAAAAGTATAAATTCTCAAACCCTGTCCTTATGGAAAAAGAGAAAGGGCAGACTCACCACAAGAGCTTGCAACTCAGATATTCTTCTTGCAGAGGTCAGAACAATCAATAAAATAGTTTTCATATTAAAAAAAAATTAAGTTTAAGTCACCCAAGTTAGTTGGTTCAAATGAAGCAAGTGTCTCTAACAAAATTAAGATCCCAAAGAAGGGCCACTGTTAGTCTTGGAGGATTCATAGGTGGGTACTAGGCTATCGGCCCTGGGGCCTATACAAGCAGAGCCAAAAAAGTATCCTGGCTTTTGCCACACAAGAAAAGTATTTTCCTGTGCCACTGTCGAGCAGAGCCACACAGGTGATCCCCGGGGTGAATTTCCTGTTTCCCATCCAATCATCAAGATTTTTTTTGTAAAGTGCTAATGAGGAGCTTTGTTTGATATAGACAGGTAGTTTATTCCAGTGTATGGGAAGTCTCTAGGACAGGAATCTATCCCTCCGGCATGTTCTGTTTATTGTGGTGACAAGGTTTAGGTCCCTAGAGCATGTAGCTTGGAGGGATTGGGATTTCTTTAAGTGGAGCATGTCCAACAGCTCTGGGTTTGACATAGCTTTGTATGTCAGACAGAGATCACCTCTGAGTAGGCGATAAGCGACAGAGAAAGCTGGAGTTTTTTGAGACTGTCTGCATAGGGCATCTGTTTGAGGCCGGTAATCCTCTTTGTGAGGTATTTCTGCGGCCTTTCCAGTTGTTGTAGATGTCTTGTGAGGTACATACCAAAAGGGGCGTTGTACTCTATGACGGGTCTAATGAGCGATGAGTAAAGGGGAACAATGACCTCTTTTTTTCTGGATGAGAAACCTTTTGTGATGAGGTGTGCCATGTAGAAGGATTACCTGACTACTGTGGTAATGTGATCATCAAAGGAAAGACTACTGCCCACCTGGGTCCCAAGGTCTCTTATCACACTTTCGGTGTTAAGTATACTACCGCCTATATTGTAGTTCGTGGGTACAGAGTTTTTACTAAAGGAAATGACAATGCACCTTTTGGCATTGAGCTTGAGGCCATGGCTTTGACACCAGGCATCTGTCTCAGTGAGGCCCTTTTGTAGGATGTCCACATCGTTAGGAGTTTCGATTATGGCTCCTAGTTTGCAGTCATCTGCGAACTTAGTTAGCCAAAGACCTTCTGTGTTAGCCTGTACTTCAGAGAAGTAGATACCAAACAGGAGAAGACCCAGGACTGAACCCTGTGGTACTCCACTTGTCGCTGGTCTGAAGTCGGATTTGTAGTCTTACTACTTTCACAGTGTGGGTTCTGTCAGTGAACCAGTTGGCAACCCATCTTGTGACATAAGGATTTATACCTAGTTTAGTGAGTTTATTTATAATTCCAGAGTGGGGGATGGTGTTGAAAGCCTTGGCCCGATCTAGATAGGCTGTGTGAACCACCTTACCCTTGTCTACAGCTTTGGTGACTGCTTCAAAGAAGTCTATCAGGTTTAGGAGACATGATCTGCCTTATACAAACCTGAACTGGGTGGGGTCCAGAGTTTGGAGATTACCAATGTCTTTGTTTATAAGTTCCATGATGATACATTCCATGGCCTTGCAGACCAGGCTCATCAGGCTAATGGGGCGGTAGTTCCTGGGGTACTTGGTGGCTCCCCCCTTGTGGAGTGGGATAACCGTTGCTGTGCGCCATTCAGCAGGCACAAAGCCTGAGGTGAGGCTATGAATGAACATGGTACTTAGGTGGGGTGCCAGTTCGTTCTGTAGTTCGTGTAGAACACAGCCTAGGATGTTGTTTGGTCCCATGGATGCTGTGTTCTTGGCTTTGGAGAGTGTGGTTTTTACCTGTGCAACCGTGATTAGAGGAACTTTGCATTCTTCCGGTACAGAGATGGGCTCTTTAGGGAGTGAGGGGGGGGGGGGTAAAGTTAGCACTGAACCTATCTGCCAGGATGTTGGCAATATCAGTTGGGTCTATATATTTAGTGCCATTGTGCTGCAACTCAGAGCAGCTCTGAGTGTTGACATTGAGATTCTTGCCATAGCTATAGAATGCTTTGTGGTTGTCTTTAGGATCAGTGGCGATTTTGTTTTCGTAACTAGCTTTGGAGGATTTTACCAGGGATCGCAGCTTCTTACTGAGGCTGACCAGGGAGCTCCTCCACTCATGGGATTTTACTCTCTTTTGCAACAGTTTCTTCCTTCTGCTGTACAGTTTGCTTATGGCAGGGGACCACCAGATTGGCTTCCTTTTTTTGGAGGATAACGTCTTGGTTCTGTTTGGGATAGCACGATCCATGCACTCATGTAAGTGGTTATACAGTGCAATTGTGTAGGATTCAGTAGTCATAACTGTATTGTCCAACTGCATGGGTATCATGAAGTTGGCTTTGGAGAAATTTTTTACCATGGTTTCCTTAATAGAAGGTGAGGGCTGGATGTGGATATCTAGGGTAATTAGCTTATGGTCGCATCAGATCAATGAGGTGTTGACTTCAGGTGTGGAACACCGGTCACTCATGTAGGTAATGACTAGATCTAGGATATTGTTGCCCGTGGTTCATGAATTCCAGAAAGTGTTGAGTGAAGGAGTTGGTACACGAGTAGTTTTCCCCGTTAATGGTGGGGTAGTTGAAATCGCCCGTTAGGTGTTTGGTTGAACCCTAATATTTTCCTGTACATCAAGAAAAGAGGAGTGGGAATCCTGGGGCATGGTGGGTGATCTGTAGCAAGCTACAATTTGGATTGCAGTTTTGCCCAGATAACCTTGGCTGCATTGTGCTGAGCAACTTGCCTGGAGGTATGGATATCCATAATGAATATGGACACACCTCCGCCTTTGGTGTTCCGGTCCAGGTAACATGGCTGAAAAGCGTGGTATGAGTTTATAGCCTGGTAGTGCAGGGGTGCTCTCTGGAGCCTTGAACCAGGTCTCTGTCACTGCACAGATATTGATTTTCTCTATTTTAAGGAGTGCCTCGAGTGAGTGCATTTTGAGATTTAGACTTCTAGCATTGAGTAGCATCACCCTCAGTTTTTGCTTGCCTGTTCCGGTTACGGTGGTGAATTTGTCATTTGAACCTTGCCTAAAAATGGCACTACAGGGGCGAAAAAAACCTTAGCCAGTATCCGGAATCCCAGGGGTGACAGGTGCAGGCCATCTCTGGCAAAGCTTCGTGGTCCGTCGACCATGTCATCCCAGGCAGACAGATACTGGATCCCTTTAGAATGGCACCAAAAGCTTAGCCAATTGTTGAAGTCAATCATTTTGTCTTTGTACTGCGGCATCATTCTGGGTGATGGCAGAATGCTACTCACGGCTAGGGTCATACCTGCCTGGGCTACAAGATCGGAGAGGTCTTCCATGTCTCTCCATGTAGTCCAGGGAGGTACGTCTCAGGTAGTTCACACCAACATGGACAATGACAGAGTCATACTTGTACTTGTTGTGGAGTGACCTGAGTGTGTGGGCTATGCGGTGGATCCTGGCACCAGACAGGCAGCTGACAGTAACCTTCTCCTTGTTTAGCCTGGTGAGTGGGACATCAGTGTGCCTGACTATAGAGTCACCTATGACTAGTGTGTTAGGTACGTTGCTTTGCCTTATTGGCTGTGGTTGAGTAGCACACTGAGTCTGCGGGCTGTGTGTCATTTGGGTTGTGTTGGGGGGTGGAAGTTGCTTGCATTTCTGCTTTGGAGGTCTCTGCTGCTTGAGCAGATTATTATTGACAGCCTCTGCAAATGTTTTTGTGTTTCTATGTGTGGATTTTGGTGGTGTAGATTTAGTGAGACTATGTGACGAGTATGGTGTGGTGCAAGTGTTTACCTTCTCTTCTTGACTGTCAAGTTCAGTCTTCATTGGAGAAAGCTTTACCTCCAGTTTGGCTAGATAAGTGCAACTCTCACAGGTTGTAGTGTTAGGTGGTAGGAGAGGGTTGTCTGCCTACATGAGGCAAGATACACAGATTCGTCAGATAGACAGGAGAGAACACTGGGAGCTGACCCTTGGACATGCCTGAATAAAAAATTATTTTCCTCTAGATAAGTGAGGAGAGTGAGTACAAGAGATGTTTTTCTCTAAGCAAGTCAGCTTCTTATTTAAAACACCATTCAAAAAAAAAATTTTGACTCACTGCACTGAAAGAGGGGGATCCATATGCAGACATGCTAAAAAATGGCTGATAAATTACCTTGATAGAGAAATAAAGGATATAAGGTAGTAACTCCAAAATACAGTAAAACAAGAGAATAATTAGCCCTGAATAGTTGCTGGTTATGTTGTTGGCACCAGCAAGAAAACTCTTTCCATTTGCTAATATATGATTTTCTAGTAGCAAGATTTCTTGCCTCCATTAGTTCCTGTTGCATGTCCTCAGTAAAACAGGTGCCTGAAAAGAATTAAGACCCTATCATCCAGGCAGTCAACTGAAGTTTACTGGTGTCTGGGCCTATCAACACACCCATGTTCCTGTCTGAGTAGATCCGATCCAGTCTGTGAGTAAGCTTGTGGTAATTGCACCTGACCATTTCAAAAAGAAAGGAGAACCACGGTTGCCTGGGCCAGAAGGGATTCACCACAATGACCTTGGGAAATTCCTTCTGAATCTTCAAACACACTCTGGATATTAGTGGAAAAACATACAGGAATGTTCCTGTCCAAGGAAAAAAGGAAAGAAAAGGCATCTGTCTTCCAGGCCTTCTTGCATGGAATCCTGGATCAGAATATTGCCACTTGATTGTTCAGGGAGGAGGCAAAGAGGTTTGCTTGAGAAACTCCCCATAGATGGATCAAGTCTTGGAATACCCCACCATCAAGTTTTCCATTTGTGAAGGACTGCCCTGGTCCTGCTCAGCCTGTCTGGCACAATTTTGCTCTGAGATGTAGGATGTCTGTAGTGTGTGACGATGCTGTGAAGTTGTATCCCAAGCTAACACAGCTAGTCTTTAAAGGGGATATGAGCTGGTACACTCTTGCTTGTTGATGTACCACATGATTGTGGCACTGTCTATAGTTACTTGAAGAGGTCCCGAGGACAAAAGATGGTTCAGAGTACTGAGTGCCTTGATCAAGATAAGCATCTCCTTGATATTTACGTGCTTGCATCTATCCTTGGTGTCCAAAACCCCTGTCATTTTATTCCTCCTGAAGCTGTTGCCCAAGCAAAGTCTAGAGCATCTGTGGTGACTGACTTCTTTGGAGCAAGGAGGGAGAAAAGACCTGCATAGGAGGATATCTGTCTCCACCCAATAATTTCTATTTTGCCAAATCCCATCACTGGTGTTGGTGCTGGGACCAGAGAGATTTCATATACCACTATAGTCTGCACAGGGGGATCATGAATCATAAATGCCATGAGACCCAAAATCCTGACGTAGTCCTTCTCAGTGACCAAAGTCTGAGTGGAAAATCACAGAAACACATGCAGATAAAGGTCTACTTTTTGTCTGAATTGAGGTGTCTAGCTTACATCCTGGGGACACAACCCAGTGTGAAGGAGTCAAAGACTTTTGAATATTCATTTGGAATCCCAGCTTGAGTGAAAGATCTCTTACCCAAGACAGACATTCCTGACACTTTGGAAAAGACGAGCAAGTCATCTAAATATGGAAAAATGTAGATGCCCCTTAGCATATGCAATGAGCTATAACCGGAGCTAAAAACACTGAACGGTTGTGGAAAAATGGATAGTCCAAAGGTAAAGCAGAGAAATGAAAATGTGATGCATACACAGAAAACTTTAAGAAACATCTGAAGTTTGGATGAAAAGGGATGTGATGATCATCTTTTAAGTCTAGTGTTACCAGGAAGCTAGAAAGTGGAAGAGGAGGTAACAGGTTGTGAAGTAACTATTTTGAATTTGGCCATTATCACAAACTGGTTTAGGAAACAAAGAACCAGGACTAGTCTCCTAGCATTTTCTTTCTCTGGCACTAGGGACCATCCTTGAATAAAATCTCTTCCCCACCTGAAAAGAAGGAACTAGCCCCATCACTCCTTGGAAAACAGGTTGTGATGAAGGACTAGTGGAAACAAGAGTGTGATCTGGACGATGAGGAATGACATCCTAGAAAGGAAGAATTTCCTCCCACTGCCATCTGTAACCTGGAGAAATGACTTTCAGAACCCATTTGGGATGTTATCTGTTGCCACAGAGTGAAATGAATATTCTGACTTTCTGGAAGAAAAAGGGCCAGGGTGGGAGGGGGGGGTCACAGTCTCTTTAATAGTCATTCAGACTTTCTGGAATGTCCTTGGTTAGTGGAGGTTTGAAACTTTTAGAATCCCCTTGCCATTTCTTCTTAAAATGTATGTTTAGTTCTATTTTGTTGGGACAGTTTATTCTGCATTTTGCCAAATTGGATGAGGAGCTAGAAAATCTGTTGGAAAATATGGAAAAAGAGGGCTGCAAATTTTTAAGATATTCCCTGGATTAGCTGCTCCTTTCATCACATTTTTTGATCTATGAAGTAGAGGGACCAAACACAATCTCCATCCAAGGGTAAATTTAAAACCTATTTTTTTTTTAACCGTCATCTGGGAAGTTCTGTGAATGCAGACATGCAAACCTCAAAACAGCACCAGTAGCAGTGGCCACAGCCCTGGAAGAAGAATCAGAGAGTCATGCACACTGCAGATTAAACATTTCTCATACTTTCACTGTTACTCAGAAAAGACCAACATATGAGCTGGACAACTCGGGGGCAGCCGCGGTGGTGCAGCGGTTAGTGTTTGCCACCTCACAGCAAGAGGCTCTCCAGTTCGATCCTCGGCTGGGGCGCCTTCTGTGCAGAGTCTGCATGTCTTCCCTGTGGTCGCAGGGGTTTCCTCCGGGTGCTCCGGTTTCCTCCCAAATCCCAAAAACATGCTGTAAGTGGATTGGACACACTAAATTGGCCCTAGGCGTGACTGCATGCATGTGCGCACCTTCTGTGGAAGGTTGGGCGCCGGGCTGGCAACTCGACACCGTAAAACTCCACTGCCAATCATGAGCGGACAGGTGATCCGCTGTGGCGACCCCTAACCGGGAAAAGCCGAAAGATGATGAAGATGAGCTGGACAACTCAAAATTCTGAAATTCAAAGTTGCAGAAGTATACAGTTTTTTTCTCCAATACCCATTGATACTTTTCCCATCCTTATCAGAAAGCATAGGATTGGAATTAACTAGGTGCTTAGCAGCAGTCGGATTAACAACTGTAGCTGCTGGGTCAGGTAGGTGAACAGTGTATAAAAATTTAAATGGTGGAACTTTGCACATTCTACTTGCCTTTTTAGGGGCAGCTAGTTGATTATCAGGAAAACTGCAGGCAGTTAATACACACATCCTATAAAGCAGACAGATCAGGAAGAATTGCTGTAGGATGCAGAATCCTTCTATAACAATTCATGGCAATTCCTGAAGGACTAAAAAACCTTAGTACACTCTCATAGAAAACAGTGGCACATTCTAGCAACATTCTCATAGAAAGAGAACCCCACACAGGGAGAACCAGAAACTAAGCTCTCCTCTGAGTCTGAATCAGAAATCTGAGGAAAATATCCCATATCCATCCCTGCATCTTCCTATTCAAATTCAGAATTTTGAATCCCTTCAGGAAAAGACATATCCCTTTTTCTTTTACTGGAAAACACTTTACAAGAAAGATCAATAGCCTTAATTAAACCCAGAGCCAAACCCAGTAAACTTATCCTATGCAAAGAAATTTGAGGAGGACTGGATACATGCATTTATTTTGTTTCTCTTTGACAGGAAAAATGGGGCCAGCTGTGTTACTAACGGCAGCAGCAAGTTCCCCAAGGACGGGTACAGCATTCTGACATAACAGGGAAACCATCCCTGTTCCATCTTCCAGAACCAACAAGAGTGGTTCTCCCTTCCCCATTGAAAAGAGTCCTATAGCCAAAGGGGACATGGCTAACCCCAGATCCACAGTGGCTGTAAGGTACTACAACAGAGGGAGCCAGAATAAAAGATGAGTGGCTTGAGGTAGAACAAATGGCCACAGCAGTCACCCACCTGAGGCTGATGCAAACTGCTAGACTGCTATAGTGACAGACTGTTATTTTTTTTCCTTTGTGCAGCTGGAAGAAGGACCAACCATGAGACCAGTGGTCTACTCCATGGTCTAGCTGAAAATGGTGCATCTTTATCATGGAAGACTAGCAGCAAATCCTGGTAAACACTACCAGTCGACAAAAGTTTTTTTTTTTACCGAAAAACACAGTAAAACTCACTTTAAAACAGTATGCCTGCTCCACAAACATAAAATAAGCACAGTTTCTCCAATAAAAAAAATGCTTTCAGTTACCTTACCCTACTTTTAAGCTGACAGAAAAAAAAGAATGCTTGGTTTAACGTACATTACAGTCTTGTGACAGTCCGTTAAAACACAACACTCTTAGCTTTAAAATAATTATCCTTAAGAGAAAAACGATAAAACATCAGTACAAATAAGAAGGGACGGCGCAGTGGTGGCATTGTTGCCTCACGGCAAGAGGCTTTCCGGTTCAATTCTCTGCTGGGGTGCCTTCTGTGCAGAGTCTGCATGTCCTCCCTGCATTCGTGTGGATTTCTTCAGGGTACTCCAGTTTCCTCCAACTTTACAAAGACATACATCTGGAGAATTTTTTCAGGCCTCCGCTGAAAACTGGCTTTATTCCAAGTCAGACTTTCAAGCAAACAAATGTTAAATAAATAAAATGGAAGCTTTTTTCCCCCAAAGGGAGCTTTATCTGCCCAGCAATCGAAGAGCACAAGCCAACCACTGATCCATGAAAGCCTCAGAGGAGCACATTTTTTCACATCCAAGCTAGTCTTTTAGCCAGCTCAGTTTGACAGTTTGGGTGCATGGAAGCTGGCTGACTGTTACACCCTTGGCAAGATATAACCCACGTAGCTAAAGCTACTGCAGCACTCAACAGGAAAAATATTTGCAGTTTTTCAAATGGATGACTTCTGGGAGTATTCCTTACATCTGGGACTTTCCCCACAAAGGCCATGTTCAGCCATCCAGCTTATCAAAGCTCAAGATCCTGCAAGGCATACGTTCACCCTAAGCACACATTAGTGTGCTGGTATAAGAGGAAGAGACATCCACGCTATCTCTGGACCTTAGTCTTGATGTAAAATACAATGCACAGAACTTTCTAAAGTAACTGAGAGAACTTTGGCATATAAAATTAAAAGCATAGTGACATCAGACAGTACAAAAAGTTTTAAGGAGGAAGGAAGGAATAACATTAAGGAATATACCACCCTGGCCATAAGACAAAACTTGAGGAGGATACCCCAAGAGAAGATAATGGGAGGGATACTGGTAACTGCAACTGTGATCTGTTTGAGTATCTACCATTACAATAAGTTACCTACACAACAGTAGTATGTTCTTCCTAAGATCACTGTTGCAGTATTCCCTACATTTGGGAAGACTCGTAGGTTTTATAGGTATATAACAGGCTAGCAACCACCAGGGCCCTTTACAAGCCCAGCCACACAGTCCAACCCAATCACACCCCTGTGTATTATGGGCATTTATTAGGAGAGGCTATGTTACTTAGGAAGTCTCTAAAGGTTATGGGGGGGTGGGCATGTTAGTTTGAGCAGTACTGTCTGCCGCCATCACAGAAATAGGGGCCAGACCCGGGGTGAATTTCCGATTTCCCATCCACTGGTTAAAGTTGTGCTTAAATATGGTTAGGGATGGATTCTGCTTCACATGGATGGGGATCCTCTGAAAATCATCTGGCTCACAGTGTCTTATTTACATCACAAACCAAACTTAAATCCTTGGATCTAGTGGTTCTGATGTTGTTCATCTTGTGGGCATGCAAAAGGTCCATCAGAGCTGGATCCGAGGATGTCTTGCATGCCAGGCTTAGATCACCTCTCAATAACCTGTAGAGGACAGAATATACAGAGAGATCTTTAAGGAGAATACGACAATGTGTTCATACACCAGATTCTTCTAGTAAGGAACCTGTGTGGGTGTACCAACTGTTGTGTCTGGTCAGGTACATGCAATAGAGGGAATTACACTCAATGATGGGTCTGATAACGGCCAAATAAAGTACCACTATGAATTCCTTGGACCTGGATGCAACTGGCCATTATTATAAGCTAGGCGACAGAATGAACTTACCACCTTGATCACATGTGGGTCAAATTAATGTAGACATTTTATTTATTTTACATTTGTTTATCACAAAAGTCTGACTGGACACGTCCTTTTTCAGCGGGGGCCAGGGGAGAAAAGCTTCACAAAACATACAGCAGTAACTAGTGTGGTAATAAAATAGTAAGATACTTGCTTAGACTAGGGCAGATAATTTATTTATTTTACATTTGTTTACCGGGATAGTCCGATTGGATACATGTCCATTTGCAGCAGAGGCCCATGGAGAAAAGCTCCACACAGAAAAACTTACACAGATTACAAAAAAGTTAGCAAACAATTATAAAACAAAGTGATTATATACAATGGCTTTAGTAGTGTTCCCTAGTAGGGACTCAGTTTTCATGGACAGACACAATTAAAAGTAAGAGACCTCAGACTGGAAGCAGAGCTTGGTGACGTAGTTACAAGTTATGATATTACAGAATATGCTTTCAGTTTATAATTTAATCAGGGTTGGTACATTTTATTTATTTAGACTTTTGGAGGATTGTAGGGTTAAATAGTTTGGCAACGAATTCCAGGTTTTGCCAACTAAGTTGGCAAACGGATTCACCAGAAAAGTTATTAGTTTTGTGGGTTTAGACCAGTAGTTTATCAGCTGACCGTAGGGATCTCAAGTTGCTATATGGCTTAATAATATTTTTAAGTGAGGGGGTATCATCAGGGTGGTACAAAATTTTGTGCGCTATTAAAGAGTTGACTGAATTGAATTAAGCTGTGCAGTTCTAGCCACTCTAGTAGTTTAAGGTTCTGGCAGCGGTGGGTTCTATAGGTGGAGCCAGTGGCAATACGATTATAGCTATGGGACAGCTTACCTAGTTCAGATTTATTGAGGTTTGAGAGTACAGGTGAGGCATATAAAAGAGTAGAGAGTAGGTGTGATCGGGCGACTGCCGTCCTAGCCAGTGGGGTTAAAAATGTCTTGTTTCTATACAGTGATCCAAGCTTCTTATTGATGGTCTGTATGGTTTGTTGACCTGAGGGTCAAATTTGAGATAGTCTATGATAACCCCTAGCAGTTTGGTGTGATGATCTGGGGAAATAGTGGTACCATTATTAAATGTGAACCCCTAGCAGTTTGGTGTGATCTGGGGAAATAGTGGTACCATTGTTAGATGCGACAGAGAATGAAAGTGTGGTAAATCTACTAGTGGGGGAGAACAGAAGAAGTTTAGTTTTACTGGGGTTCAGAAGTAGGCGTTGGTTGGTGAGCCAGATTTCGATTGTGTTAAAGGTATTTTGGGTTAAGGTTTGCAGTTCGGATGGGGAGGTGGCTGAGCAGATCAGAGTGGAATCATCTGCATATTGAATGCAGGTAGCTTTAGGGATAGCAGTGTGAAGGTTGTTGATAAAAATAGAGAAGAGTAGTGGACCTAGTATGGACCCTTGAGGGACACCAAGTGTGAGAGGTAGCTGGCTGGAGAGTTTGCCCTGCCATAGTACCGCCTATTGTCTACCAGTCAGGTAGGACTGGAACCACTGGGCAGCAGGCTTGCTGAGGAAAATAGATTTTAGTGAAAGAATGAGAAGTTCATGGTTGACCATGTCAAAGGCTTTTGATAGGTCAAGAAAGAGGGTGGAGGTTAGCCTATTGTCATTCCTCTTTTGGTTTATGGCAGTAGTAAAGGAAAAGAGGGCTGAGGTGGTGCTGTGGTATGGCCTGAAACCATGCTGGGAGTTGGACAGTAAGTTATTCTGTGTAAGGTATTGCATTAGTTGCTTGTGTACACATTTCTCCATTATTTTCACTAGCGGGGAAAGAATGGCAATGGATCTATAGTTGGATATGCCTGAGGAGCTACCACCTTTATAGAGTGGGATGACGTGAGATATTTTCCAGAAGGAGGGGATAGCGTTTTCGGATAAGGTTCTGTTGATGAGGATAGATATGGGATGTGCAATGGCATCTGCCATACGATAAGTTTAAACAATTGCTACGTAATCACAAAATTAAACAGATAAATATAAAGGCACAACAACATTATACAACCATGTGTAAACAAATAGAGAAAGCAAGTGAAACTCCACAATTACACATTTTCACACAGATTGCAGTGAGAACTCAAACATGTCCACATATCAACAGTATAATAGTAATGAGAAATGTTAGTATGCATTGAGTTATTATGTAATTAGAATAGACAGATGCAGGTGATGCAGTCAGAAATTCCTATAGAACACACAGAGGGAATTGTGGTTTGCAAGTGGAAAAAGGTAGTATGTTCCCAGAACACAGACTACTGGGTCAACCTTTATGGTTGTTGTATCAATGGAGTAATTAGCTAGGGTGGCAGTTTTCCCAAAGAGTAGTATATAATTAATTTTTTGGTACAGAGTTTTAGTCTGCAACTTTGGCAGTCGCTGTCTGTGTTAATCCTCCTTGTAACATGTTTGTGTCATGGGAAGAATCTATGACAGCTCCCACTTTACAGTCACACAGCTTTGTTACACTGGGTAGAGAAAGGGGGTACTTCCCTTCCAAGTTTAGGATGCCATCAAAGCCAACTTTATTAACTCCAGTTTCTGCTCTAGACTACACCTCCAGTCTGCAAAGATTAGTGAAGGGTGGACAGACTAAGTGGTAGCTTCAAGGATAGTTTCAGAATCTACATCTTGCTCAATGAAAGCTCCTGAAGTAGTTACTGCTCTGGTGAAGTGGGTCATTATAATTCATTATAACCATTTTCCATAATTTAAAAAGCAGAAGTCAACTACACTGCAAATCCATTTGGAAATTTTTGTTTATATAGTGGCAAGCCCATTTAATTTCCTGTAAAAGAAAAACTTGTCGGGTTTTTTTAGGTCTTTAATATTTTCTAAATATAATTTGAGCTATCTACAGAACATCAGAATGCAGAATTTTTCTACTTTGCTTTACCACTTTAGGCATAATTGAAGACGAGTTACACTACAAAAAAAAAAAGAAGAGATACACAGCCCGCAACTCATAACTCCTCTAGATGACGTTACAGGCACTAGAAAAGTAGAAAAGCAATTCAAGGTCAAAAATTTCAGAAAATTAATAGTTGGTTCAAATGGAGAAAGGTAGGCTCACTGATATCTAGTTCAAATGCCAATGAAGAACCATTCTTGCATGGAGTTTAATCTGGAGAATCCCTCTTGAGGAACAGTCTTGACCCGACTAGAACTTGATAAAGGAGGATCCACATGCAAACAAGCTGAAATGGCTGAAAGATGTATTTTAACAAATGCACAAGATAAACCAAATCTGAGCAGTTTACAGAGATACTGAAAGACCACAGAGGCCCAACTGAATTAGGATATTGTCCTCTATTTCAACAGCAGATACAAACCTTGTTCTGGTGTTAGGTTTTATACTCTCTCTAAAAATTTGAAGCATGTCTGGAGAAAAAAGATGCAGGAAAATAATTAAAATATCATCCATACTATTAGCTTCAGGATCCATCGACTGAAATGCATCAATGGCCTTGTGTCCTGAGTAAGCAGATTTACCAAGAGAGGAAGAGTCTTGGCTAATTTCTTAAGGAGAGATGTATAATGCTATTATTGCCAAAAAGGGGTCAACAGCATTTCCTGGGAGTGCTCCATCTTATTTTCTTAAGAATTTTGGGAATCAGAGAAAAAGGCATACAAAAACTTTTCCTTCCAGATGATTAAGAAGGCATCTGTTGCCATGGCTCGTTTCCAAGGAATCCAAAAGGCGAACAGACTCAGTTGCATGTTTGGCAATGATGCAAACAAATTCATCTGAGGCACTTCAAACTTTCGTACAAGTTGACAGAAGAACTCGACATTTAACATCCACTTGTGAGGTTCCACCCTGAATCTGTTTAGTGCTTTACTATAGTGTTCAGAAGGAAGGAATGTTGACTGCCTGTAGAATAAGACTGCTGAAAGGCTACTTCCCATGCAATCATAGCCTGTCTGCAAAGGCGATAAAGACTTTGTCCCACCTTGTTTATGTACCACACAAATGTGCCGTATGCCATGACTTGGATAGCACATGGAGTCCACAACTGATGCAAAGCTTTAAGTCCATTTCCAAGTATTGGGAGGAGGACAATTTTTTTCTGCTCTTTTCAGTGGGCCATTGTCTCGAATACTGATGTGACTTTCTGAAGGAACAGCTTCATACACCCTAGACCTTGGTTCTTTGACAGTATGTTTCCATACAAAGTCTGAAGCATCTGTTGCAATACTCTGAGCAAGTGGAATGTGCGCAAATGGGACCCCTGGATTAATATCTGTTTGGCCTACCATAACAGCTCCTGAACTAAACAAGGGATGACTGGAATTTGCTGTTTGAGAGAATTCTTATGCTGAATCCAGACCGACATGAGATACCACTGGAATTTCAACATACGAAGTCTGGCATAAGGTACCATGAGAATGGAGGAAGCCATGAACCTAAGGGCTTTTAACAACACTCAGAACGAGGAAAGAATTCTGCTTTGCTATGCTGAGAAAATATTTTTTTTAACTACTGTTTTGTCTGCAAGAAAAAGGGCTGTCTGACTTTTGATATCTACTAGGCAACCTTGAAGAAACAGTCTGGAAGGAGGAATCAGGGATGACTTTAGACTAAAAATGAAAGAAGTTTAGTACTTACCATAACACTGGAACCCAGTCTGTCCGATCCAACTGGTGGGGAATTCAGCCCTTTGTTATATCCAATCCAGCTATGTTAGCTCTCCCTTTCATAATTTCCCTGTGCTCTGACTAGCCTCAGATAAGAGTTCGCTTGCCTGAATAAAACAACAAACTGACCTACAAAACTGGGAATATATGTTCCATATTAGTCTGGAGGTCCCCTGAAATGAGGTGCCAATTTGGCAAGGGTACAGACTAAAATGAAAGGGATCCAAGCATTATGGCAAGTACATAACTTATCCTTTTACATTTATCAGATTTGACTAGTAGGACAGAATCTCAAGCCTCCTATTTCCTTGGATGGCATAATGACAGGATATATTTTATAACAGTAACTCCAAAGGAAGCTCTAGATCTGGAGAATTATATCTGGCTTATAATACCTGGCGTGGGTATACAACATAGATCACGTTGATGCAACCCAATCTTATCCACTGATGAATTTCTGGAAAATGCAATGGGGAGGAATGAGCCCTAGGTTTAGATAAAGTCTTACTTCTGAATGTGCAAACAAAGGTGTTAAAGTCAGGAAAGCCATGTGGACAGGGTCTGCTTATTAATTTTCTTCCCCATCCTGTTTGAGGCAAAAGAAATACATGACTCCTCATCTTTCCTGAATGATCTAGTTCTGTGAAGGTAAAATTAAGTTGTATATGAAAAACTAGGGTATCCGATAAATACTCTCCTCTGAGTGATTAGGAAAAAAGAATGGAAGATGCATCAGCTGACTGGGATTGTTTCCTGATTTCACTTTTGGAATAAATTACATTAATTCTAAGCGAGATTCTGGCTTTGTGAAATATGACGGATGAAGTAGGATCCTAGACTCTGGAGAAGGTTCACAGGAAAGTCCTAGAGGCCGTCAGGTGATATGAAGTGGACAAGCAAGGATTATACAATCATCCAGACGAAGAATAGATGCTAATTTCTTTAACACGCAGAAGGCTATGACTGGTGCCAGGCACTTTGCGAATGTACTCGGTGTTGTAGAAAGACCAAAGAGAGCAAAGGCATAGCCAAAATTAGAGATTCCAAATATTTTCTGAGACTTTTGAGGATAAGAATTTGTAAAATTAACATCCTTTAAGTCTAGAGCATACCTCCCAACCGTACTGAATTCCTTAATATTTATCGATTTTGAGGGCAAAATAATGCGGTGCCACAAATTCCTAAGTGGCCCCTTCAATTCTGGATTTTTTCCCTACCATTTTAAATTTATGCCCGACATTGCCACGCACTGCCAGTGTACAGGGGCGTGCATGATGACATCAACTTCATGAGGCAGACGGCTTGTCGGACAACTCCATAGGAGACTCATCTTTGACTGTTAACTGGAATTTTACCAACCAGCAGCGAGTGGAGTAGAGCTGAGCGCGCACTAACTTCCGTCTGCCCACCCGATGAATAAATTTACCTCCTCGACCTCCAGGTAAGTAAAAAAAAGAAAAACATGTAATAATTATTCCAGGCCAGCTGAATAGAAAGTGCAGCAAAGGAATCAAACAATAATGCAAAGTGCTGCAGCCTGCCCTGTACACTTTTTATTTTTAAAAATAGTGTACTACTTCCGTCAAGCCTTCTGTGTAGTAGTTGTACACACTGGGGAATTTAGGCCAGTCTGCTTTAAAAAGACAACTTCCATAAAAAGAGTATGGAGTATATTTTGTTGTTGGTGTAGAAAATTAGTTGAGAGGGGTTTGTCATTCTGTGTACTGAAATCATTTAATGACATGATTAGATTAAAGGCTTGGGAAAAGGTAGGGGGTGTGCATCTTGTTCTGTGTATTTAGGTGTAAATGTGGATGGGATTTTGATTTCATTTTGTGTCTACACCGAAAAAGGTATTTGCCAAAATCGGTCTGCAGCATTTTGTCTATTTATTATTGTTTTTACAATAAAGTTATTGGTGGCTCACCTATTTTGTGCTGGCTGGTTTTGTGTAGTGTCTTTTGGTACAGTTTTGGCCTTGCACTCTTGCCGTAATTATGTACTGTTGCTGTGTGTTTGCTTGGAACTTTGTACGCTGTTGGCAGTTGGAACTTATGGCTCTCTCGGTTGCAGCACTTCACAGTTTTATCATCATTTTAGGAGTTGGCTTTTTGGATTCATTATTAGGTTGGTGAGCTTGTGGGATTTGTTTGGCGTTCTGGATATATTGTGACTGTTTTGAGGATGGATATGGGGCCCACTATGGATTTACCAGTTCTGATTTAGGGATTGGTGTCCAAATAAGGATGATTTACATGTGTTTGAAC
This sequence comes from Protopterus annectens, assembly GCF_019279795.1. Taxonomy (NCBI): domain Eukaryota; kingdom Metazoa; phylum Chordata; order Ceratodontiformes; family Protopteridae; genus Protopterus; species Protopterus annectens. The sequence goes on from NC_056735.1 coordinate 413,136,587, forward strand.
ATTTGGGCTCCATTAATGTAAATGATTCAGGTACGGTCTCTAATAGTGCTTTAACGTGTGAAAAAGCATTTGAATGGCTGTGTAATATAGTAGAGAAAGCTTCAAGCTTGTGTTTGGCATTTCAAACTTTTGAAAGCCTATCATTTGAAGGGCTACTGAGCACGAGGATTGCGAGTGTTTATACAACCAATGGTACATGAGACTGATGAATGTTTACTAAGGAATGGGCCCAAGCGCAACAGGCAGCGTCCCTGATATTTGCAACTGCGCTCATGTCATATTATGAAAGACCGGTTTCAAAAAGTTTGGTTGAAGTTAAGCATTGTGTGAAACAAGCTAAGAATTTTTAGGAACAGGCCTAGTGCAATACATGTTTTATGGATTTTTCATCTGTGCTTAATATTTATGAAAGTGAATTGCAAACATGCAAAATAAAGAAATTTAAGAGAGAGTGCTGATTATCTTAATGGGAGAGCCTTTAATATCCGCAAGTCAGTCAAATTTAATATGGACAAAGAAGGCCATTTTCAAGATGCAAGGAAATAAAAATCAAAAAAAAGAGGCCCAGATCCATTTTAAAAGAAAAAACATGGGCAGAAACTGGTTCTTCTATAAATGATTCATCTTCGGCTACAGAGACTGATGTGGAAGTCTCTAGCGAGTTGCCAGCAGCTAAGAACCACTACCCTTTGGTACAAGAACGGCTGGACAGAAACATTCCAGGAGGGCCAATGACATTAGAGGTGTTAATTCGCTTAATGGCATCAAGCAGATGATTCCTCTATGATGCACAATGTGTCTTCTACTGTGTTGACTGTATGTGAAAGGGAAGTGCTGAACAAAGGACTGGGGTTTGTTCCAACACATATGGTGACTGAAATTGTTTTTGTTACTGATCTTTTACTTTTTTGTAGAAAGCTGAATTTGATGATATACTTACATAATGGAAATACTCCAAATGAAATACAGTTTACATTTAGACCATCTACCTTTCATCTACCTATGAATAAATGTGAGTATTTTTCAACAGAAGATTATGAAAGAACTACATTTTAATTTTGATTATAAGTTGGTTTCGAGGAGAAATTTGACCCCTGAACAATACGAGGCATTAGTGTCTTTAAAAAATAACCACAATGTGGTTATAAATCGTGCTGACAAGGGGGGTGCAGTGGTCCTATGGGACTGGGAAACATATGTACAATGAGGCTATTAGTCAACTGTCAGATGCAGTTTTACCAGAAAATGGTATTAGATCCTACTTTTTTTTTTTTTTTTTTTTTTTTTTTTTTAAATGTAGAGAGATTCTTTTTTGTCCCTAGCTTTTGAAGTGAGCATTATTACTAGGAATACAGTACATTATTTGACGGTTGTTGATCCTCAGCCACAACAGTTTTATATGCTTCCCAAACTTCCAAAAATTTTACAAATCCTCCAGGGAGACCAATTATGTAGGGTCATGGTTGTTTAACGGAACCATTATCTGCATTTCTAACTGAGTATCTTAAGCCTTTATTAGTGGAGAGTTCATGCAAGAATACATGATACCACCGAATTTCTTAATATATTGGCAGATACACAATTGGAGACATCTTGGTATATGCTTACCCTTGATACAAGGGCTTTATATACAAATATATCTTATTAGGCAGGCTTGCAAGCAATTGATTTTTGTTTAAATCATATGTGTACTTATGAACCTGGGTTTAATACCTTTTTGTTATGTTTAACAGAACAGGTCTTGACAACATTTTTTTTTTTTACTTTAAAAAATAATGCATAAAAATAATCAAGAACTGATTAATAGATTTCGTGCCGGGGAGGGGGGGGGGGGGGGGTAAGGATACTACTACACATCAGGCTCAATGCTTAGCACAAACTGTAGATAGATCTACTTTGTTGAGGTATAACATACGTTCCTAGGTTGACCATCAGATAGGTTTTATTACAACCTTTAGTGCTAATTCTAGACAGTTTTGTCAACTGATTAACAAACATTGGGATATTCTTACGACAGATAAAAATTTATGTCAAATGTTACCTCTGCGATGTCAGTTCACATATAGAAAAGTATAAAAAATGTTTTGAATCATTTCAAAAAGTATGCGCCTACTGGTAACAAACTACAACAGTCTATGGAAGGAACACCGTTAGTTGGAAGCTTCCCTTGTGGACAATGCACTGCTTGTCAACATGTTATGAAGATTAAACAATTTTCTTCTGCCAATACATCTGTGGTATTCAATATTAAGTGTTTTGTTAACTGTATTTCAGAGTGGGTGATTTATTTGGTTGAATGTCAATGCGCTGCATTTTATGTGGGACAAACTTCTAGACAATTCAAGATTTGTATTTCTGAACATTTTAGTGATATCGGTTGTCAAAGAATGTCTAATGCTTTATATAGGCATGTTTTGCAGCATCCTACTGCTAAGTTCAGATTTACTGCTATTGATCATGTTACTGTTAAAGGAAGCAATAAATTAGGTTGGCATAATATACTGAATAGAAAAGAAAAGTTTTGGATAATTAAGCTAGGGGCTTTGTTCCCTCCAGGCTTAAATGATATGCTATAAAATGGTGAAAGGTGTGTATGTGTGTGTGTGTGTGTGTGTGTGTGTGTGGGGGGGGTTCTTGTTCGGTGCATTTAGGTGCAACTGTGGATGGGAATTTTTTTTCATTTTGTGTATACACTGAAGAAGGCTTTTGCCAAAACCAGTCCGTAGCATTTTGTCCATTTATTGTTTTTTTACAATAAATGGGGGTTGTCACAGTGGTATGGCGGTAGCGTTGTTACCTCACAGCACGAGGTTCTCTCCCGTTCGTTTCTCAGCTTGGCTTGGGAGTGCCTTCTGTGCGGAGTCTGCATGGGTAGCGTTTGAAAGACATGCGTGCATAAATGGGCGTGCCTTCGTTGAAGGTTGGGAGTCGAGCTGGCACCTCGGCATTTCATAAAAATCTACTGCCAATCATTAGCGGACCGGAGTTCCGCTGTGGCGACCCCTTACCAGGAAAAGCCGAAAGATAAACATTATTTTTACAATAAATAGTTACTGGTGGCTCACCCATTTTGTGCTGGCCGATTTTGTGAGGCGTCTTTTGGTACATTTTTGGCCTTGCACTCTTGCCGTACTTGCGTACTGTTGCTGTGTGTTAGATTAAAGGCTTTGTCAAGGAGTGAACTTCTTCCAAGGTCTTTGCACTGGTTGCTGGAAGGGACAGATGTGGCAGACTGTTCTTATTTCTCATGTACTGTTTAGTGAAGTTTCATTAGAGATATTTGGTTATTATTTCTTGTAAAGGGAGAAAAAAATGGGAGCTTGATTGTGGAACAATTTAGAAAACCATCTGGAATTTATTTCCTTACTAGTTACAAAGGTAGTAGGTCAACAAAGAGCTGAGGATATGCGGCTTTAACCTCTTTTTGGAGTACACTGTGTTCCTTTGGTATGGGGAGGACAGCCATAAGATACTTTTATTCCCTTTTCACATTTGAGTCTCAGTGCTTTAACTTCGATAAGTGAACTGTATTACAGAGAGAGACTTTCATTATGTTGAAGGTTTGTGTGCATGGTGGGGTCTTCCTTACTTTTTACCAGCAGTTTCATGATAACCTTTATATGGCTGTGCATGTTTTTGCTCACAGTGTCGCATACAGTTTTGTTACAGATAACATGAATCCACGTTCAGGAGTTTACATTTGTGTATATTAGTGCTGAGAATGTCAAGAAGATTTGTTGATAAAACTGTTTCCTGGCTCAGTGTTAGAATAAAAAGGACTGTTGTGGATCATAATCCAATTTTTTTGCTAACCAGGTGGATGTTCCTAAACCTGACAGACTGAGACAGACAGATCACAATTCCACTGGAGTGAGTGGGGTTACATCAGTATGCAAAGGTTACATTACCAGTTTACAGATGTTTGTCCAGTTGTACCTACTTTTCATGGGCCTTTGTCCAGATTTTTGATGTTTCCAGGTTGAGAGGTATGGTCCAGAGTAACCAAAAAAATACTTGGGTGAAGAAGAGGTAAATAAACCTGAAGAGTGGGGCATTCTGAAACAATTAACCCCCAGAAAGGTGTTCTGCAGCAGTCTATAATATACCCCTAATCTGATTCTTTCCTTGGGATTAGAAAAAGTTTTAACTAAAACAATTTGCCCTCTGAAGTGAAGCCGCTTCTATGACTCCTGACAGAGGAAATCTGAAACAATAGCTAGAATGAGGTAATCCTGCACTTTTGGAACCTCAGGAATGTCTGAGAAGGCCGATTTGGAATTTCACTGAAGCTTGTAACCTTTTCTTACAATGTTCAAAATCCAGCAGTCTGAAGTGCTAATTTCCCATAATGGGAGGGGAAACGAACCTTTCGGGGGAAGGGTGAAAAAGGCAAAGATGGTCTGATATCAATTTTTGTTGGCATGCTACTACGAGGACTGCCATGTCTTAACAGTTCCCTTGCCAATTTTTCTTGAATTGCCCTTTACCTGATTTTGCTGCCGTTTGGTCTTAGTCTGCTTTCTAAAGTAGATGGTTCTGTATGGCACTTTGACATATCTAGAAAACTGGAAGAAAGTAAGCAGTTTTATACTTCACTTGACTTTACCACTCGCTTCCATCTACTTAAGAGTCCTCAGCTGAAGAACCCCCAAACAAGAAATTTTTATCTAGAGACGTAGTCAATAGCGGTCTTAAAATCATCAGGTAAAGGCTGGAGTCTTGGCCAAGCATGCCTTTAAATGACACGGCCAGTAGCAGCAACTGCAGAAGCTGCAGCTATGGCATCATGCTCACATTTTACACAATGCTTAACTTCTTCCGAGATAGAATACAGCATTAGTAGTAGATTAGATCTCATGTCTTGATTAGGAGTCTCAGCCATTTTCGGGGGCACTTTGTCCAAGTCAGCAAAAAGAAATTTATTCTCGAGTTTGACAATTAACAGCCCTAACAGACAAATGTTTTTTTTTTTTCTGTTGCATTGAATGTGGGACATCTACCTGTGGTTTCTGCAGTAAGGGATGAGATTCTAATCCAGTACCCTTAAACTTTTTTTTTTTTTTTTTTTTTTTACCTCTTTTGGCCATATTTGTCTAGGGCCCTGCCCTCTTTTTCATTAGGAAAAGAGTTTGGAGAAGGAAACAGTTTAGCTCCTTTAGTAAATCAGCAGAGACAAGGGCAAGATGAGCAATAGGGTTTTACACAAAATTTATGAGTGTCCTTCACCCTACAAAATCTATCAGGCATTTTAGGAGAAGGTTGACAATCCAGAGAGAGAGAAAAGCTGAAGCAAATGCAGTATCCAAGGCTCCAAACAAGGGGAAATGTCAACAAGTTTAGGAATATCCAAATATAGATTAAAATAACTCTGTGGAGTATCAGAAATAACCCTCTCTTCCCACTTAAAAAGAAAATCCTTCATTTTGGAAATGGCTGCACCAAATGAAGTTCCTTCATTTGGAGATTCAGAAAAGACAGCATCTTTCACATCTGACTCGTAATCTAAAGGAGTGGGAATTTGGGAGGCATAATCCAAGTCTTCTGCATCCGAAATATCCTCTTCCTCTGGAGGAGGTTCACTTTTCACATTTGAAAAAAAAAGGCTTACTCTGGTTGAAAGGTCTGTATAGCCAAAGTAAACCAGATATTCTAAAAATATATTTTTCAGAAGAAGCTTTTCAATGATTGGGAGAACATAAATGTTTTTTTTTTTCTGTTGCATTGTCTGTGGGACATCTACCTGTGGTTTCTGCAGTAAGGGATGAGCTTCTAATCCAGTACCCTTAATCTCTTCCCCTACAAGTACTCAGTGAGTACCCCTTTGCCTTCATTAGCAATGAATCCTGGTTCGGGGGACTTATTTTTGGATGACTAATAGAAGCAGACACTGAGGGATGCTTGTGGCCATAGACTAACATTTTTGCTTGGTCCTAGCAGCCTTCAAACAAGCAATGCCAGAAGGCCTGACTGAAGCCAATGGATGGTCAAAGGGGGTCCACCATCTCTGATCTCGAAACAGCAGTAGAGGTCCTCTAAGAGTCATCCACTTCTGTTAGTGTCTTTTCTTTTGGCCGGAGGATTGAAAACTAAAGCTGAAGAAGCAGATGGCATAAACGTGCTTTCCTAGAGAAACAAACTTGCTTTCCAGACAATGGTAGAGGGTACTTGTGTAACTTAACATTTTTAGAAAATATATCTGACAGACTTTACAAGACTATGTTATGTTTTGCTCCTAAACAAAACAGACAAGTACAGTGAAAGTCACAGCAAGGAATTTGTCTGCCAGTGTCAGATTTTTCCTTTTTTGAAACGTATATGAGAGAAAAGTACCACAAAATTCTAAGTAGGAGGAGGAAAAAAAAGAATCCTGAATGGGGTACTTCTCCTCCTAAGCTTTGAAGGCTGCAACTAATGAATCTGTAAAACTGTAAATAATGCTGACACAGGTTTGCGCACACAAACACAGCAAGACAGCTCTACAGATGTCACAAATGAATGCTCCCTCTTATAGCAGCATACTGGTGTATGCCTAAGGTGGACATATGTTTCTTTTAGTAAGATGTTTGAGCACTGGCAAGTGGCCAACCGGACAGGGCCTCTGCAGGGATATAAGGAGATTTGCAACAATGACCTAATGAAGAACATGTATTAACTGTGATTCTGTTTTTCCTCCTGGATTGTCTTAAATACCCTGAGGATCAACAGTACAAGAGAAAAAAGGTAAAGAAACAAACGTGCCATTTCATGGAGAGGTCATCTACTGCCCAGGCTTCTAGACTCAATGATCTGGTGCAAAACTTCCTGAGTTGTCTGCTGTCCAGGAATCAAAAAGGTCTTCTTTTGACACATCACACCTGTGGGTTAAGCCAAAAATATATCTCTGTTTAACATTTATTCATGTGTGCCTGACTGTAACCAGCTCAGTTGGTCAGCCCAGATATTTCCCGAGATGTGATGCCAAGTTGCCCTGGGGTCACGTCTGACCCCTGGACTACCTCAGAACCTTGCAATGTTAACCTGTTAAACAGGTAGCAGTCTCTTCTCCCTTGATTGCAGGTGTACCACAGTTAAGCTATCTGTAAAGATGTCAAGGGTCTTCTGGTGCTAAATCTGTTAGCAGGCTTTGAAGGCTGGTGTTATTTCTTTGACATAGATGTGTGTTTTCTTGACATGCTTGTCTAATGCTAGTCTCCAACATGCCCCCCTCCCCCACACACACACTGTGTGAAATGAGTTCATGGTGACGGTTTGAGTCGCCTGAGCCATCTTGAGGGATACCCCCTGAGGTCTACCTGGTTTATCAACCATGACAGCTTATTCCTTATCCGAGTTAAAAGGAAGATACACAACTACAGAGCCTGGGGTCTGCTGACATTTGCTATTCCTGGGGTACCAGTATAGCTTCCTTCTGTGCAGTCCTGTTGTAAGGTCTATTGTTATGCGGAAAACAATACACCTCAGAACTCAACTCCCTAGCTGTGATGGTACTTTACTCAGACTGCCTGGAGGAAAGGGACATATATTCCAATCACATACACCTCCTTGAGCAGGTATGGTGGTTCACTGACCCCCAGTCACCTACTCAACTCACTTTCCTAGCTACATGTGATGTATGTCAACCCTAGTAAGTGGTTTAACTGGTTAATATATAACAAGTGGACTGAGGTAAAAGAAAATTATGGGGGATGCCACTCTGCCAAGGATGAATTAACCCAATTAACGAACGACAAGAGATTACAATAAAATTAATTAAACACAATGTAACTAACAATGTATAAAGTCTGCATAAAAATTCCCAATAAGCATAGTTCAAGTCACATGAAGAAACTGGTAAGAGTATAAAATGTAGCACTGTAGAAAAAAGAAAAGAACATCAAACCTAGATTCCCAGTACAGAATAGAGTGGCTTCTATTCTGTGGAAGTCTGAAGCTCTGGATCTACTTCACAAAGTTGAAACTTCAAAATGACGACAATCATACGGCCGACACCATATGGCCGACATTTGAAATATCGACAATGGAGGTAGACCATGAAAAAGGAAAATAAAATGAAATGTCGGCAATGTGAAGGGCTCCCATGTAGATACACACACACACACACACATATATATGTGTATATATATATATATATATATATATATATATATATATATATATATATATATATATATATATATATATACACACACACACATACACACACAATGAATTACATTTGTACTATGACTAGACTGTGACAGACTCAAGGAATTAGGGGGTGGGTTGGGGATAAGTCCAGATCTTCTTGTAGTGACTTTACAGGCAGTTCACTGGATTGTAATTAACAAATCTGAGTCAACCACAACTCGGATGATGAAAGACTGCATGTGTGTATTCACACAAACACATGCGTGCATATTACACGTGTATATATACACTCACCTGTACACATATAACTATACATATATGTATATAGACATGTGCATACATACATGTGTGTATGTATGTATATATATATATATATATATATATATATATATATATATATATATATATATATATATACTACATACACACAGAGAAATATGCATATATATTTATACACACATGGGGAAGAGCTACAGATATATTCTCATGCAGCTAAAGAACTGAGTTTAGGTAAGAGCACAGAAAGAAGAAAAATTCATATATGCAAACATAAAAATAGGTTTGAGTGTCTGTATTCTCAGATACAGATTAATTTCAGTGTGATCCATTTTTTAAGGTAACAATCAAACAGATGTGCCCCCACACATACACACATTCTTCAATATGTCTTCCATTTTTTTTTTAATTTTCATGGTTTGGCAAAAGCCTGGCCTGCATAAGAAGCTATACCTTGTTTTCCATAATGGTAATTAAGCCAGGAGCTTCTCCCATCTATACCTGTGTTTTGAGAAGTAAAGTTTCTAGCACTTACGCCAGTACTTCATTTCATAATCCCCTCCAAGACAGAAGAGGGAGGTAGTGCTGCAGCAGGTCCTGGCTGTTAATACAAAAGCTATGTGAATTATTATATGGCCTTGGTGCTTAAGTATCAAATGCACCAACTTTCCCAATAATAAACATTTACACTTTTATCTGAAATACGCAAGTTACACACAAAAAAATAAAATAAAAACGTAGGTAAGCTGATGGGCTTGGAGGTTAGATGCACACAACCCCAAGCATGCAGGCTTCTGAGAAAAAAATGCCAAAACTGACTGAAAGAAAGGATCTTGTTTAACAATGACCTAAAAATGAAGCTTCTCAATCTTGACTATTTGCTTGCTTAACAGTGATGATTACACAGATATACCACATAAACAAGCCTTCATAGACCCTTAGGAGCCAGAATGTGACAGTTTTCAAGCAGCAAGTAAGGAATCAGTGACAATAGGCTCCACCAATGAAATACTTCATGGCTGTTCTTCCCCAAATAAATATTTAAGACACTGCGGAAGGGGAAAAAAGTGAGAGAGACTGCAGTGTGGCTCTCACTAACTGGGAACACTCATTAAAGAGGTAATCTTTAGCACAGGGACTATCAGAAAAGTAAGACTTATTGTCCCAAACCAGTACAACCACAGGGACCTCTATTCCTAACAGCCAAACCAGACAAATGACAAGATGATAAAAAACGAACGTTTCCTCCAGCCAGCAAATGTGAGCCATCTTTGCTATTCTGAAATGGAAAGGGGAGAAATATGTTAAGCACAGGCCAAATAGTCAGCTAAACCCAATATCTAAATTAGATAGAAAGGCATGTGCCAGTAGAACGCAAAGAAATGAGATGCACTTGCACATCCCAGCAGAGGCATCAATCCTAAAAGATCAAGTATATGATTTTGCAGCACTTCAGACATCAACAAACAATTAAATAGATCAAGTCCAAAGATATGACAGGGAAGGCACAGAACTACACAACAAGGATGGGAGTATCTTTGTGGACTGCCTTAAACTTCATCAGCAAACACACAGAAGATGCATGTAACCTAGTCCCAGGGATGAAGTTCAGACTTGGAAAAAACACATTCTTTCTTATTTCTCTTGGAAGAATCAACTTACTACAAACAGTAAAGGAAGGGAAAGAGAAACTTTGTCTTGTTCTCAAGCGATGGTAGTAGACATTGTCCATCTGATAATCACACCCATAACCAAGTAAGCAGGATAAGGATTATTCAACCCCAAATAATGACACAGTGTTCATGAACTTCAAAATGGCAAAGTGAACACAGAATCAGAAAAAAGCCTTGGCTAAGACCAGGGCTTCATGTATCTAACCTTCTGATTTTCCTGCTCCTGCTAACAAAGAGGAAAGGTCTCAGGCATTTTTCTTGCTGGGCTTTCTTCATTACTACCACTGTCTAAGTATGGAGGAAAGCACACATTTTTCTGATTCAAGCAAGCTGTGGGATTGAAATACTGAAATTTAAAAATTCCCAAAGTTCTGTTCTCAAAAAAGGTCTCGACACTGAACATGGGAATGTTCCAACATCAAACATCATGAGGACAGCTTAATTGCATGAGCATTTATCAAGTACTTTGAATTTCAATTGGGGGGTGGGGGTCAAAAAATGCTTTTAACCCCCCTGTAAAAATACAATGTGAGGGCCTAAGGGGAAATGTACACTCTGATCAAGGGAGCTAGAGACTGTAACAGTCATATGAAATGGTAAAACAATCATTTACTCAAGTACAGCAGACAACTCCTAGAATTAAAATCAAGTGGTAAAGTCTACACACAGTAAAAAATGCAATATCCTTTGAGGCGTACAATGTAGACCCAACAGGCAAAGTCAAGCTCCTATACAAGCTACTTATGATACTATCTACAACGAGATATCAATAAAAACAAACATTAAGAATATGCTGTTAGCAGCATGGATGCATTCCCTTAAAAGGTTATTTTCGCATTCTACCTTGAAAAAAAATCAAACAGTAGACAAACTCAAAGGTTGCAGTGTGACTATGTTAAGAGACAAAAAGTACAGTTGTGTACACTTACCATAAATGTAGATGTTCAAGTGTATTCACTGTTGCAGTCATTACATTTGGGTTATCTGCTTGCAGGTAGCCCTCAGTCAGCCTGATTAACAAAGTCTTGGGTCGTGTGTCGGTTGCGGTCTCCTCGTCCGTGACATCAGGTCAAGGGGTATAAAACATGCAGCCGATGTCACATCATCAGTTTTTCTTGCCCCAGATGTCAGGTGCCCCCTAATGAGAAGCAATTAAATCTATAAATATACAAGGTTATATCTCAAACAAAAAAGCAAATACACCAAAAAGCTTTTAAGCATTGAAAAGGAGAAAAGAGGTATAGCCAAATGAAGTCATGCGGCTGGAGGGAGGGTAACCAGGACTGCAACAGTGAATACACTCAAACATCTACATTTATGGTAAGTGTACACAATTGCACTATGTTCTTCGTTTTCACTGTTGCAGTCATTACATTTGTGTAGATTCCCAAAGCTAAGGATGGGAGGAGGAATTTAGATAGCATTAGGATCAGCTATAAGGCCCTGAAAAACTGCAGTGGCAAAGCCAGCTCTGGATTTAGAGAAAATTGGCAAATGGTAATGCTTGGTGAAAGTATGTACAAAACTCCAGGTAGCAGCTTCTGGGATGTCCCTGGTAGGTACCCCTCTGAGAAAGTCTGTAGAGGTAGATGCAGCCCTGGTTGAGCGGGATCTGATCCCCTGTGGGATAGGTTTTCCATGGTGCTTATAGCAGAAGTGACTGCAATGGCCTATCCATTTGGTGATGGTTCACTTTGAAATAGCCTTCCCCTCTGTCCCTGCAGCAAATGCTACCAGCAGTTGTTCAGATTTCCTTTGAGGTTTAGACCTGTCCAAGTAGAATCTAAGTTGTCTGTGCACATCTAAGGAGTGCAGTATCCGTTCCCCTTTGTTCTGTGGATTAGGAAAGAAGGTAGGCAAATGAATGGACTGATTAAAGGCCACACTGGATACCACCTTTGGCATGAAAGAGGGATTGGTCCTGAGGGACACCCTGTCCACATGAAAAATGATAAAAGGCTCTACTGCCATAAGGGCCTGTAATTCAGATACTCTTCTTGCTGAAGTGACTGCTAAAAGGGAAGCTGTTTTCCAAGAAAGGAATTTTAAATCTGCAGTAGCAGCTGGCTCGAAAGGAGGAAGGGTGAGTTTCTCCAATACAAAGTTAAGGTCCCAAGCTGAAGTTGGAGCTCTCCTGGGTGGTCTTAAATTTTTGGCCCCTCTGAGGAACTGCTTGAGCAGTGGAAGAGAGGAAAAGGAGGTTCTGTGTTATAATGAGCTGAAATGGCTGAGGCGTGAATTTTTATTGAGGAAAAAGACAGGCCCTTGTGAAGCATCTCAGTTAACTATTGTAAAATCTGAGGTAAATTGGGCACTGCTGTGCTCATCCCTTGAGACTGGTTCCAAGCACAGAATCTTTTTCATTTTTCAGCATAAGATTTTCTAGTACTAGGCCTCTTTGCCTCTAAAATGACATCCATCACTGGTTTACTGAGGGATGGTGGTAAAGGAGAGCTTAGGTAATTAGCCAGGCTGCTAGGTTCAGTGTTTGAAGCTGAGGGTGCAGAATCTGGTTCTCCTGCTGAGGCAGCAGGGTAGGAGTCTGAGGCAAGTGCCATGGGGCCAACAGTGACACTATGCAGGAGGGGGTACCAGTGTTGGCGTGGCCAGGCTGGTGCAATCAAAATCATCCTTGGTTTGTCTTGTTTGATCTTTAGTAGTACTTTGGAGAGCAGAGGCAGAAAGGCATAAACTGATATAGGTTTTTCCAGCTGAAGGACAGAGCATCCACTTTCCAAGCTTGTCTTTGGGGAGTCCTTGCACAAATTTTTTCCAATTGATAGTTCTGGGGGGAGGCAAACAGGTCTATATCTGGGCTCCCCTATTTGCTTGTCAACATGTTGAAAATCCTTGGTTCCAGTTTCCACTTGTGTGGGTCTATGAGGGTTCTGCTTAGTCCATCTGCCAGTGTATTTAATTTTCCTGGCAGGAACTGAGCTTGTAGATGTACTTGGTAGCTCAAGGCTGTGTTCCACAATGCCATGGCTAGTCTGCAGAAAGGGGTAAGAATGTGTACACCCTGCTTATGTACCACATAACAGTGGTGTTGTCCGTCTTTACCATGAATTGTCCTGGAAGAATGCGGCCCTTGAAGGCTGTCAGAGCATTCTGTACAGCTAACATTTCTTTATGATTGATGTGAAGGTGCATTTGAATAGGGTTCCATTTGCCCTGAATGCACTTCCCTGCCAGCTGCACCCCCCATGCACATCTGATGCATCTGTTGTTAGGGTTTGGGTGGCAGGGGTTAGTGTGAATGGTAGTCCTTTGTTTTGGTGGCAGGCCTCTGCCCACCAAAGGAACTCTAGGCGTAGACAAGGAATGATAGGAATCATTGCTTCTAGATCCTGAGAATGTTGACACCATAGGCTTTTTAGATACCATTGTAGTTTCCTCATATGCAGTCTTGCATATGGAATTAGAAGAATGCAGGAGGCCATGAACCCCAAGGCTTGTAGTATTTGCCTTGCAGAAAGCAGGGTTTTTGTGACCACGTGTTTGAAGTAGGTTATCAAGTGAATTTGTTTCTCTGGCGTGAGGAAAGCCATCTGGGAAGTTGTATTCAAGCTTGCTCCCAGGAATATAATTTGTTGACAGGGTACCAGGTGCGACTTCTTTTCGTTTATGGTGTACCCCAGACAAGTTAGCACCCTCTGTACAAAAGCCAGATGATTCAAAAGTATGTCCTGGTTTTCTGCATGAATTAGACAATCGTCCAGGTATTGGTATATTTGAATATTTCTTTGCTTTCAAAATGTAATGACTGGAGCTAGGCACTTTGTGAATACCCTGGGCGCAGTAGATAAGCCAAAGGGCAGTGCAGAGAACACATAGCGCGTGTAGCCTGCTTTGATTCCCTGATTGGGATGTGCAGGTATGCTTCCTTTAAATTTAGTGTTGCCAACCAGGCATCTTTGCTTAGCATAGGAAGCAACTGGTGAAAAGTCAGCATCTTGAATATTGGAATCACCAAAAAAGGTGTTTAGAATAGGTAGGTCCAGGACAGGACACCATGAATTGTCTTTTCTGGGTACCAGGAAAAATCTCAAGTAGAAACCTTGTCCCCTTTTCTCTTCTGGTGCCAACTGAATCACCACTATGCTTAAGAGAGACAGAACTTGCTTTTGGGTCTCTGCCCACTACTTTGGAGGTAGAGCCAGCCAAACGCTTGGAGTTGGTGACGTGTGGAAGTGAAATTTGCATCCTTGGGACACTATATTTAAAACCCATTTGTCATGGGTAATGAGTCCACAGTTCTTTGCATGAAGTGCAAACTTTCCCCCCAAAAGGGCAGTCAGTTGAGAAGTGCTTGGAAGTTTTAAAAATAAGTCATTGAGACAGTTTACCATAGTAGGTGGGAGTTTTATTACTCCCAAATTTGCAAGTGGAGGCCCCCCCACTGCTTAGTCTTGTGTGTCCCCTGGGACTGAAGACTGGGTGCTCTGCTGGATCTGGGTTTGGACTGAGAAGGTCTGGAAGAGGCAGGAAAGGACCAATTCTTAGAAGGCCAATATGCCTACTAAATCTTGGAGGTAGTACTTGTAAAAAGTCTTAACAGTTTTCATAGATTTAACTTTTTCCTCCATCTTAAGAACTTCTGCCTTGTTGCAAAACAGGTGGCCCTGATTTAAGGGAGCATCCAGTAATTTTGCTTTAACATGATCTGGCAAGGATTGCTCCTTAAGCCAAGCATGCCTTCTAAGTACAGACCCAGTTACCGCAGCCCTGCGAGATGCCTCTAGTGAATCAAAACTACATTGCAATGTATGTTTACCAACTTGTTCAGCAGAATGCATAAAATCCTGTAAATCATTATTTTCAGCACAATCAGCAATCAATATTATTTTCTGTTTAAGCAATCCAATAATATGCAGCTGATACTTTAACATATGAAACCGGCAATTCAAGGACCTAATGGCCAAAGTTGCATAAGGGTATACCTTTTTACCCCATCTATCCAGCGCCCTGGAGTCTTTATCAGAGGGGGTAGGATTTTTGGCAGTAGTATCTTTAATGCCCTTGGGTCCCTGTGAAATGGTTTCAGGATCTGCAGTAGGATTTTTGAAAAGTAACTTGTGAGAGTCAGGAACCCTGTAATATCTATCAGGTTTTCTGGAAGCAGGAGGTAATGAATCAGGGGCCATGCTAGATTCGGAAAAGGCATTATCAACAATGTCCAGTACAGGAGGTATAGCTAAAGGCCTGTGCTGGGGCAGGAGTAAGAAATCCCTAAGCCTCTTTTTAGAATCAGAGAAATCCTGACTTACCCAATGAAAAAGCTCCCTGAGAGTATGCAAGGTTTCACCAAAAGAGAAATCCTCTGGGGGGGCAGAGGGAATACAGTCCTCAGCATCAGAATCCTCATAGGCAGATAAGGGTAAATCCTGGTCATCAGAGGAAACAGAAATTTCAGAATCCTGGTCAGACTTATCATAAGCAAACTCAGTCCTAGGTCTCTTAGATGGGGAAGGTTGGCTTCCTCTGATTAAAGTAATAAGATCTTCAGTCATTCTTATTATTTGTTCTTTAGACACAGAGGCCTGACCAAGCAGTCTGGGCGTAAGTTTTCTAGGCATGGTTCAAGTTTTAGGCCTTGAAGAAGAAGATGGCGCCTGTTTAATATGCAAATCAGTAGGCCTGAAAACACCCTCAGAAGCCGGTGCCTGCACAGCTGCTCCGGAACCATCCAAGGTAGAGACATCCGCAGGTTCCACAAGCATCTCGCGGCATACCGGACTCCGAACGAGTCTCAGTTGAGGCCTGCGAATCTGAAGTAGCGGGTATCAGGGGGTGTGAAAGCGCCTCACTGAATACCGGCGAACTGGGTGGCCTTGTCTCTGTCTTTATCTTAGCGTTTCTTTGGAATGTCGGTAGTCGGATGGCTTACCGAAAACATATTAGGATAACTGAACCGAGCACCAAAAAATTTAGAAGTGCAAATATACTGACGGACAGTTTGTGGTTTAAATAAGGCACAAAACCGACAGAGAGGTACGTCGTGGTCAGGGCCTAAGGTATTTGCTTTCCACAAGAAATGCAATTATTTACTTTTACTGACATCGGTTTAGAGAAAGAAAAAGTTTCCCCAACAGGGTACTTAGCTTTTAGTTGAAGACTTCGGTTCTGAAACTCAAAAATGAAAATTTCAGGAGTCGGCCGACCGGCACTTGCGAACTGCTTCGAGCACCGCACGGCAAGAAAGACTGATGTAATGATGTCGGCTGCATGTTATATACCCCTGATGACCTGATGTCACGGAAGAGACAGCAACCGACGCAGGACCCAAGACTTTGTTAATCAGGCCGACTGAGGTCTACCTGCAAGAAGATAATCCAAATGTTATGACTGCAACAGTGAAGCACGAAGAAAAGCTACAGTGCACTGCCTTTCAGGACTCCTTTTATAAAAGGAACAAAAAACTGCTTAAGTGGTACAGTTCTGAAGTTATAAAGATGAAACCAGACAAACAAAGTAAGTTCATGCATGACAAACTTAAAAAGAAAAGTAGCAAACCACAGCAACTCCTAGGGATGCACACTTCCTTTCCAGATTTAAGAAAACCAAGCTAGGTAGGAGAACACATATTACAAATGCAAGTTACTCAAGCTTCAATATCAACAGTGCAATTATTTCAAAACTACCTGAGTGGAGTTAGCAAGTTGTTTTTTCCACGGCTCCTCTGCATTGCTGGCCAGGTTTGTGCGGTTATGAGGTAGACTTGGTGGGTTTCGCTGCAGGTAAGGCACATTTCCATTACTTCCACTTCCTGTTACATGATTATTGCCTATTGAAATAGTGTCTGTATTAACCAACACTCCTGAACTGCTGCAAGAAATTGAGCTTGGTGGAAAGGGTCCGTTAACAGTAGGCTGCCCAGGACAGACTGGATGGACTCCAGACTGAGAAATATTAGGCACTCTGGATAAAGCAACTTGAGGTTGCTGACCAGAGAGAGAATTTGTAGGCAGTGGCGAGTCAACTGTTGGCCCATTAGGAACTCCAGATCGTACCTGTGCAACTGCTGTTTGCCTCAACTACAATTTGGGGAGATAAGGATGGAGAAAAAAATTACTTACAAAAACAAATTTGGAACATGAAGTAACAAAAATCTTGCACTGTATTAATCTTGGACTGAAGATGTATGCATGTTCTACAAGAATAATAAAAAAGATGGTTAAAATGTACTGCAATAGATATTATCTACTAACTAAATATTAAGGATGAAGCACCTGTAATGTATAGTTTTAACTTTAAATCAAACTAGCAAGCTAGGAAAAAAAAGAACAGATCACTTCACAATCGAACATGGCATTAGTAATGCAGAAACAGATGGCTTGACAAGAACAGAAAAGCACAGCTTCACAAAATGTTTTTTAACAGCAAGCATACCTTCAAAGAACAACTTTTGTTACAGACTTGACATTTCACAGAGTGGGTCTTTTTTTGAATGACAATTTTCTTACAGTATTAATAACAGACTACAGTACTTACAGTTTACATTAAGACACTTAGGATACTACTTTATACACACTTAGCAGTCAAATCCCACTGTACTTCCTTTTTCTACTTGGTTACAACTCAATTGCCTTCTATTTCTCTCTCCACAATTATACTGAACACCTTTAAGTTCACATACGTTTAGTAACAACATAGGTACACATACAACAGAAAAAAAAGAAAAACACTACAAACATCTGTCACTGTTGTGCATTACCAGACATTGTATTTTCTTTTCTTTTTTTTTGGGAGGGGGGGTCAACAATTTTCTTTCATTTCATAATTACAAAAATTGCTCAAGTCCTGCCTTCCCTGAAATGTACGACTTCTCCTAAACTTATTCAGCATGTGTTGTTCCCACAACTTCTAATTACTTCTATATATATTTACCCCTTCTTTTTCTAAAGATACTACCTCCAATTATTTTATCTCCTTTACCATATTCAATACTTCAGCTAGTTCTCATTTACATTTTGTCGACCAGGTTAGTCCCACTAGACCAATGGCCTCTCTTGGGGGAGACTTGAGGTGATACTCATATTGGGGAAATTTAATCAGGACACAGGGAAACTTCAACTACTCTTTTGGCCAAGTCCCATGGGATCTTTTACATCTACCAGAGTTACCACCAACTCAGGTAGACAGGCCTCTGTTTAACATCTCATTCAACTAGTTACAGTTGGTTTAGATTTTGATTTCTGCTTTCTGGCAGCCAATAGCATTAAACTTAGCAAGGCGTTAGCATGTCTAGGCAATTCAATTTTTGTATCATAGCTCATAAGTATAATTTCCTTCCCCAACATTTCTGAAAAGGTACCCTGCATGGAATTTTTAAATTCTGCCAGCTTGTTACATTCCTAAAAATCATGCTCCCAATTACACCTCTCTTTTCCATTATGCATCCATCATTTGCTAGCTACCTTTGATGTATGCTTTGGGTACTAAAACAAAACACCTGTGCAAGCACTTCTATGCAAAAATCCTTACTATTTTAGACTTTGTTGCATACTTGGGAACCATATAAATGTCCTTCCACTGTATCTTGTATACCGCCCAGTCTTTCTTATAGTTATTGTACATTTCATATACCCTACTTAATATCCATTTTTTTTTTTTTTCAGCAGCTTCTGTTCCAGGCTCAACTAAAAACTAAACTAGAGTTGATCTTCCACTTAACCGTCCACTATTCCTTTCTTTGTATCTACACTTTTGTTATTAATCGCTGGTAGGGAAGGCAGTCTAAAACCCACACGTCAAAACTTCTACTTGACCTAATCCCACTCTATTACCTTTACCTCTCTAGCTATTTGCTCCAAATATTAGCTCCTTTTCTAATTTTCTCAAATACAGTCCAGACCTCTCGATTCTTTTCTATTCCCCTACTTGGTAAGAATCACCTCATTAATTCAAGTGCTGGCTTAGTTCTTGAAAATAGTTTATATTATCAGAAGTGTAATATTCTCTGTAATTATTTTCCTTAAGGGCCTGCATCCATAAATCCTACACTCTTTTGCTCTCCTTATTTAGTAACCTCATCCCGTTTCAACAATTTCTTTCCACCTTGACTTGCAAGCCTTAACTATGTAGTGCTAAAGTTTTCCTTCACATCTAGTATTCCTAAATCACCTCTGTTCAATGGGGAGAAGCAACTCATACAGACAGCTCTTGCCCTCTCTCCCCCAAATACATTTCTTCAATTAACAAATATGGTCCGCAACTTCTTCTCTGGTTGACAAAAACATTTCTGACCTGAATGTAATACTATAAGGACTAGAAACATTTTCACTGATTGCACCTTACTATCCATGCCCATAGATTACAGCTTCCATCTCTTCAATTCTTGGATCCTTTTAGTCTCTTCCAACATATTATCTGACGCAACATAATCCTTTTTAATCCATACACTGAAGTACTTCAACTTGTCCGGTTCACAAAAATGTTTACTGCTGAACCATTTCATGTGTGGAAATGTAGTACACCATTGTAGCCTTTGTTTTATCATTTACAGAATGGACAAACTGTACAGCCTTTGCCTTTTTGGAACGCACATTCTCCAGCAGGGTGTTAACTTACAGGTAATACCAGCTACAAAACAAGTTCTGCTGCTTTCTCGGCAGAATATTAAGCTGCTGTGAAGCTCGGACAGAAAAACAGCTCCCATTTTTTATGCTCACTAAACTTGCTGTTTAGCAAATTTAAATCTTTAAAAAGTGAATGAAGAAAATGTGTGCACATGTCTATGCATCATGCATGTGAGTGCGTGAGAGAGAAAGACAAGGCAGGGACAGCAGATCGTAATATTTTCAGACTACAGAAGGCAGGCACTATCAGCATGCAACTTAAGAAGCATGAAACTCCAGTGTCCATCAATACTGTAACACTTGAATCCTCAGTGGTTTACAGCAAATCAGTCAGGGGACAGAGTACTACAATGCTACAAAATCAGGGACAGTAAACAGGCATGAGGGGAGTTGCAAAACCATGCATTCCATTTTTTTTTTTAATTCATCTACACAAGAGACGTCTGAGGTGTACTGAAGTATCTAACTGCTAGGTGTGCATGTACATGTCTTGTACGAGTATGAGTCTGTGCTTCTGAATGTGTACACGCTTCTGTGCGAGTCTGTCTGCACTTGTGTAGACATTAAATACTTACATGAATTATATATTGGACATAAAATACTTCCTTCAACATGAATTGCATATGCCACAGCAAGTTTGAAACATTAAGTAAAGGAAAGTACAGTTGTGTACACTTACCATAAATGTAGATGTTCGCGTGTATTCACTGTTGCAGTCATCACATTTGGGTTATCTGCCTGCAGGTATCCCTCAGCCGGCCTGAATACCAAAGTCTTCGGATTTCTGCGTCGGATGCTCTCTCTTCTTCCATGACGTCAGGGTTATAAAACATGCAGCCGGTGCCATTACATCAGTTTTTCTTGCCCCCAGAATGGGAAGCAATTATATGTTATAGTACACTCCCATCAAAAAGCAAATGCACCAGAAAAAATAAATATACCAAACAAGAAAGAAAGGTAGAGCCATGAGAAGTCAGGGGGCTTGAGGGAGGGTAACCAGGACTCCAACAGTGAATATACTCTAACATCTACATTTAAGGTAAGTGTACACAACTGTACTATGTTCTTCGTGTTTCACTACTGCAGTCATCACATTTGGGTAGATTCCCAAATCTAAGGACAGGGAGAGGGAAGTTAAAAAGCATTAGGGCCAGCTATTAAGCCCTGCAAGGCTGCAGTGGCAAAATCAACTCTGGATTTGGAAAAAAAAAAAAGGCATGTGGTAATGCTTGGTGAAGGTATGTACAGAGCTCCAGGTAGCAGCTTCTAGGATGTCCCTGGTAGGGACATATCTGAGAAAGGCCACAGAGGTAGATGCAGCCCTGGTGGAATGTGATCTTATCCCCTTGTGGGGTAGGTTTTCCATGGTGCTTGTAGCAGAAATTAATCCAATGAGCTATCCATTTGGAAATGGTTTGCTTTGAAATGGCTTTCCCCCTCTGCCACTGCAGCGAAGCCAACTAGCAGCTGTTCAGATTTTCTGAGAGGCTTAGTCCTGTCCAAATAAAATCTAAGTTGTCTGTGCACGTCCAGAGAGTGTAGTATTCAATCTCCTTTGTTTTGTGGATTAGGGAAAAAAGTAGGCAAATGAATGGACTGATTTGGGGCCTCATTAGACACCACCTTGGGCATAAAGGAAGGATTGGTCCTGAGGGAAACCCTGTCCACATGGAAGATAATGAAGGGTTCCACTGCCATGAAGGCCTGTAATTCAGACACTCTTCTTGCTGAAGTGATGGCTAGAAGGAAGGCTGTTTTCCAAGAAAGGCATTTCACCTCTGCTGTTGCAGCTGCCTCAAAGGGGGGTAGAGTGAGCTTTTCCAATACAAAGTTAAGGTCCCAGGCTGGAGTGGGAGCTCTCCTGGGGGGGGGGGGGGGTCTTACATTTTTGGCCCCTCTAAGGAATTGTTTTAGCAGGGTGGTGACAGAAGAGGGGTGGCTCAGTATTATAATGTGCTGAAATGGCAGAGGCATGAATTTTAATTGAGAATGATAGGCCCTTGTGGAGCACTTCTGTTAAGTACTGAAGAATATGAGGTAAGCTGGGCACCGTTGTGCCCATCCCCTGAGTCTGGCTCCAGGAACAGTATCTTTTCCACTTTTCAGCATAGGATTTTCTAGTACTAGGCCTCATTGCCTTCAGAATGACATCCAGCACCTGCTTACTGAGGGATGCTAGAGGAGAGCTCAAGGAATTAGCTAGGCTGCAAGGTTCAGGGTTTGAAGCTGAGGGTGCAGAATCTGGCCCACCTGCTGGGACAGCAGGGAAGGAGTCTGAGGCAGGTGCCATGGTTGCAGCAGTGTCATACTGCGCAAGAGGGGGTACCAGTGCTGGCGTGCCCAGTCTGGTGCAATCAGTATTGTCCTTGGCTTGTCCTGTTTGATCTTTAGTAGAACCTTTGAGAGGAGAGGCAGAGGGGGAAAGGCATAAACTGAGAGGCTTTCCCCAAGTAAAGGACAGGGCATCCACTTTCCAAGCTTGACTGTGGGGAGCTCTTGTGCAGAATTTGTCCAATTGGTAGTTCTGAGGGGAGGCAAACAGGTCTACCTCTGGAGTCCCCCATTTGTTCCTCAAGAGGTTGAATATTTTTGGTTCTAGTTTCCATTTGTGTGGGTCCATGAGATTTCTGGTCAAGTCTGCCAGTGAATTTAGTTTTCCTGGCAGGAATCGAGCTTGTAGGTGTACTTGGGTAGCTCAAGGATGTGTTCCACAGAGCCATGGCTAGTCTGCAGAGAGGGTACAAGTGGGATCCCCCCTGCTTGTTTATGTACCACATAACTGTGGTGTTGTCTGTCTCAACCAATAGTTGTCCTGGAAGAATACTGTCTTTGAAGGCTGTCAGAGCATTCTGTACAGCTAACATTTCTTTTGATTGATATGCTGGTGCATCTGTCTCGGGTTCCATTTGCCCTGAATGCACTGCCCTGCCATGTGAGCCCCCAATGATTGTCTGATATGTCTGTTGTTAGGGTTTGGGCGGCAGGGGGTAGAGTGAAAGGGAGCCCCTTGCTGTGGTAGCAGGCCTCTGCCCACCAAAGGAACTCTGTCTTCATACAAGGAATGATAGAAATCATTGATTCCAGGTCCTGAGAATGTTGACACCATAGGCTTTTTAGATACCATTGGAGTTTCCTTGTATGCAGTCTTGCATATGGAATTAGTAGAATGCAAGAGGCCCAGAACCCCAGGGCTTGCAGTATTTGCCTTGCAGATAACTTGGGTTTTGTGGCCAATCGTTTGAAGTAGGTTGTCGAATAAACTTGTTTCTCTGGAGTGAGGAATGCCATCTGGGAAGTTGTGTTTGAGCTTGCTCCCAGGAATACAATCTGTTGGCAGGGTGCTAGGTGAGATTTCTTTTTGTTTATGGTGTAACCCCAGTGAGGTTAGAAATTTCTTTACGAATGCCAGGTGTTGTTGTAGCAAGTCCTGGCTTTCTGCCTGAATCAGACAATCGTCTAAGTACAGGTAAATCTGAATATTTTTCTGCTTACAAAATGCAGTGGCTGGAGCTAGACACTTTGTGAATACCCTGGGCACAGTAGATAAGCCAAAGGGAAGTGCAGAGAACTGACAGTGCATGGAGCCTGCCCTGAAGCATAGGTATTTTCTGCAAGATTCCCTTATTTGGGATGTGCAGGTAAGCTTCCTTTAAGTCTAAGGTTGCCAGCCAGGCATCTTTGGCTAGCATAGGAAGCAGCCGTTGAAGAGTTAGCATTTTGGAACTACCAGAAAGGTGTTGAGAATACAGAGGTCCAGGATGGGACGCCAGGAGTTATATTTTCTGGGTACCAGAAAAAATCTTTAATAAAAACCATGTCCCCTTTGTTCTGCTGGGACAGGTTGAATAGCCCTGATACTGAGAAGAGAAAGAACCTGTGGTTGGGCCTCTGCCCACTGATCTGGGGGTAGGTCTGGCCAACCATTTGGGGTTGGTAGTGTGTGGAAGTGGAAGCTGTATCCTTGGGAAACTATGTTCAAAACCCATTTGTCCTGGGTAATGAGTTCCCAGTTTTTAGCATGCAGGGCGAGCTTTCCTCCTAAGGGAGCAGGTAGTTGAGCAGGGCTTGGAAGGGTTAACGTTAAGTCATTGTGCCATTTTACTGTAGGGGGGTGGCTTACTACTCCCTGCTTTGGAAGTGGGAGCCCCTCAGTGCTTAGGTCTGTGTGCAGCCTGAGTGCAGCCTAGGTGGTCTGTTGTTTCTGGGTTTGGACTGAGAAGGCCTGGAAGGGACTGGAAAGGACCAGTTCTTTGAAGGCCAATGCCTACTGAATCTGTGAGGCTGTACTTGCAGGAAATCTTTAACAGTTTGCATAGATATAGCTTTATCCTCCATCCTTTTGAGGACTTCTGCTTTGCTGCCAAAAAGGCAGTCTTGTTTTAAGGGAGCATCCAGTAATTTAGCTTTAACATGATCTGACATGTTTTGTTCCTTAAGTCAAGTGTGCCTTCTAAGTACAGAACCAGTGACAGCAGCCATGCAAGATGTTTCTAAAGTGTCAAAACCACATTGCAAAGTATGTTTACCAACTTGTTCTGCCGAATGCATTAAATCTTGTAATTCTGTGTGTTCAGCACAGTCCGGAATCATCATTTTCGGTTTTAGTAGTCCCATAACATGCTGCTGATACTTTAACATATGAAACTGGCAATTTAAAGCCCTAATGGCCAAAGCAGCAGAAGTGTATACCCTTCTTACCCCATATGTCTAAAGCTCTAGAATCTTTATCAGAAGGGGTAGGATTTTTGGCAGCAGTGGCCTTAATACCTTTAGGTCCTTGGGAAAGGGTCTCGGGATCCGCAGAAGGATTCTTGAAGAGGAACTTGTGAGAGTTAGCTACTCTGTAGTACCGGTCATATTTTTTGGGAGCTGAAGGTAAAGTGTCTGGGGTAAGGCTAGATTCCAAAAAAGCATCACCTACAATGTCCAGAACAGGAGGGATAGCTAAAGGCCTATGTTGAGGCTGGAGTAAAAACTCCCCAAGTCTCTTTTTGGACTCAGAGTAATCCTGGCTTTCCCAGCAAAAATGCTCCCTAAGAGTACGCAAGGTTTCACCGAAAGAAAGATCTTCCGGAGGCGAGGCAGAGGGAATGGAATCCTCTGCATCAAAATCCTCATAAGTAGATAAGGGCAAATCCTGGTAATCAGGAGCAGAAATATCAGATTCCTGATCAGAAGAATCCAAAAGAAATTCAGTTCTAGGTCTCTTAGAGGGGGAAGGCTGGCTTCCCCTAATTAAGGTAATAAGGTCTTCAGCCATTCTAAGCATCTGTTTTTGAGGCCTATGGGCCTGAGCATGCGGTTTTGTCATCTGTTTTCTAGGCACTGTGCGAGTTCTAGGCCTGAAAGATTCTGAACTTCTGGATGGAAATTAAGGCATTGGTTTAATATGAATGTCTGTAGGCCTGAATACACCCTCAGAAGCCGGTGCCTGCACAGTGGCTCCGGACCCATCCAAGGTATAGACATCCGCAGGTTCCTTAGTCGAAGAAGCACCTTGCAGCATACTGGACTCCGAATGGGTCTCGGTAGAGGCCTGCGAATCTGAAGTAGCGGGCATCAGGGGCTTCAAAAGCTCCTCACTGAGTACCAGCGGACTAGCAACTAGCTTAATGGAAATGTCGTCGGCAGTTTTGGACCTATGCGGTCGGTCTCTGTCTTTATCCTTACGTTTTTTCAGAAGATCGGTAGTCAGATGGCTTAATGAAGCCATTTCGGAGTATTGAGTATGAAAGTAATTAGCTGCAAAAATAGCCCGATGACGAAGAGTTCAGGAGTTGAACCAGGCACAAAACTGGCAGCGAGGGACGTCGTGGTCTGGGCCCAGACAGGGGATGCAGTACGAATGAAAATCTCTATGAGGTATTTGCTTTCCACGGGTAAGATAATTGTTAACTTTTACCAACATCGGCTGGAGAAAGAAAAATGATCTCCAATGGGGTACTTATCTTTTTTTTAAGATTTTGGGCCTGAAACTCGAAAACAAAAATTTCAGTAGTCGGCCGATCAGCACTTGCGAACTGCTTCTCCTTCGGGCACTGCACAGCAAGAAAGACAGATGTAATGGCATCGGTTGCATGTTTTTTTTACCCCTGACGACGTGACGTCATGGAAGTGGAGACCACATCAGATGCAGAAATCCGAAGACTCTGGTATTCAGGCCTGCTGAGGGCTACCTGTAGGCAGATAACCCAAATGTGATGACTGCAACAGTGAAACATGAAGAACATCTACTTTACAACAAAAACATTAAAAGTGTGTAGGAATAAACACAGTTTAACAGATAAGCATTATTGCATGTAGAGAATAGGCTTCCGGGGAATCTGTTACTGGGGAAGTAACAGTTTCAGCACAGCGCCAGACCTCAATGCCCCTGGATGGGTGTTATTTCCCCAATAACACATACCCAGTAAGGCATTATTGCCTGATTATTTTAGATCCTGAAAAAAGCTGGAAATGTTCCACAATACTGAACTGTCCTTTTCTGGATCTATCAAAACAAAATCTTTAAATAAGGCTAATTTTTGATTACCATACCAGTTATAGCCTTGATTTTGTGGGTCCCTTCTTTTTCTTTTCCAGTAAGTATAAGGCAAACTAAGGGGAAAGAGGACACTCCTGCCAGATTCCTTTGTTCAAACACCCCCACCATAACATATGCCCCAAAACTTCATACCCCTTTCTTAATTAACCTCAGTACTCCCTGGGAATACAAATGCTCCCACTGCCCTACTTATAAAATCCAAACAAACTCAACTGAATGCCTTCTCTGCATCAACACCTAACAAAAGCAGCAGAATCCTTTTATATTCAACCTTCCTCTGGATCACTAATGTTATATTAATGTTGTAAAATGTTTGCTTCACTTCCACAAAACTATAATGATCACCATCTATTGAATTTGGCAACACCTTAGCCATTCTCTTAGCTAGTATAGACAAATATTTTATACTCGTGGATCAAATCTGAAAATGGTCTACATCTCTTCATAAAATATTGAAAGAGTAACTTAAAATAAAGCTGAAAAGGAAGACTCCCCTCAGTACTTATTCCTCACCATTAATAAAACAAGATGGCTGGTTTGTTCATCGTTGTGGCCAAAATTCCTTTCATCTGAGCTTAGACAAACAGTGGAACTGGAACCAGTCAGAATAACATTCTCTTTTTGGCTGGGGCAGACTGTACATGAAATAAAATGACCATTATAGTCATGTGTTCAAGGCTAAATGCTATGGTTTGTCAAGAGTACTTTGTGGGGGTGTGGAAGAGAACACGAGAAGGATGGTCTGAAAATGGGACTTGTGCTCAGTTGGACTTTCCCAGTAAACAAAAGTTATAAATGAATATGCCCTTTTTGGGATTGATGGGCCCTTCCTCTGGTCTCTGTTTCTGCTCCTGCAAATAAATAGGGAGAAGAAAAGACCGTTTCAACCCCAAAAGGAAGATCACGTTAACAGCAGATGGGTGAACAAGCAGGAAAACCTAACCCCAAAAGGCAGCAAGGGAGGTATTCAACTGCATATCTGAAACTCTGCGTACCTTTAAGAGAGGAGTAGCCACAAGAGGAGGAGATTAGCACAAAGAAGAATACTACCACTACGCAATCAGCAGGCCAAAAAAATGGACAGACAAGCTAATTGAAAATGCACCCCCCCCCCCCCGCATCTTTAAAGAATGGCAAAGCAGCACTCCCAAAAGAAATAATTAAACTGCATTTGAGGCTCCAGCCTGACCTTCTGAAGAAACTAGAGGCAAAAATCATCCAGAAAATACTTAATAGAAAATAGCTCAAGTATACAGGCATCTGAAACATTAACAATGCATGCAATACACTAGGAAAGCAAAGGGCACTACTTGATACAAAGTGAAAACCACTTTCACTTCAAACTCGTGTGAAAGATTTAAGTGCACCTACATCTCAACCAGAATGCAGCAGACAGGCTGACAGGGTCAGGAAAAAGTTAGAGGCCAGGCCCTGAGTTGGGCCCAGATGTTACTCCAATAATGGGAGACAATCACGTGCACAATAAGGAAGGGTTCAAAGTGTAGTCCAAATCCATCCCCAACCTGAACACCCAAGGACACTGAAGAATTTGCTGCACGTCTTTAATCCCTACCATGAGACACAATCGGTAAATACAGAAAACAGGAAAACCATATAGGACCTTCCCCAAGGCCATGAATGGAAGATCACAACCACCCTCCCCCCCAAACATGCATGCATGGCGACCCAGGAAAGGGAGGGACACAACCCTGGACAGGATAAACAGACTGATCTCTAAAATGCTCCACAATGAAGGGACAATCTAAAAGGTCTCTGAGGCTCCAACTTAAAAGAGGAAGCTAGAAGAGGGCTATGAATGTTCATTCCTTTGGATGTAAGCATGTTGACAGACAACTGCTTAAAAAGTAAAATAAGAAAAAGCAACACCTGGGACCAAATTATTTTCAGCAAGGGGGTACAAGCTCAGTGCTTTTGCCCTGTAACACACCATACTGCACCATTCCAAAAAAGATGGGACACCCAAGAAGCTAAACACCACAGCGAGAAAGTCCAGGAGCCCAGCCCTCAGGTTCAAAGGAACTTCAATGAGCTACTGCCTCCACACCCAATATCAAACCATCAGGTGGAATGTGAAAGCCACCTGAATGTGAAGAGCCAACAAAGAGGCTGGCAGAAAAGCCCACCAATCTAGGGACCCAAGATGCTTAACAAAATGTAAAATGGCCATTTCAGACTCCTCCAAAAAACATCAACTCCAACATCACAGATGTGTCATGGCAGTCTGAAGAATGGGGTAACATTGATATTTAGAAAAAGTGGTCAGCTCTGAAATTTGGACTGGACTGCAAGAACAGCAACTTCACCAATCCCAGACGTCCTGGGAAGGACATTTATTTGTTTTATTTTTATTTTACATTTGTTAACCGGGCGAGTCTAGCCGGATACATGTCCATTTTCAGTAGAGGCCCGGGGAGAAAAGCTCCAAGAAAGACATAAAAAGAAATATAAAAGTCATAATAGATCCAATTAAATATACAAAAGTCATAACAGATAAAACTAGAAGATACAATTGTAAAATAATCATAATTTTTTTTTTATTTATTCAAATACAATAGTCAGTGAGGATAACATTAGCAGTAAGCATCAATGGGTGATGTACAAGAGATGGTCAATATGCAGTATATAGACAAATTGTATTTGCAATTGTATGGTATTTTGCTGCTCTAGGGTAATATGAGGTTTCAGAGTAATTATTAGTTTAAAAGGAAGGAAGTTAGTCAGGGTTAGTACAGGTGCATAGCCAGTGTGTCTTAAGAAATAGCTTTAGTTTCTTTTTAAAGAGTGAAAGAGAAATTTGAGTTGCAAGTTCAGTAGGTAGTAAATTCCATAGCTTTCCTACAGAGTTAGAGTACAGGGAGTCACCTGATGAGTTACTGGATCTAGAAGTGTTGATCAGCAGTTTGTTTGAGGAGAGTAAGTTCTTGAGATTTTTGTAAGGTGTAATGATGGTAGAGAGTATTGGAGTGTTGTTGGGTTGATGCAGGGTCTTATGGACAATGACAAGCTGGAGAAATTGAAGATGGTTAAGAAATTCTAGCCAGTGTAGTTGTTTTAGGTTTAGACAGTGATGAGGTCTGAAGGGAGAGCCTGTTGCAAATCTAGCAATATTATTATAGGATGTTGCCAGTTTGTTGAGGTTATTTTTTGAAAGGTTAGTATATATAGGGGAAGCAGAGAGTAGAGTTGAGATTAAGTGGGTTCTGACTAAAGTGGTCCTAGCCACTGGTGTAAGAAAGGGCTTGATTCTATAAAGGGATCCCAGTTTTTTGTTCACTGATTTTATTGTGCTGTTTATATGCTGTTTATATGACTATCAAAGTTGAGGTTGTTGTCTATTGTTATTCCTAAGAGTTTAGTAGTTGTGTCGGTGGGAAATAACAGTACCATTGTTAGATGTGAGTGTGAGATGAATAGGGGTGGAGTTTCGGGTTGGTGTAGAGAGTAACAGTTTAGTTTTTTTGGGGTTAAGGAGGAGGCATCGGTTTGAGAACCATTGTTCTACAGTGTTGAAAGCTTTTTGGGTAAGAGATTTAAGTTCTGTTTGAGAGGTGGCTGTGCAGATAATAGTAGAGTCATCTGCATATTGAATGCAGATGGTGTGTGGGATTGCTGACTGAAGATCATTAATATAAATGGAAAATAGGAGTGGGCCTAAAACAGAGCCCTGTGGAACACCGAGGGAAATAGGAAGGTTATTAGAGAGTTTATTTTGCCAGAGTACAGCCTGTTGCCGGTTTTCAAGGTAAGATTTGAACCAATTTATGGCTAGGGGATTAAGTGAAAGGGATTTCAGTATGTGTAGGAGGAGTTGGTGATTAACCAATTTAAAAGGCTTTAGATAAATCAATGAAGACTGCAGAAAAAAGAATATTGTTACGGTTTTTAATGATGGAAATGATGGATGGACATGGGCAACCCACAAGGGAAACAGAAGCTTTAGGCTTAACAGCAGCAATGAGTAAATAGGGACCAGAAAGGGTCCCATGATAAAACACTAAACATGTACAAAAAAAATAAAAACTGAAAATGAGAAAGTGGAGGTCCTGCCACTGAAATACCCCTGGAACACTAAATAGGACAACTGGCTCATGTCATTCCAAAAGGGGCACATATGTTTTTCACTCCTTCCAGGCTTTGGCCACCAAGGCTTACAAGTGGAGAAGCTCAGAAGAAGGAAGGACCTCAAATCCCCCTCCCTCCAAAACACACACAAGATGTCCAAAAAAGAAAACACAACCACAATGAAAAACTACAAAACATTGGTGCATATGAATAAAAACTTTCCTAAGGAGAAACCACGTGCCAATCTTCCTGCAGTAGCAGACAGAGGACCAGGACCAAGGGATTCCCAAAAGGAGAGAGTGTGATGACCAACATACAAAAGGACATGTCCCACTCTCCAGGGACAGACAAAAGCAACTCTGACTCCTGGAAATGAGGCAAAGAAAAAAAGGAGGCAATCAATAAGAGCCTGCTATTTCGTGTCAGCAGCACTCCCTCTTTCCATAAAGGATTCAGAAAACAAAATCCAAACCAACACGCACTGGAGGACAACCTCAACCATGTCATTCTATGCAGGGGCACACAACAGCATGCAGCCTTAGCTACAACACCTACAAACACTAAAGGCAAAAAGCAGCCAGGCTGTCCCCCATGAACAGACACAGCATCCTTGTACCCAGACTATGGAAAGACTTTATGCATTACACATCTCAAGTTAAAGTTAAACCCTCTTTGTGGTTTCCTTCGTCCTGTAGGATGGAGAACATGAATGCTTTCTGCTGTTTCTCAGACTCCTTTGGGTCTGGCCAAAAAAGGGTAAAGATTTTTTGTTTCTGCACTGTTTCCCACTGTAACTTCAGTTGACAAACCTTCAACAAGTAGCTGTTAAAGTCAGTCTGTAGGTAAATACAGCTGCCATCTGTGATAAAGGTGATAATTTTTAAGTGGAAGCCTGGGAGAAAGAAGACAAGCAGGACTTGGAAACAGTTGTATGTTTTGCTGCATTGATGTCCATGGTATAAAGATCTACCCTATCATCCCACAACAGTGCATCGAAGCACAATTTTAAAAGAAAAGTCAAGCAAACCTGTGATGGTCTGCAGGACAGATCTACCACAACTTCAACACTCAAATGGGTATATTCAAAACACACACACACACACACACACACACACTTTTTAAAACAGCGCAATACTTTACCTTGAAACAAACTAATCAGGATTTCAAGATGACTGCACTCTGAAAAGCAGGTTGACTAGAGCCCTGGCAGTAACAATCATGTAAAAAAGCCAGTAAAAGCTAACAATCTGGGTAAAACTTACTTACTGGCTTGTCAATATACTGACTGGGTGTCAGCAAAGAAATCTGGATAAAGTAAGAGAAAAAAAACATCTAGAAAAGGAAGAAGAAAACTCTGGTGGGGAAGAGCCTTGTACAGATTCAGTAAAAAGCAGTTTATGTTTCAGCTTTGGTACAGTAGATACCTTCTAGTAACTTAGAGGAAAAATAAATCAAATGCATTCAGAGGTATAAAGTGAGACAATGGAGAAATATAAAATGTAAAATGACAAAAGGCTGGAAAGAATAGATTAGCTGATAAAACTGCAGAAATCACAGGTTAAAATGAAGTAAAGACTGACTGAGAATTTGAGGAATCTCAAGAACAACTGCATAAACCACAGTTAGATGACAGAAAATGCTGCGAAAACTTGAGATTTTCTGCTGTAAAAGAAAAACAAAGGAATAGATGGCATTAAAGTCATAAAAATACAAACAACTGGATTAGTATTTCACACTAGGATGTGTTGATTGAATAAGCACACCCCGTGCAGGCTCCAAATGTGGCCCATCAGAAAGAAGCCAACACCTACATTAGTAAAGATACAGTCATACCACCACCAGAAAGAGCTGAGCTGTGCCTTACAAAACTGTGACAGAAGGGAAATCTATTAACAACTGGGGTCACCAGAGTATTGTTGAGAAAAGCTAATTCACAATACACCACACAGAAGACAAGCATGTTTATCAGTGCAATCAGGGGATGCTGAGAGGCAGGTATGAGATTCAATTTGTTATATCCAGCTGTCTTTAGACTATTTCTTGGAGGATCAAAGACAGTTTTGTATGCAAAACATGATAAGGCAAAAATACATCAAACTGTGAACCAGCAAGCTGAAGGAGACTCTGCTTCTCACTCTTCTGACAATACCAATGACCACAGAGAGCGTGCAAGTGAAACCTTTTCAACTCTTCCAACAGAAGATGACTGAGCAACAAGAGAGAAACCAGGACATGACTAAAAAAATAAGAAGCATCTTTGACTTGAGACAGACACCAGTGGGCATACAAAGAAAACTGACATTTTCTTCTGAAATTGCTAGACTGCAGTGATGGGTGGTTGAGATGATGAGAAAATCAGCAATAATATGAAATAAGAAAATAAATGGAAAAACTGTGAAGTACAATTTTAAGATCCAGTTTAGACACGAAAACTATACTCCTGCAAGAAGTTGCTAAAGACTGGAAGCTTGTTGACTGTACTAAAGTGGTGGGAGGACTCAAACATAATACCCACTTTGTCAGTAATCTTCAGAAGGACAATGAAGGATCCGAAGGTTTAACTGTATTTTTTTTTTTGAAACCAGCAATCTTTATTTCCTTTACTCAATCTTCTCTGACAATACCGTGTAGTCCTCATATGCATGATTCACTTAATACTCATTACTTCTGTGGCTGGCCTTTTATTATACATCTTTCTCTAAATAATAAACAGCAAGTACCAGCCAAATATGGAAGTTTCCATCAAACATCAAAGGATTATTACACCATATACATCCGTCTACAAAACGTTTTCACCCATTTTTTCTCTTTCCATTCAATTACCAGAAGAGAAAACAAATTATATATATATATATATATATATATATATATATATATATATATACACACACACACACACACACATATATACATACACACAGCTACTTATGACCTGAGCCCCCATCATCTTAACCTCTATATTTTCTCCTTGCTGTCTTAAAAATTCACCTTGGGAATTACTTGCGAATCTGTGGATATATTATCTTGCTAAGTATTCCATTTCTTCCAACATTTGTTATAACCTTTCACTCCAAAATCCCTTTCTTCCTCTCCCTTTATTTTATTCAGGAAATCTTATACCTTTTGCACTGCTGGCATCTCCTCACTTTCTATGTTCTCATTGCTATTTTTTTTTAACCATCTACCATCAGTAATCCCCATCAAGGCAATCCTCTCTCTAGATATTCCTTCTTGATAACCTAATAAAAACAATTTTGAGGTAATTTGGGTATTGTCATCTATTAATGTTTGCACTAACCAATTTATACCTGCTATAAAGATTTGCACTGCTTACATTTCCAAAAATATGTTCCAAGTCCCTTACAGCTTTGCGACATTTCCAGCATCACTGGTCTATTTTGCCAATCTTGTCTGTGTATAAAAATACTTATGTAAAGAATTCCAAGCAAAGATCCTAAATTTCCTAGCCTTAGTACAGACTCACAGCAAGAGGTTCTCTGGTTTGATCCTCGGCTGGGGTGCCTTCTCCCACATCCCAAAGACAGCTGTAGGTGGACTGGACACACTAAACTGGCCCTAGGTGTGAGTGTGTGCGTGTGTGTGTCTTCTGTGGAAGGTTGGGCACCGGGCTGGCAACTCGACACCATAAAATGAATGAAGTATCGTCTCAATGCTCATCACTGACTGTTTACGCTAAAAATACTAAAAGAAAGAAAAAGTACTTTTTGACTGTAATGTGTTTGGTGTTTAATACTGTATCTAGATGAAGGCTGGATATAAGCAATATAATGGTGTAAAACCTTGTGTTGCTGGAGGATGTAAAAGTATACTAGGGATAACTACTACTAGGGCCTTTGTAAGTCTAGCCAGGCATCAACAATGTATCACACAAGTCTATGTGCCTTAGAGTTTACTTTAAGGGGTATATGTAAACTAGGGAAAGATTTGCAGGCTGCTGCTGTCCATTACAGATGTAGGTGCTACACCCAGGAAGCACTTCCAATTTCCCATCCATTGGTCCAGGTTTCTCGTTAACAGGTTTAGGGAAGAGGTCTGCTTCACACGGACGGGAAACCTTTTCTAAAGAAGGGGAACTCTGGGACGCATACCTGTCCCACCAACATGTTCTATTAATGTCACAAGAAAAGTTTAAATCTCTAGATTCTGATGGTATTCATTTTGCAGATATGCAAAAGGTCCAGCATGGGATCTAAAGATGTTATGTATGTCAGGCTAGATCACCTCTCAATGGGTCTATATTATATTATTGCACGCTTACAAAAGTGAATGATAATTAATCAACCCCATGTAAGTGAAAGCGTACGTCGAATCCTCAGAATAGCGATTTTTTTCCCCAAAGGAAACTAATTGCTATTCTAAACTTTAAAAAAACCCCATTAAAACATTACATAATGTGAGCCTCCCACAACCCCCCTACTTAAATATACCAGCTCAGAGATCGCACCTACAGTGCCGAAAACGGCAAAGCAACATAAGCGGCCAAGCAAATTCTTTCCCAGGGAAAGAATTTGATGAAAAGCCGCTTCGCTATTTTGCCTTTTCGCTCTTTTCGGTTCAATCGAGATGCATTCGACAAACTGCATCTGCAATGTATTAATAGGGAACCCCTCTCAACAGGCTGCAGGAAACGGTACAGAGATAGGAATTAGAGGCAGTCTGCATAGGACATGCCGTTTATACCCTGTATTCTTTTTGTGAGGAACCTCTGTGCACATTCCAACTGCTGTATGCGCTTGGTCAAGTATATACCAAAAGGGGCATTTGTACTCTATGGGTCTGATGAGAGCTGAATACTTTGCAACAATGATTTCCGTTAACCTAGGTAGCATGCACTTGTTTATTAGTTCAGCAACAAAAGAATAATTTCCTCAGTACCTTAGGGGCATGTTAGTCAAAAGCCAGGTTACTTTCTATACATGTGCCCAAGTCATTGACTACTGGTGCTACTCTTAGGGGCGAGTATTCAATGAGGTAGCTTCCCAAGGTGGCTGACGTCCCAAAGGATACTATTATGCATTTCTTGGGATGGAGTTTTAAGCCGTGGCCTTAGCATCAGTCATTTGTCTGTGTTACCCCTTCCTGTAGGATGTTAGCATCTTGGGGGGGATCCTATGACTGCTTCAGGTTTGCAATCATCTGCAAACTTGGTCAGCCAGAGGCCCTTGACATTGGTTTTGACTTCCAAAAAGTAGATGCCAAAAAGGAGGGATCCAACACACAGGCCTAAGAGACTCCATTAGTGACTGATCTATTTGTGGAGATAGGAAAAGGAACTTAGGAGAGAGTATATGAAAGCCAGCTGGCTATACAGCACATAACATAGGGGATTATGCCTATATCCATGAATTTGTTTACAATGTCATAGTGGGGTATGGTACCAACTGCCTTAGACTGGTCAAGGTAAGCATGCACCATTTCACCATCATCCATTGCGTTGGTGACCTTCTAAGAAAGAATGCATGATCTGCCCTTGACGAAACCAAACTGAGCTGGATCCAGTGTTTGAAGGTTTTCTATGTTCTTATTGATCATTTCCAAGATAATTCTTTCCATAATTTTGCATACAAGACTAGTCAGACTTATGGGTCTGTAGTCTCCAGGGCCCACTGATGGCATGCCAATGCAGTTAGTTCACCATTCATGTGACACAAAGCCTGCCTGGAGGCTATGGGAAACAGTGACTCCAATGATCCAGACCGGTCACGTTTCAGGCTTGGAACTGAATTTCTCAGCCAGATTTTCTATATCTTCTGGTTCTATGTTCTGCACACTGTGTGTAGCCTTTGAGGTTTCAGACATAGATAAAGAAAGCCTCCCAGGCAAAGGACAGCCACAAGAACACTTTCTCAAATTTGGCTTTAGTAGACTTAACAGGCCATGTAGGTCAATCTGTTTAGATTGATGAGTGTGTTTTTATAATGCTGGGTGTAATACTTCCTAATCTTGGCTACAACTTTTTTCTTTTGTTAATCTACATGTTTGGATTCCACCAGGATGATTGTTTTTTCATGTATGTTCTGGGGTTACTTCTGGTAGACATAACTATGTATTTAATGACATAACTGTAGCGGGGTTTCTATGAAAAATTCTGCACAGTCAGCTGTGTTATCAGGGTTTGGGTGTCTTGAAATTTTGCCAGATTATCACTTAGTAGTAGTAAGCTTGCCTAATGCAACGTATTGCAAGCTACAGGTCACATTCTATGACCCAAGAAACCCCTAACTCATGTTAGGACTTATTGGAGGCTCTCACCATTCAACCCAATACTATAATCATGGGCAAATTCAGCTATACCAAACTAACAGGCCCAAAAATTCCTGGACTATATAAATACAAACACCTTGACAAGATAGTCCATACGCCCAAGTAGGGGTGTAAGCATACTCAACCTACTAATTACGAATATGGAAGAAGCCTGCAAATCCCCCCCCCCCCCACACGTTATGTCCTCTCTGGTAAGGTCACACCACAAAGCTGTTGCCTCCATAATTTGTTTGTTTGTGTCTTTCGGCTTTTCCCGGTTAGGGGTCGCCACAGCGGAACTCCGGTCCACTAATGATTGGTAGTGGACTTTTACATACTGGGCTACCAGCCCTGACGCACAACCTTCAACGAAGGCAAGCCCCATTCACGTATGCCTCCACACAGAAGATGCTCTAGCTGAGAATCGAACGGGACAACGTCTTGCTATGAGGTGACAACGCTACCGCAGCACCACAATAACAATAATAATAATAAAAAAAAAAAAACAATTCTGTGACCCCCCAGCTAACCCCATAATATTTATGAACTATTTTAAGGAAATCTGGACACAGAAAAGCTCAAGCACGTCATCTTTTTTAACAAGTCTTGCCATTTAGTCCATCAGTATGGTAGCTAGCCTAAATGTGTGAAAACCACTGTAGCACTGCAAAGATGCTCCCCATGGACTTAAAATAGAAGTTATGTCCTTACCATAACGTTCCATGTGGAGTGTTCATCTCGCCTTTGTTCTTACACCTGGGTTCGGAGCCGATCCTCGGCTCCATGTCGGCCGCTTGGCAAAGCTCTGCATCGAGAAGAAGCTCGAGACCAACCTATTTCCCACAATCCCCCTCTGCCTTTACCTCAGATCTAGTTTGCAAGCAAACCAGAAGTCAACGGAAGAGAATATAATACATTCATGCAAAAAAACATAGCTGAATACAGCCACAACAACTGAACAAGGCAGAAGCGGGAGAACCAAACCTGACACCTAAACTGGACGTTCTTCCTGAGGGTGGGAATGTAAGAACAAAGGCGAGATGAACACTCCACATGGAACGTTATGGTAAGGACATAACTTCTATGTGAGAGTGTTCAATCTCGCCATTTGTTCTTACACCTGGGTAGCGTCCCTAGCTCCATGTTCCTGAGGAACTCACGGGAGAATGTTCCTGAGCACAGTGGAACCAAAGGTTGCCCTGTCCCTAGAAATCCTGTCTACTTAGTAATGAATGTATGTGGTTTAGACCAAGTGGCAGCCGCACAAATAGTGTCCAAAGGTAGGCGGGCTGCATGAGCCAGGGATGTAGATACTGATCTTGTAGAGTGCCCTTTGGGCTTGACAGGTAAATTTTGCTCAGAGGCAGTATAAACAAAAATAATACAATCGGAAAGCCATTTGGAAAGGGTCCGTTTCGTAACTGCCATACCCTTTTTGCTGTCTGCAAAGGCTATAAAGAGCTGGTCTGTTTTTCTGTGATCCTTTGTTCTATCCAAGTAAAACCTGAGTTGTCTATGAACATCTAACTTGTGTAACATATATTCCAACTTATTGGAATGGTTCTTGAAAAAGGTGGGGAGCTCAATGGACTGACTGATATTATTAACGGAGCAAACTTTGGGAAGAAAGGATGGATTAGTGCGAAGAGATACTCTATCAGGGTGAAAGATCAAATAAGGGTGTTTAACGGAAAGAGCTTGAAGTTCTGATACCCGTCTGGCCGATGTGATAGCCACCAGAAAGAGGGTCTTCCATGACAAAAACTTCAAAGGACAGGAAGAGGCTGGTTCAAAGGGTGGTAGCATTAGCTGTGATAAAAGAAGGTTCAAATTCCAAGGTGATGTAGGAATTCTAACTGGTGGCCTAATATGGAAAGATCCTTTTAGAAAGGCCTTACAAAGTCTATGAGCCATAATAGGAGCCCCATTTTCTCCCACATGAAAGTTTGAAATGGCAGCCAATTGCACTCTCAAAGTGGCAGGAGAAGCTCCTTGGTGGAATAGTTCGGCTAAAAACTCCAAGACCCTGTTAAGAGGGGCTATTACGGGATCCAATTGTTGCGTAGTTGCCCAGTGCACAAAACGCTTCCATTTACTAGTGTAAATCTTTGTAGTGGAAGCTTTATGAGAAGCCACCAGAATATTTTGAACTGCAGGGGACAGAAGATCAGACCTGGCTAAGAAGGGAAACGGAGCAGCCAAGCTGCTAGTCTGAGTGAGGGTAGCGACGGGTGAGGAGCCCCTGACGAGTGGGTCAGCAGATCCGGCTCCGGGTCCAGGATCCAGGGTTCCCGAATTCGGTGTGCTAGAAGAAAGGGAAACCAAATTTGATGAGGCCAGAATGGGGCAATGAGGATAATTGTCCTTTGCAGGTTGCTGGCTTTCTGTAGAAATTTTGCAATCAGGGTAATAGGAGGAAAAGCGTACAGGAGACCCGGGGGCCAATCGTGAACCACAGCGTCCCTTGGGACTTTCCCTGGAGGGGGTAATAGGGCAAAATAGCTCCTGCATTTGGCGTTCATTGGAGATGCAAACAGATCGCAGGAAGGCTGGCCCCACTTGCGAAAAATCTCCTTCGCAACTGACTGTTTGAGGGACCACTCGTGAGGTAACAGGATGGCTCTGCTCAACCTGTCTGCTATGACGTTGGATAACCCCGGGATGTGCGTTGCTATCAGAAAGTGACCCGTGGACTCCGCCCATTGCCAGATTCTCATGGCCTCTCTGCATAGTTGGTAAGACTTGGTTCCCCCTTGCTTGTTTATGTACCAGACTACAGACATGTTGTCCGTCTGGACTGCAATTGTCCCTAGAGGAAGAAGGGGAGCAAAGTGTTGCAACGCTAGGAACACTGCCCTCAACTCCAGAACATTGATATGCAGATTGTATTCCAAATTGGTCCATTCGCCTTGGACTGTCTGTCCCTGAAAGATGCCCCCCCACCCTATCAGGGAAGCGTCCGTGGTCACTGTTGCTGTTGGAGTGGGTAGCACAAAGGGTCTTCCGCTGGAGAGATTGCAAGTTCGAAGCCACCAAGCCAGGTGCGACTTGCATATGTTTGTGATGTAGATCTCGTGTGTCAGGGGTAGCTTTTGGAACGACCACCGTGCAAACAGAAGCCATTGAAGAACTCTCATATGCAGTCTTCCCAAGGGTATGGCAATGAGAGAAGCTGCCATGAGGCCCAAAACCTTCAGAACCAGTTTCGCTGGGGACTTTCTGGAAGAGAGAAGAAGAGATATATGATTTTGCAGGGATGCTATCCTTTCTGGGGGAAGCCTTAGAATTAAGCACTGCGTATCCAATTCTGCTCCTATGAATGAGATATGCTGTGATGGCTGTAGTAAGGACTTTTCGAAATTTATGGAAATTCCGAGATGAACACAAAGCTGTAGTGTGTAATCCCTGGCCTGAATCAGTCGACGCTCGGTGGTGGCAGAAAGGAGCCAGTCGTCCAGACACGGAAACACCTGGAATCCGAGGCGTCTCAAGTGAGACGCTACCACTGCCATACATTTGGTGAAGACCCTGGGGGCTGAGGTCAGACCAAAGGGCAGGGCTCGAAACTGAAAGTGACTGGCTCCCAGCCGGAAGCGCAAGTGATCCCTGGACGCCCTGGCCATTTTGATGTGGTAGTATGCGTCCTTTAGATCTATTGAGCACATCCAGTCGTCCTTTTTTAAGAATGGAAGGATCGATTGAAGCGTGACCATTCGGAACTTTTCTTTCTTGATAAAGGTATTGAGTTTGCTTAGGTCCAGAATTGGCCTCCAGTCCCCTGTCTTCTTTGGAATTAAAAAGAACCTTGAGTAAGTTCCGAATCCTCTTTGGTCCGCTGGGACTGGTTGGATGACTCTTTTTTCCTAGCAGCTTTGAAATTTCTGTAGCTGCAGGGCCTCGCAGATGGGGCGGCACATCTGGAAGTCTTTTCTGTGGAATTGGGGGCAATAGAAAGGGAATTTTGTAGCCTCTGGTAACAACGCTTTTTACCCAATTGTCTGATGTAAGATTTTGCCAGGCCTGTGGTTACAAAGCTAAGCGACCCCCGACTGCCTCCAGAGAAGGACAGTCGGGCCTCCTCTCAGGAGTGCTGAAAAGGTTTCCCGGGGAGTGTATCCCTGTCACCTTGGTTTTGCGGACCCCCTCTGCCGCCAGGGCGACGTCTTCCACCTCTACCCCCTCCTCTGCCTCTGGAGGGGGTATCACACTGTGCGCCCAGAAAAGAACCCTGGGGTTTTTGAAACCACATCTTTCCACCTCGTTGCCCCTTGGGGTACAGTCTGGATGGGGTGGAAAAACGGACTCAGACAGCAGACAGAGTGTCTTTCCCTCTTGCTCACACCGGGTAAGGGTCTCCTTTACTTTAGGGCCAAAGAGAGTGGCACCATCAAATGGGGCGTTAGTAAAGGAAGACTTGAAGGCTTCCGCAAATGAACATAAGCGCATCCAGGACTGCCTACGAAGAGCAATCGCTGAAGCTGCTGCCCTACTCGATCCTTCGGCTGCGTATGAGATCAGCCTCATGGATGAGTTAACAATAGAAGTAAGGGTGTTGAGATGTGCTGTAACCTTCTCCGAGACAGCAGCATCTGTAGTACCCTGGAGGGTATCTCCCAACTCTTTGATTAGATCCCTCTGTAGCCGTGTAAAGTGGGTCAAATAGTTCAGGGATCGCATAGAAAAAGCCGTTGAACTAAAAATGCGCTTCCCATATCTGTCCATAGTCCTAGAATCTCTATTGGGCGGATGGACAGATGAAGAAGATTCCGACATCTCCTTTTTCGTGGCTGCTGCCACCACCATAGCGTCCACTGGCACTCCCTTTGTCAGATAAGCCTTATCTTGGGGGGCAGTAATAAATTTGTTAGGCTTCCTAGGGACTGGCTCCACTGTGTCAGGTGTCTCCCACGCCCTTCGAGCAATCAGCTCCATTAACTCATCGAAGGGCGGAGTGACCCAGGAGGAGGAAGGGCGAGCACCGAATGCCTTCAGCAAGACTGACTCATCCTCAGAAGGGGGAAGGGATTGCCAATCACCTCTCTGCTTTAGGATCTCCAGGATGTCAGAAAAGGAGACATCCTCCGAGGGTGACTTTGGGCCCCTCTGACTCATCTAAGTCAGTGTCCGATGTCAATGATTCTTGTGGAGAATCTAAGTGTCTCCTCTTACACAATCTTTTCCTCGGAACTTCCTCGGGGGGGGCATCCGAAGAAGCCTCCGAGGAAGAGGGGGCACCCTCTAGGGGTGGCTGAGACACTGGTGCTCGACGCTTGGACGTAGCCGTGGGTGCAGAGGAGGATAACGGCCCTTTATGGGAAGGAGAAGCTGTATCTGCTGAAGTGGTTGTCTGAACAGACAACACCTTCCTCATGAGTTCGAAAGCCCCCGGGTCCCGAGTCGAGGTATCCGCCGGTTCCGAAGAAGTCGGAGGAATCCCCGAGACAGGTACCGAAGGCATCGAACCCGAGGACGGAGCAGAGTCGATCCGAGCCGAGGCCCCGAGAGGGAGTGTCGGAACCGAAACATCGGTCCGACTCTCAGTCCCGGAACCAAGGATGGATCTTCGGCTCTGAGACTCCAGTACTGGATCCGACGGAGTAGAGGTGAACGGTACCGACCGAGAAATGGACGGCTCTGGAACCGAGGGCTCCACAATCAGCAGGTCAGCCTCTCCCGGCTCCGAAGACTGAATAGGCCTCGGAGGAGGAACAGGTGGAGATAAGGGAAGGCCTTCGAGTCTCGACACCAGCTGGGAGGAGACCGAGATGAGCTTGGACAAGGCCGTATTCTCCATCAATTTTTGCACCACGCGGTCCACATCGGTGTCGGAGAGGGGCCTGGAAGAACGCGTCGAAGGAATCGAAGACGGAGCCGACCTCAAAAGTGCAGGAGGAGGAAGCTCCGTCACCGGTTCCAAGACTCGAGGCTCGGTAACTGACAACAGTTCATACACTCGGCCCCGAAGTCTGTGGAACCGGTGATCGAACTTTGAATGAAGAGCTCGGAGCCGATGACTTGGGCTCCGACGTCTTCGATTCCTTCGAGGATTTAGATGCCTGGTCTGATGCATCCAGAGCCTCTTGGAAAGTAGGTTTTAGAAGACCCCTATCCATAAGTTTCCTGCGCCTATCTGTCATGACCCTTCCACTGAATGAATGACAGATAGAGCAGTCTTCCTGCAGATGGAGAGGGCCAAGACAGTAGACGCAGGAACTATGATTGTCTGACACAGACATCTTCTGCCCACATTGGCAACGTTTAAAGCCAGATTTAGCTTTTTCTTACATGGTAATAAATCCAGAAAACAGTGTACAATCCTGTAATTAATGTCAAATCCAGTGAATAAGTCAAAGCCAGTAAATAGTCAAATCCTGAAACCCAAGTCACATCCAGTAGTCAAATCCAGATAAGGGTGGGGTAGGCCCCGAGGTAACTCAAAAGTATATAAAACTTATATACGGAACCGAGAAACCCTCGATGCACTACTCACACATACAAACACTCAATCTGAAATATTTAAATACAAAAAACTAATGAAAGAATTATAAGAAATATTCAATCTTAGCTTTCAGGTGGTCCGAGCTCATCAAAATGATGCGATCTTTGCAGCGGCAAACTAGATCTGGGGTAAAGGCAGAGGGGGATTGTGGGAGTTAGGTTGGTCTCGAGCTTCTTCTCGATGCAGAGCTTTGTCAAGCGGCCGACACGGAGCCGAGGATCGGCTCCGAACCTAGGTGTAAGAACAAACGGCGAGATTGAACACTCTCACATGACTTGGTTCCCCCTTGTTTGTTTATGTACCAGACTACGGACATGTTGTCTGACTGAACTGCAATGGTCCCTAGAAGAAGAAGGGGAGAAAAGTGTTGCAACGCTAGAAACACTGCCCTCATCTCTAGAACATTGATGTGCAGATTGTACTCCAATTTGGTCCATTCGCCTTGGACTGTCTGTCCCTGAAAGATGCCCCCCCACCCTATCAGGGAAGCGTCCGTGGTCACCGTAGCTGTCGGCATGGGTAGCACAAATGGTCTTCCGCTGGAGAGATTGCAAGCCTGAAGCAACCAAGACAGGTGCGATTTGCAAATGTTCGTGATGTGAATTTCGTGTGTCAGGGGTAACTGTTGGAACGACCATTGTGCAAACTGCAGCCATTGAAGAACTCTCATGTGCAGTCTTCCCAAGGGTATCGCAATGAGGGAGGCTGCCATGAGACCCAAAACCTTCAGAACCAGTTTTGCTGGGGATTTTCTGGATAATAGAAGAAGAGATATATGGTTTTGTAGGGAGGCTAGTCTTTCTGGAGGAAGCCTTAGGATTAAGCAACGTGTATCCAATTCTGCTCCTATGAATGAGATATGCTGTGTTGGCTGTAAGAAAGATTTTTCGAAATTTATGGAAATTCCGAAATGAACACAGAGCTGAAGTGTGTAATCCCAGGCCTGAATCAGT
Organism: Protopterus annectens; assembly: GCF_019279795.1. Taxonomy (NCBI): domain Eukaryota; kingdom Metazoa; phylum Chordata; order Ceratodontiformes; family Protopteridae; genus Protopterus; species Protopterus annectens. Next base: position 413,180,584 of record NC_056735.1, read on the forward strand.
CGACGCTCGGTGGTGGCAGAAAGGAGCCAGTCGTCCAGATACGGAAACACCTGGAATCCCAGGCGTCTCAAGTGAGACGCTACCACTGCCATACATTTGGTGAAAACCCTGGGGCTGAGGTCAGACCAAAGGGCAGGGCACGAAACTGAAAGTGACTGGCTCCCAGCCGGAAGCGCAAGTGATCCCTGGACGCCCTGGCCATTTTGATGTGGTAGTACGCGTCCTTTAGATCTATTGAGCACATCCAGTCGTCCTTCTGTAAGAATGGAAGGATCGATTGAAGCGTGACCATCCGGAACATTTCTTTCTTGATGAAGGTATTGAGTTTGCTTAGGTCCAGAATTGGCCTCCAGTCCCCTGTCTTTTTTGGAACTAAAAAGAACCTTGAGTAAGTTCCGAAACCTCTTTGGTCCGCTGGGACTGGTTGGATGACTTTTTTCTAGCAGCATTGAAATTTCTATAGCTGCAGGGCCTCGCAGATGGGGCTGTACATCTGGGAGTCTTTTCTGCGGAATTGGGGGCAATAGGAAAGGAATTCTGTAACCTCTGGTAATAATGCTTTTTACCCAATTGTCTGATGTAAGACTTTGCCAGGCCTGAGGGTATAAAGCTAAGCGACCCCCGACTGCCTCCAGAGCAGGACAGTCGGGCCTCCTCTCAGGAGTGCTGGAAAGGCTTCCCGGGGAGTGTATCCCTGTCACCTTGGTTTTGCGGACCCCCTCTGCCGCCAGGCGGCGTCTTCCACCTCTGCCCCTCCTCTGCCTCTAGAGGGGGCATCACCCTGTGTGCCTGGGAAAGAGCCTTGGGGTTTTCGAAACCACATTTTTCCACCACGTTGCCCTTTGGGGTACGGTCTGGATGGGGTGGAAAAACGGACTCCGACAGCAGAGTCTTTCCCTCTTGCTCACACCGGGTAAGGGTCTCCTTTACTTTTGGGCCAAAGAGAGTGGCACCATCAAATGGGGCGTTAGTAAAGGAAGACTTGAAGGCTTCCGCAAAGGAACATAAGCGCATCTAGGATTGTCTACGAAGAGCAATCGCTGAAGCCGCAGCCCTACTCGATCCTTCGGCTGCGTATGAGATCAGCCTCAAGGACGAGTTTGCAATAGATGTAAGGGTATTGAGATGCGCTGTAACTTCCGAGACAGCAGCATCTGTAGTACCCTGGAGGGTATCTCCCAACTCTTTGATTAGATCCCTCTGTAACCGTGTGAAATGGGTCAAATAGTTCAGGGATCGCATGGAAAAAGCCGCTGAACTAAATATGCACTTCCCATACCTGTCCATAGTCCTAGAATCTCTATTAGGCGGATGGACAGATGAGGAAGATTCAGACATCTCCTTTTTCGTGGCCGCTGCCACCACCACAGCTTCGACTGGAACTCCCTTTGTGAGATAAGCCTTGTCTTGTGGGGCAGTAATATATTTATTAGGCTTTCTAGGAACTGGTTCCACCGTGTCAGGTGTCTCCCACGCCCTCCGAGCAATCAATTCCATCAACTCATCGAAGGGCAGAGTGACCCAGGAGGAGGAAGGGCGAGCACCGAATGCCTTCAGCAAGACTGACTCATCCGCAGAAGGGGGTAGGGTTTGCCAATCACCTCTCTCTTTTAGGATCTCCAGGATGTCAGAAAAGGAGACATCCTCTGAGGGTGATTTTGGGGACCCTTCTGACTCATCTAAGTCAGTGTCCAATGTCAAGGATTCTTGTGGAGAATCCAAGTGTCTCCTCTTACACAATCTTTTCCTCGGAACTTCCTCGGGGGGAGCACCCGATGAAGCCTCCGAGGAAGAGGGGGCACCCTCTAGGGGTGGCTGAGACACTGGTGCTAGACGCTTAGATGTAGCCGTGGGTGCAGAGGAGGATAACGGACCCTTATGGGAAGGAGAAGCTGTTTCTGCCGAAGTGGCTGTCTGAGTAGACAACACCTTCCTCATGAGGTCGAAGGCCCCCGGGTCCCAAGTCAAGGTATCCCTCGGTTCCGAAGAAAACTGAGGAATCCCCGAGACAGGCACCGAAGGCATCGACCCCGAGGACAGAGCCGAGTCGATCCGAGCCGAGGCTCCGAGAGGGAGAGTCGGAACCGAAACATCGGTCCGACTCTCGGTCCCCGATCCAAGGATGGATCTCCGGCTCCGAGACTCCGGTGCTGGTTCCGTCGGAGTCGAGGTGAACAGTGCCGACCGAGAAAAAGACGGTTCCGGCACCGAGGGCTCCACAATCATCAGATCAGCCTCTACCGGCTCCGAAGACTGGATAGGCCTCGGAGGAGGAACAGATGGAGATAAGGGAAGGCCTTCGAGTCTCGACACCAACTGGGAGGAGACAGAGATGAGTTTGGACAAGGCCGTATTCTCCATCAATTTCTGCACCACGCGGTCTACATCGGTGTCGGAGAGGGGCCTAGAAGAACGCGTCGAAGGAATCGAAGACGGAGCCGACCTCAAAAGTACAGGAGGAGGAAGCTCCGTCACCGGTCCCAAGACTCGAGGCTCGGTAACTGACAAAAGTTTAACACTCGGCCCCGAGGTCTGTGGAACCGGTGAGCGAACTTTAAATGAAGAGCTCGGAGCCAATGACATGGGCTCCGACGTCTTCAATTCCTTTGAGGATTTAGATGTCTGGTCCGATGCATCCAGAGCCTCTTGGAATGCAGGCTTCAAAAGGCCTCTATCCATAAGTTTCCTGCGCCTATCTGTCATGACCCTTCCACTGAAAGAATGACAGATGGAGCAGTCTTCTTGCAGATGGAGAGGGCCAAGACAGTAGACGCAGGAACTATGATTATCTGTGACAGACATTTTCTGTCCACATTGGCACCGTTTGAAGCCTGATTTAGCTTTCTCAGACATGTTAACAGTACAGTCAAATCCAAAAAGTTAAACAGTGTAATAGCCAGTAATAATGTCCAATCCAGTAATAATAGTCAAATCCTGCAGTTAAAGTCAAATCCTGTAAGTCAAATCCTGTATAAAAGTTAAAGGGTGGGGTAGGCCCCGAGGGAACTAACTTTAGGTTAGTATATAAATTTTATATACGAACTCGAGAAACCCTCGATACACTACACACACACAACAACTATAAGTAAGAAAGAAGAGAGATTTTTATCCAAAAAAAAATTAGATAAAACAATCTTAGCTTTGAGGTGGTCCAAGCTCATCAAAAATGATGCGAACGTTGCAGCGGCAAACTAGATCTGAGGTAAAGGCAGAGGGGGATTGTGGGAGATAGGTTGGTCTCGAGCTTCTTCTCGATGCAGAGCTTTGCCAAGCGGCCGACACGGAGCCGAGGATCGGCTCCGAACCCAGGTGTAAGAACAAACGGCGAGATTGAACACTCTCACATCCATGTTTCAGTAACTGCACAGATGTGCACATTATGCAGGGGGAGCACAGCCCAGAGGGAGTGGAGTTTCTTGTTTAGGCTCCTGGCAATGAACAATAACACCTTTAGATTGTCCTAGGTTGGTTTTGCTATGTCAGAAAGTTTGCCAGTTTGGCATTGCCTAAAAAAGCAGTATGGGGGAGGACAATGTTTTAACGAGTACTTGAAAGCCATGAGGGGACAGGTGCAGACCATCCTTGGCAAAGCTAGGTGGTCTGTTGACCATATGCTCCAATGCTGACAAATATTGCACCCCCTCGAAATTACAATAGAACTTAAGCAAATTGGTGAAAGGAGAATGCTGCTCAATGCCAGACACATAACAAGCTCAGCAGACTCAGTCCCAAGAGTTCCATAATATCTTTTCATACATGGAGGTATGTCTCGGGTCATTTACACTAACCGTGGACAGAGAGTCATAGTGGTACTTGTGGTCTAATCGCGTGAATGAGTGGGTGACTTTATTTGGCAGATCCTAGCTCCTGACAGACAACCGACAGTGATTACCTCTTTATTCAGTCTGATGAGCAGGACATCTGTACGTCTCTCAGTGCAGTCTCCTATGGCTATATTGGGTGTCTGTTGGCTTGCCTTCTGGGCTTTGTATCTGAAGCGTCAAAGGGTGCAGCTGTATGTCTCATGCTGGATGTTGTTTTGGTGGAGTGCTTTTGGGATGCTAAGGATTCTTTATGTAGGACGAGTGTCTAGGAGGTCTTTTGGGTTAAGGAAGATTGCTTGTAAGTGCCTCAGCATTTGATGATCTATGTGTTGGGTCAGTACCGTGTGCGGTGGATGTAATGCTTACATTACTAGCAAACAGATTGTCATTGTGACTGCTTCTGTGTAAGAGTCTTGCCTCCAGTGACACATTAATTACACCTCTCACATACCGTATCCACTAATTACACCTCTCGCATACCGTATCCATTTTTCTAAGGATTAGACGGTGGTCCGTGAAAATGAGACAATTCCTACATTGTCTCAGGATGCCCATATCTATCAAACTGGTGGGGGAGAAATTGGGAAACTTGCTCTTTGCACAATGGAGTACTGAGTAAGTTATAAATTAAGTTTTATACGGAAAATTTAGTTTCCAAGGGCCTGCTTCTATAAGGTAATACTAAACACCACTGTGCAATACAAAGCAGAATTTATACAGTCAAATAAAAATTGCTAAAACCAACTAAAAGGCCCCTCTGGCCAGTTAAAAGGAGGGAATCTGCCACCTGATCTTTCGTCACAAAAAAAAAACAAAAACAAAAAAAAAAAAAAAAAACACCACACCACCTTGGGGAAGGATCATCTGATGTAAGGATTTCATGGACAACATATTTCAACTTTGAGAAAGGTGTTGAGTAAAGACAGTAATGACTTTTCTGCAACTGTTGGCATTAGTTGCTCTGTTCGTGTTTAGCTTGCCTTCTACAAAAAGTCCAAGCTTTGTAGGGGCGGTTCCTAGAATATCTGGGGATGGAGAAAGAGGCGAGAAGTTGTTTACAAACAAGACATTCTCTTCTTCAAGTGCTTAAACTTACTCTGAACACCTTATGCATAGGTTAACCTTATATGAAGGTATGTTATTTAAAAGTCAGTCATCATCATTAGGAAAGATTGGATTTGTAGTTAAGATTTTCCTCTGAAGGACAGTATATACAGCAGCTACCCCTGCAGCATGTATCCATCATGTCAAAACCGCATTTAATAACACCTTCATCCACATTTTATGTTGTTTGAAATAACCTACTGATCTTTCTGCTGGTTCTACAGCCGGCTTTTTGCACAAGTGAGACCTGCGGTCACGGAGGTCCCCCTGGTCTAGGGTTCACAACCACAGCAAGTTCTTATTTTGACATATCATGCTTGTCAAGCCAACAAAAGCTAGTACAGCAGCCTTGCGTACTTAATAAACCACGAGCAATAACTCTTATCTATCTCCTTTAAAAATTTAAAGATGTTAATGATGTTAATGATTACAGTAACCGCATTTTGTCAAACAACAGGTTTCTCACTTTCGTAAAATTATTTTACTACTGACATAGTGCCCTTGACTTAGTCAATCCTGCTGGTGGGGATTTCACAAAAAAAAAAAAAAAACCTATCATCATAACTGGGTTCAAGTCACCTGCACTACCCAGGGCTGCAGGAAGACTCTCTTAGTCATCCTAGACTGTGAAAGGGCCACAAAAGCTGCTGCTGGTTGGGGAAAAATTAAAAGAAAAAAGTATTAATTTTCTGATAACGTTCTTTATCCAAAACAAGGTTGTGATATGACACTGTTAAGATAAACCAGTAATCAGTGGATGAACATGAGCAAAGTAAGCGATCGAGATCAGCAGCCCAGAGTTATTAATCTCGGTGCTAACCTTGAATTTTAAGAAAACCTGATAATTCTGATCTTATAGGTTCATAGGTTGGTACTAGGCTATCGGCCCTAAGACCTACATACAAGCCTAGCCATAACAATTCCCTGGATATTTCTTCCCACAATATTTACTTCCCTGAACCCCTGTCTAGCAGGGAGAATGACATGATCCACGGGATGAATTTCCCCATCTCCCATCCAATCATCAAGGTTCCTTTTGAAGAGGGTCAAGGAGGCGCTCTGCTTGACATGTATGGGCAGGCTATTCCAGAGTATGTGGAGTCTCTGGGTCAGGAACCTACCCCTCCAGTATGTTTTGTTCAATGTGATGACAAGGTTTAGTTCCCTAGAGTGAGTGGCTCTCGGGGATTGGGATTTCTTTAAGTAGAGCATGTCCAACAGCTCAGGGTTTGACATGGCGTTGTATGATAAGCAGAGATCGCCCCTGAGTAGACGATATGTCACAGAGTATAGCTGGAGTTTTTTTTAGACAGTCAGCATAGGGCATCTGCTTTAGGCCTGTGATTCTTTTAGCGGCCTTTCCAGCTGTTGCAGATATCTTGTGAGGTACATACCAAATTGGGCATTGTACTCTATAATGGGTCTAATGAGAGATGGGGACAGTGGGACAATGACCTCCTTTGTTTTGGATGAAAAGCCCTTAGTGATGAGGTGTGCCACACAGAAAAACTTCCTGACTGTTGTGGCGATGTGGTTATCGAAAATGCGACCACTGTCCATCTGTCTCCCCAAGTCTCTCATCACACTTTCGGTATTTAGTGTACTGCCACCTATGTGGTAATTCAAGGGTACATGGTTTTTACCAAAGGGGATAACTATACATTTCTTGACATTAAGCTTGAGCCCATAGCTCTGGCACCAAGCATCTGTTTCTGTAAGGCCCTTTTGTAGAATACCCACATCATTTGGGGATTCAATAATGGCTCACAGTTTGCAGTCATCTGCGAACTTTGTTGGCCAGAGTCCCTTAGTGTTGGCCTGTACTTCAGAGACGTAGATGTTTAACAAGAGTGGTCCCAGGACTGAACCCTGAGGTACTCCCACTTGTCTGGAGCTGGATTTGAAGTCGGCTACTTTTACAGTCTGGGTTCTGTCAGTAAGCCAGTTGGCAACCCATCGAGTAATGTAGGGATTTATGCCCAACTCAGTAAGTCTATCCATGATTCCAGAGTGGGGGATGATGTTGAAGGCCTTGGCAAGGTCCAGACAGGCTGTGTGGACCACCTTACCCTCGTCCACAGCTCTGGAGAATGATTCGAAAAAGTCAATCAGGTTCATGAGACAAGATCGGCCCTTCACAAACCCAAACTGGGTGGGGTCCAGTGTTTGAAGGTTGCCAATGTTTTTGTTTATAAGTTCCATGATAAAATGCATTCCATGCCCTTGCAGATCAGGCTCATCAGACTGATGGGACGGTAATTCCCGGGATCCAAGGTGGATCCCCTCTTGTGGAGTGGGATAACTGTAGCTGTGCGCCACTCAGTGGGCACGAAGCTTGAGGTGAGTCTATGATTAAATATGACACTTAGGTGAGGTGCCAGTTCATTTTGTAGTTGATGTAGTACAAAGCCTGGGATGCCATCTGGATCCATGGATGCTGTATTCTTAGCTTTGGCGAGTGCAGTTTCTACCTGTGTGGCCGTGATTACCGGAATTTGGCAATCTTTTGGTGCTGAGATGGGCCCTTTATAGGGTGGGGTGAAGTTGGCAATAAATCGATCTGCCAGGATATTGGCAATATCCTTGGGATCAGTATATTTAATGCCATTCTGTTGTAGCTCAGAGCAGATCTGAGTATTGCCATTTAAATTCTTGACATAACTAAAGAATGCCTTGTGGTTGTCTTTGGAATCTTTGGAAATTTAATTTTTATAACTAGTTTTGGAGGATTTTATGAGAGATATCAGCTTCTCACTGAGACTGGTAAGGTAGAGTTTTTTGCATCCTGGGATTTTCCTCTTTTCTGCAACAGTTTCTTCCTTCTGCTGTATAGTTTGTTTATCATAGGGGACCACCAGATTGGCTTCCTTTTTTTGGAGGAGAGCGTCTTGGTTCTATTTGGGATGGCATGATTCATGCACAAGTGGATGTGCTCGTACAGTGCCTTAGTGTAGGATTCAGTAATCAAACTTTCAGCTCCCGTCTGCATGGGTGTCATACGTTTTTTGTCACTTCTGACTTGAGTAGCATGAAGTTGCCTTTGGAGAAGTTTTTTACGAAGTTTCCTTTCTGGGGGGTGGGGGTAGGATGTGGATGTCAAGGGTGATTAGCTTATGGTCAGACCTGACTAATGAGGGGGGTGACCACTGGTGTGGAGCATCCATCTCCCATGTTGGTAATGACCACATCTAGGATATTAGAGAGCCCCTGGTAGGACAATGAATTAGTTGATCCAGGACGTTGGAATTTATGAATTCCAAAAACCGTTGGAAAAGGTGTTGGTACCAGAGTAGTTTTCCCAGTTAATGGCAGGGTAGTTGAAATCACCCAGTATTAGGGTGTTGATTATATCGTAATATTTTCCAGTATGTTTAGAAAGGTGTGGTGGGAATCTTGGGGCATGGTGGGGGATCTGTAGCAAGCTACAATTTGAATTGCAGTCTTACCTAGTGTTAGTTGCACCTGGAGAATTTCAGATTCATTGTGTTGGGCAACTAGCCTGGAGGTGTGAATATCCTTGGTGAATATGGACACTCCTCGACTTTTAGTGTTTCAGTCTTGGTTTGGTGGCCGAAAAGTGTGTTAAGAGTTGTAGATAGGTATTGCAGGGGTGCTCTCTTGAGTCTTGAACCAGGTCTTAGTAACTGCACAAATATCGATGTTCACTTTTGGGAGTGCCTCGAGAAAGTGCATTTTGAGGTTTAGACTTCTAGCACTGAGTAGCATTACCTTCAGATTTTGCATGCTTGTATCTGTTACGGTGGTGGTTTTGTCCTTTGAACCTTGCCTAAAAAAGGCACTATAGGGGTGGCAAGAGCTTTAGCCAGTAACCTGAATCATAAGGGTGACAGGTACAGGCCATCTCTGGCAAAGCATCGTGGTTTGTCAATCATGTCGTCCCAGGCAGACAGATACTGGATCCCCTTTGAATGACACCAGAAGCTTAGCCAATTGTTGAAGTCAATCATTTTGTCCTTATACTGTGGTATCATTCTGGGCAAAGGCAGGATGCTACTCAGGGTTAGGGTTATACCTGCCTGGGCCATATGATCTGAGAGCTCTTACATGTTTCTTTTCATGTAGTCCAGGGAGGTATGTTTCAAGTCATTCACTCCAACATGGACAATGACAGAGTCGTATTTGTACTTGTTGTGGAATGACTTGAGTGCATGCGTTATGTGGCGGATCCTGGCACCCGACAGTCAGATGACTGTAATTTTTTCCTTGCTCAGCCTGATGAGTGGGACTTCAGTGTGCCTGACTATAGAGTCAACTATGACTAAAGTGTTGGGTATGCTGTCTTGCCTTACGGGCTGTTGTTGGGTGGCACACTGGTGTTGTGAGCCAAGTGTCATGAGCCAAGTGTCATTTTGGTTGTGACTGGTGTTTGTTTACGTTTCATCTTCGGAGGTCCCTGTTGCATGGGCAGATAAATGTTAAGGGCCCCCGCATATGTGGGTTTAGTGTTGCTGTGTGTGGGTGTTCATGGTGTGGGTTTTGAAGGGCTATGTGTTGCTTGAGGTGTAGTGCAGGTGTTAACCTTCTCCTCTTGACTGTCTAGCACAATCTTGGCTAGAGAGAGCTTTGCTGTAAGTGCATCTCTTGCAGGTTGTAGAGTTGGGTGGTAGGAGGAGAGGGTCATCTGTGTACATGAGGCAGTTGCTGCATTGCCCCAGTATGCCCAGATTCACCAGGTGGACAGGAGAAATCACCAGAAGCTGACCCTTGCTCATGCCTGTTTAGGTGCTTTTTTTCTGTAATGTACAAGAGCTGTTTTCCCTTACCTTTGCAAGGTACTTTGCAATTGCAGGCTGTTTAGTGCCTACAATTAACTTCTCCTCATTAACAAGGAGAGTTGAGTGCTTGTATCAGTTTAAGGCTTCCTAGTGCTTTCCAGCAGGTTCTAGAGCACGTGCTAGTCACATGGGTTCAGATTTTAGTGCTATTACTGAGAAACCAGCTAGTTCCAAGGGTAAATTTGAATAGCAGACTTTCTGGCACCTGGAATAGTTTAACCGTAGCCCCGCGGTGCTGTAAGATGCAAAAAACGCACAAACACACACGTTTGTAAGCCAGAAAGTTGAAAAAATAGAAATCAGTCCAAAGTGGCTAATAAAATTACAATTTCAGAGCTGGAAACCACTCCTCTAGTGCAGTACAATGCTCACCACTCCCACTGGTAAGCAGAACTTCCCTCTACCACAGCAAGGTCTGGAAAGCTCTGAACACAGAAAAAGTTCTGAAACCAACAAAGCCTGGGATCTGGACTATACTAGTTAGGAAAGGCGGGAAATGAGCAAACAAGATAGTATTTTTCTTTTTTTGGTTAAAACAGGCTAAACAATGCAATAATACAGTAAAAAAAAAAAAAAACAGAAAAGGCTAACGCACTTCAGTGTGTAGCCCTAAACAGTAAATGTAATTAAAACTCTATACAAAAATTGCAATTTAAACCTTTTTAAATGAAGCAAGGCAAGTACACAGCTGAAAGATGATTTAAGAGACAGCAATACAGTAGAATAAGTAGCTAGTCTATATATAGAGAAAAACATCTAAAAAGTACAGTTTTGTACCTACCACAAATGTAGATGTTAGAGTGTATTCACTATTACAGTCATTACACTTGGGTTATCCTGCTGGCAGGCTACCTGCAGTCGGCCTGAATTCCAAAGTCCTGGTCCGGCGTTGGTTGCTGTCGCCTCTTCCCTGACATCAGAGCGCCATGGGTATAAAAAATGCAGCAGACACCATTTTCTTCAGTTCTTCTTGCCCCAGATGTCAGGTGCCCCCAAAAGGGTAGGCTATAAAAACATTGCTAATAAAAGCATGCACTAACATACACAATACCTTCATCTACAAGCAAATACACCACATAGGTTGTATAGGATAAAGAAGTACAGAGAAGTCCCAGCAAAGAAGGGGGTATGGTGGGTGGGTAACCTGGACTGCAACAGTGAATGCACTCGAACATCTACATTTATGGTAGGTACACAACTGTACTATGCTCATTGTGTCACTGTTGGTCATTACACTTGGGTTGAATCCCAAGGCTGAGGTAGGGCGGCTGGGTCTAAATAGCATTAGCAGTGGCTATAAGGCCCTGCAGAACTACAGTGGCAAAGCCTGATCTGGATTTAGAGTAAAGAGGTAAGTGGTAGTGCTTGGTAAAAGTGTGCACTGAAGAACAAGTTGCAGCCTCCAAAATATCCTTGGTTGGTACTCCTATGAGGAAGGCTGCTGAGGTGGCGGCTGCTGCCCTGGTAGAATGTGGTCTACTGCCCTTAGGCACTGATTTGCCATGTTGTGAATAGCAGAAACAAATGCAGTGTCCTATCCTTTTTGAAATAATCTACTTTGAGATAACCTTCCCTTGTGATCCTGCAGCATATGCCACTAAAAGCTGCTCAGTCTTTCTGAAAACTTTAGTTTTGTCCAAGTAGAAGGGTAGCTGTCTGTGCATGTCCAAAGGATGCAGAAGACTCTCCCCTTTATTCTGTGGATTTGGATAAAAAGTAGGCAAATGAATGGTTTGGTTAAGAGCCACGCTGGACACTACCTTAGGCATAAATGTTGGTTTGTCCTTAGAGAAACACTGTCTGGATGGAAGATAATAAAAGGTTCCACAGCCATTAATGCCTGTAACTCTGAGACTCTTCTTGCATAAGTTATTGCTGGAGCAGAGCTGTTTGCCATGATATAAATTTTATCTCAGCTGTATTGGCTGGCTCAAAAGGAGGCAGTGAGAGTTTGTCTAAGATAAAATTGAGGTCCCATGCAGGTACTGGTGCACTTCTTATGTTTTTGCCCCCCACCCCCCCGAGGAACTGCCTAAGCAATGGATGTGAAAAACTTGGTAGTTCTGTATTGTAATGAGCTGAAATGGCAGAGGCATGGATCTTAACTGATGAGAAGAATAGGCCTTTGTCCAGCATCTCAGTCAGACATTGTAAAATCTGAGGAATATTTGGTACAAGTGCGTCAATTCCTTGCACCTGGTTCCAAGTACAGAATTTCTTCCATTTTTCTGCACAAGATTTCATGATGCTGGGCCTCCTGGCCTCCAAAATAACATCTATAACCGCTTTAGAGAGAGATGTATTCTGAATGGTTACACTATCTGCCATGCAGCTAGATTTAGGGTTTGAGTTGGCTGTGCAGGATCTGATTGTTTTGTTGGGTCAGCAAATGAGGAATGTGAGGCAATATCCAGGCTGGGCCTTGAGACAAGCTCCTTAGGATTGGGTACCAGTGTTGGCGTGGCCAATCTGGGGCAATTAGTATCATTTGTGGCTTCTCTTGTCTGACCTTTAGGAGTGCCTTTGGGAGGAGAGGCAGTGGAGGAAAGGCATATACTGTAAGGTTGTTCCAGCTGAATGACAAGGCATCCCACTTTCCATGCTTGTTTGTGATAAGTCCTTGTGCAGAATCTCTGAAGTTGGCAATTGTGAGGGGAGGCAAAAAGATCTACGTCTGGCATCCCCATTTCCTTGTTGTCATGCTGAAGATTTGTGGATCTAGTTTCCACTCGTGAGGCTCCATGAGGTTTCTGCTTAGTTCGTCTGCAAGAGCATTTGTTTTTCCTGGCAGGAATTCTGCTTGCAGGTGTACTTGGTAGGTCAATGCTGTGTTCCACAAAATCATGGCTCGTCTGCAAAGGGGGTAGGAATGTGTGCCCCCCTGCTTGTTTATGTACCACATAACTGTGCTGTTGTCCATCTATCAGCAGCTGTCCTGGATGAAGTAGGTCCTTGAAGGCTGTCAGGGCATTTTGTACAGCTAGCATCTCTTTTTGATTGATGTGAAGATGCCTTTGGCTTGGTGGCCATGTGCCCTGAATACATTTTCCTGCCATGTGGGCCCCCCAGGCATAATCTGACACATCGGTTAGCGTTTGCCTGGCTGTGGGTAAAGTGAATGGCTGTCCCTTGTTGTGGTGACAGGCCTGTGCCCACCATCGAAACTCCTGCTGCAGGCAGGGAATGAGTGAAATTAATGATTCCAGGCTGTGGCAATGTTGAGTCCAAACACTTTTTAGATACCGTTGTAGTTTCCTCATATGCAGTCTTGCATATGGAATTAGCAGAATGCTAGAGGCCATGTAGCCCATAGCCTGCAGAATTATTCTTGCAGATAACTGGGTCTTTGTTGCCATGCTTTCGAAGTAAGTCGTCAGTTGCCTTTGTCTGGCGTGAGATAAGCCATCTGGGCAGTTGTACTTAAGCTTGCACCCAGGAATATTATCTCTTGAGAGGGAACTAGTTTTGATTTCTTTTCGTTTACTGTGTACCCTAGGCAAATTAGTAATCTTTTTACAAACGTCAGATGCTTTAGTAGAAAGTCTTTGGTCTCTGCTTGAACAAGGCAGTCGTCCAAGTAGGGATATATCTGAATTCCTCTTTGTCTGCAAAATGCAATGACTGATGCCAGGCATTTTGTGAAGACCCTGGGCGCAGTAGATAAGCCAAAGGGCAGTGCAAAGAATTAGTAGTGCATTGAGCCAGCTATGAATCTGAGGTATCTTCTGCAAGACTGCCTGATTTCAACATGCAGGTATGCTTCTTTGAGGTCCAAAGTTACAAGCCAAGCCTTCTGTCCCAGCATGGGCAGAAACTGTTGCAGAGTCAACATTTTAAATTTTGGTACGTCCAGAAAAGTATTTAGAATACACAGGTCCAGAATTGGTCTCCATGCTTTGTCCTTTCTTGGTACTAAGAAAAGTCTCGAGTAAAATCCTTGTCCCTGCTCCTGTTGGGGCGCTGGCTGAATGGCCCTCATGTCCATGAGAGATGTGACTTGTTTTTGTGCCTCTGCCCATTGTTTGTGTGGCAGGTCTGGCATACCTTTTGCCTTTGGAAGGGTGTGACAGTGGAACCTGTAGCCCTGAGAGACTATTTTAGGACCCATTTGTCCTGTGTGATCGTGTGCCAATTTTGTGAAAAAAGTGCTAGCTTTCCCCCTAAGGGTGCTGCCAAGAGAGAAATGCTTGGCATTGGCAGAGGGAAGTCATTGGGACCGTTTCCTATATGGCTGTGATTTGTCTTCTCCGCTTTTGGAGGTAGAAGCACCCCATTGTTTGGGCCTGTATAAGCCCTGGGGCTGTTGCATGCCTCTAGGGCATCTGTATCGGCCTCTTTGTGGCCTGTCTGACACAGGAAAGGACCAATTCTTAGAAGGCCAGTTCCTGCTAAATCTGGGTGGCTGTACCTGTAAGAAATCCTTCACTGTCTGCATAGATTTAGCTTTATCCTCCATTTTCATCAACACCTCTTCTGCCTTAACACCAAACAAAGTATCATGATGAAATGGAGCATCCAATAATTTTGCTTTAACATGATCAGGCAGAGTCTGTTCCTTTAACCAAGCATGCCTTCTAATAACAGAACCTGTTAAAGTGGCCCTGCAAGAGGCCTATAGTGAATCATAACCACAATGCAAAGTATGTTTTCCCACTTGTTCAGATGCATGCAATAAATCCTGCAATTCTTTGTTCTCAGATCATTCAGAATGTCAACATTTTCTGTTTTAACAAAGACATTAAGTACTGCTGATATTTGAGCATATGAAACTGACAATTTAAAGCCCTTACAGCCAAGGTAGCAGAAGTGTAGACTTTTTTCCCCCATCTGTCCAGTGCCCTAGAATCTCTATCTGAGGGGACAGGGTTTTTAGCAGTAGCAGCTTTGACCCCTTTGGGACCCTGAGAAATTGTATCTGGGTCAGCTGCAGGGTTTTTATATAGAAACTTATGAGAATCTGGAACCCTGTAGTATCTGTCCGGCTTAACAGGTGCAGGAGGTAGAGAGTCAGGAGACAGGCCGGACTCTGGAAATACATCATCTACAATGTCTAAAACAGGTGGAATTGCAAGAGGTCTGTGCTGAGGTAGTAGAAGAAAGTCTCTAAGCCTTTTCTTAGAATCTGAGTAATCTTGTCTCTCCCAGTGGAAATGCTCCCTCATGGTATGCAGGGTTTCCCCAAATGAGTAATCCTCAGGAGGAGAAGCTGAAGGAATAGATTCTTCAGCATCACAATCCTCATAGGGAGGAATAGAGTATCCCTGTTCTGAAGAGGAGTCAGAGGAAATGGAAACCTGATCAGAGGAATCATATTCGGTATCTTGCCTAGGCCTCTTATCAGGAGGGGGATGGGAACCCCTGATCAAAGTAATTAGGTCTTCGGCCATTTTTGCTGTACCTGTTTCCTTGTCTTTAAAAATGTTTTAGACTTTGTCTTGGATGCTGAAGTTGGCTTAATATAAAGCTGTGTAGGTCTGAAAACACCCTCAGAAGCCGATGCCTGTTCAGCGGCTCTGGACCCATCTGAGGGATTAGTTTCCAAAGGGCCAATACACTGAGTATCCAAAGGCCTAGTTGTCTCCACGTGGGAGTCGGAGGCGGCCTGTGGCTCTAAGGTGGTGGGCGTCAGGGGCTGAAAGTGCCTCACTGAGCACTGGCGACTGGCCTAGAAGAGGCTTTGTCATCGGTTTCGGAACTCGGATGCCTGTCCTTTTCTTTCTCCTTGAGCTTTTTATGAATTCCGGTCATCGGTTATTTCGACGGCATTATATAGCTAAACCATCAGCCAAAGTAATGAAAAGCAAAATCGTACAGATGATTAATAGTGCGTTGGTTAAATCTAGCACAAAACCGACAACTGGCAACGTCGTGGTCAGGGCCTAGGCAAAGAATACAGTAAGAATGAAATCCTTATGAGGTATTTGCTTCCCACAAGAAATACAATTGTTAACCTTTTCTGACATCGGTCTGGAACAAGAAAACAGTTTCCCCAACGGGGTACTTAGCTTTATAGAAGACTTCGGATCTGAAATTCAATTTCAAAAATCTCAGGAGTCTGCCGACCGGCACTCGCAAACTGCTTTTGCTTAGGGCACCGCGCGGCAATAAAGACTGAAGAAAAAGGCATCTACTGCATCTTTTATACCCCTGGCGCTCTGACGTCAGGAAGAGGCGACAGCAACCAACGCCGGACCAGGACTTTGGAATTCAGGACGACTGCGGGTAGCCTGCCAGCAGGATAACACAAGTGTAATGACTGCAACAGTGAAACACGAACATCAACACAGATGCAGTGCAACCTACAGCACTTGAGTTGTAGCAATATTAAGGCAAATACAGTTTTAATAAATGCACTAAAATATACTCTTATTTCCAAAATGGTTGAGAAGCACAGTCAGAGGTGTTTTTTCTTTTTTCTTTTACAGAATTAAGTACAGGCTTAGAACACCAGATAGTACAACTCTCAACCCTGTTAGCACAAGAATTCTGGGCAAAGTCAAAAGTAACTGTAATATAAAGAATCAAAATCAGGAACACTTAAACAGTACTCAAGTTCACTTACAAAGTTAACAGAACACATTTTGCATTAACATGCTTTTTTTTTTTTTTTTTGAAAACATGAATTATGAAATTCTGCTGTCTGTATTTATTGACGGACTAATCCCGAATGATTTACCAGCAAGTCAAACTTATTTTTAAAGGAACAGAACAAAACTATGAAGGAAAATCAGAGATGTGCTGTGAAATCAGGGACAGCAACAGGTCCGAATTATTTCTCAAGGAGGTAAATAAACGTGATTTACCCCTTTTGCTGTCTGACGACTGCTAAATGGTTGCTGATCTGGTGTAGCAGCACAGCGTTACACAATGCGCTGCTATTTGCTGGTGTGTGCATACCTGTGTTGCATGCAATTTGTAAAAACAAACTGGCTAGGATTTATTTGACTTTCTAGAACAAACATCAGTAGGAACTGTCATTACTTGTGTGTTTGTGCGGTTGGATGTGATTGCAGTCCATTTAAGAGCAATAACCTTGTTATATTTTCTTTAACTTACCATCACAAATATAGACCTTGCACATGATAGGTACCTATCTTTGTGGGTTTGGCACACAGGATTTGTGCAAAAGCAACTGTTCACTGCCACTGTGGCTAAGTGAATATCATTGCCATTTCATTGTGCTTTACACTTGTTGAATTTTCGGCTATGTTTTTTCTGTGTGGAGCCTGCATACCCTCACGGTCTATGTATGCATATATCCATATACTCTAGCTCCACCACCTCTAAAACATGTTGCAGGTTAAATGAAATTACTCTAGTTTCGATAAAGGAGAATGTGGCGTGTGCGCGCGTGCGAGAGAGAAAAAAAATCTCAAAATATTCATCTGTGCACATACGGACAATAATGCCAGGCATATACTTGGTGGGCATCTGGAAAAAAAAAACTTACTGCTAGCTCATACAGCAGTCCTGGCATAAAGGCTGGTTTAGTACTAATGGTTACTTTGTCTTTATGGCAAACTATGTATTGCTTTTTGTACACTATGACGGCACGCAACTACAATACCCTCTTGGCCAAATTTACAACAATCAAGATCATCTTCCAGGAAAGGAACTGGTAGTTAATTTTCAGAATTCTTCCCTCCATACCTCTCAACTGAACAGATTTTTGCAGAACGTCTGGATTTTTGCCTC
>NC_056735.1:413503002-413603002 GCF_019279795.1 Protopterus annectens
TCACCCGAAGACTGTGCAGGAGAACCCCCAGTTCTAGGCCTGAAAGAACCCTGACCTCTGCCCCTGCCACGTCTAGATCTACCCCTAGACTGGGAATCATAAGAAGGATACGTCCACCCCTTAGTAGGCCAATTTCTACTAAACTTTGGAGGCTGAACCTGCAAAAAATCTTTAACAGTCTGCATAGACTTAGCCTTGTCTTCCATTTTCTTTAAAACTGCCTCAACAGGAGAACCAAACAAGACATCAGATTGCAAAGGGGCATCCAAAATCCTAGTTTTAACATGGTCAGATAAATTTTGATCCCACAGCCAGGCATGCCTGCGAAGAACTGACCCAGTGGCAGCCACCCTAGAGGAGGCCTGTACAGCATCAAAACCACATTGCAAAGAATGCTTACCCACCTGTTCAGAAACATGCACTAAATCTTGTAACTCTTTACAATCAATACCTTCCGCAAGAGCATCAACCTTAGATTTCAACTGTGAAAGCAGATAATTTTGATACTTTAACATGTGAAACTGGCAATTCAAAGCTCTCATGGCTAGGGTGGAAGAAGTATAAACTTTCTTTCCCCATCTATCCAAGGCCCTGGCCTCTTTATCTGCAGGAACCGGATTCTTGACAACAGAAGCCTAAACACCCTTAGGGCCCTGGCTAACAGTTTCTGGGTCTGCCCTAGGACTCTTAAAAAGATACTTATGAGCTTCAGGCACCCTGTAATACCTATCTGGTTTAACAGGAGCAGGAGGCAAAGAATCAGGATTAAGAGAAGCCTCTGCAAACACATCTTCCACCACAGTCAAAACAGGAGGTATAGCCAAAGGCCTATGCTGGGGTAAAACAAAATTCCCTAAGCCTTTTCCTGGAGTCAGAGAAGTCCTGACCTTCCCATTTAAAGTGCTCTCTCATGGAGTGAAGGGTCTCTGAAAAAGAAAAATCCTCAGGAGGAGAAGCAGAAGGAGTAGAATCATCAACATCAGAATCAGAATAATGAGAATACTCCTGCAAGTCTTCAGCCGAAGACTCAGACACATCCGAAGCCTGCTCATAATCCCCCAACACTGGCTCCATCCTAGGCCTCTTATCAGGAGGGGGCATAGAGCCTCTAATTAAAGTAATTAAAAAATTCTGCCATTTTAAGCATGTGCTTCTTGGGCACAGAACCTGAAGAACTAGGAGTGACACCCATAGCAGCTAAACCAGACCTGCCTCTAGGAAAAGCCTTGGGAGCAGAAAGAGAGGGCCTAGACACCTTAGGAAGGGAGGGGAGTAAAGTAATCTGAGAAGCCCCTGTAGCCTGACCTGCCTCCTGGGAGGCCACATCCTGTAAAATCAAAGTTTCTCCCTGGGACTCCTGAGAGGCCTCCGCCGGAACCACCAGTTCCCCTGACGCCTCTAAAGAACCGGCGTCCGGTTCGGACGACTCCTCTAACCTAGTTTTAACTGCCTTGTCCTTGCGCTTCTTTGAGGAAGCCGGCGCCGGAGCATCTGACGGCATATTGTAATTGCACCACTTCCCAAAGACCAACCTGGCACAATCCAACCTTCGCTTTATAGTGCGTTATTAAACCTAGCACAAAAGCGACACCCAACAACGTCGTGCTCAGGTCCCAAACAAGGTATACACAAATTATGGTAGTCCCTATGCGGAATCTGTTTCCCACAAGAAATACAGTTATTCACTTTTTCTGACATCCGGTAAACCACTGAGGCAAGAAAAAACCAAAATATTCCCCAACGGGGTACTTAACCAACTCTGACTTCGGTCTGAAACTCCGAATTCGAAAAATTTCAGAACGCCGAATGGCACTTGCAACACTGCTTCTGCATCGGACCATGCGGCAAAAAAGACTGAGGATATGACGTCGGTCATGCGCATTTGTACCCTGACGTTCTGATGTCAGTCAAATGCGCCTTGACCGACGTCAGCCTTATACTCTGATATTCGGGCCGACCGAGGGACAGCGGACTACCCAAGTGTTAGGACTGCAGCAATGTGAGATGAAGAACATCCTGGTTCAAGGCTCCCGAGAGCACCCCAGCATTACCAGGTTATACCTCATACCATGCTTTTCGGCCCCAAAACTTGGACTGAACCACAAAAGGAGGGGGAGTATCAATATTCGTCAAAGATACCCACACCTCCAGGTTGGTGGCACAGCACGAAGCATCAGAGACTATCCATGTGCAACAAACTGTGGGTAAAACTGCCTTCCAATTTATAGCCTGCTACAGACCACCCTCCCAAACACAGGAACCCCACTTGGCCTTCCTGAGAATACTGGAAAATATGAAGGTCTCTCCAAACACCATTATATTGGGAGACTTCAACTACCCAAACATAGACTGGGAGCATTACTCTAGCTCCAACACCCTAGCCCAAAGGTTCCTAGAATTTATAAACTCAAATGCTATGGAACAACTTGTTACCACACCCACAAGAGGGGAAAACATACTGGACCTGATCATCACCAACATGGGGACACTATGCTCCAGACCAGAAGTCTATCCCTCACTGGTAAGATCAGACCATAAACTAATCTCACTGGATATTCACATCCCGACCCCACACCCCTGCTCCAGAAAACCACAGTGAAAAACTTCTCTAAAGCAAATTTCACATGCCTCAAAACCGAGGCGAAATCCTTCAAAGCCCCCGGGCCTGTGGAAAATACGGCCCAGACCACAGAATCCTTTATAAACGCATTCTATGAACACCTTTAGGAATGCATGGATCATGCAATCCCAAATAAAACCAAGATCCAATCCTCCAAAGGCAGACGTCCTGTCTGGTGGACTCCAGCCATAAACAAATTATACAATAGGAGGAAGCTACTACATGATAGAGCAAAATCCCAAAAAGGGAAGGCATCTCTGATCAGTATAAGCAAAAAAACTACGGGCACTCATAAAATCGTCTAAGGCCAGCTTCGAGAGAAAAATTGCACAGGACACTAAGGATAATCACAAGGCTTTCTTTAGTTATGTTAGGAACCTGGGTGGGAATTCCCAGATATGCTCAGAATTAGTCCAAAATGACAAAAAATACACCGAGCCCACAGACATTGCCAACATCCTAGCTGACCGGTTCAGTGCAAACTTCTCCCCCCTCTCCCCACCAAAAGGGCAAATATCTATCAGAGTGCTGCCCCCCTGACATCTCAGATGCTCAGGTAAGAGCCACCCTCTCCAAAGCAAAAAACACAGCATCAATGGGACCAGATGGTGTCCCGGGGTGCGTCCTACATGAACTCCAAGAAGAGCTAAACCCAAACATAAAATTACTGTTCAATCTTAGCCTTACTACAGGATATGTACCCAAAGAGTGGCGTACAGCAACATTGGTCCCTCTCCACAAAGGTGGTGCCTCAACGGATCCTGGAAACTATCGCCCCACAAGCCTGACTAGCTTGGTCTGCAAAGCTATGGAAAGGATCATCATGGACCTCATAAATAAAGATACTGGGGACCTACAGACACTGGATCCTACCCAGTTTGGCTTTAAGGGCAGATCCTGCCTCTTAAACCTGGTTGATTTCTTTGAAACAGTCACCAAGGCCATTGACGAGGGGAAGGTGGTCCACACAGCCTACCTGGACCTCGCAAAAGCCTTCGATACAATACCCCACTCGGGCATTATAGATAAGCTCACCAGCTTAAATATAAACCCTTACGTCACTAGATGGGTTGCAAACTGGCTCAAGGACAGAACTCACATGGTTAGAATTGCTGGAGCCATGTCAGACTCCAAACCAGTTACAAGTGGCGTCCCACAAGGCTCAGTCCTGGGACTTCTCTTGTTCGGTATATATTTCTCGGCGGTACAGGTCAACACGGAAGGACTGTGGCTGACCAAGTTCGCAAATGACTGCAAACTGGGCGCCATAATCGACTCTCCAGCTGTCACAAGCATCCTCCAAAAGGGCCTCATAGAAACAGACAACTGGTGCCAGAGCCATGGCCTCAAGCTAAACGCCAAAAAGTGTATAGTCATCCCCTTTGGCAAAAACAAAGTGCCCACAAATTACCACATAGGTGGTAATCCATTAAGTACACAAGTCATTAGGGACCTGGGGACCCAAGTTGATAGCAATCTCTCATTTGACAACCACGTGGCCAAAGTGGATAGAAAAACATTTTATATAGCCCACCTAATCATGAAGGGATTCACATCTAGATCAGGGGAGGTCATCGTGCCTCTTTACTCATCCCTCATCAGGCCCATAATTGAGTACAATGCCCCTTTTGGGATGTACCTTACCAGACACCTGCAGCAACTGGAAAGACCCCAAAAGTACCTCACCAAGAGGATCAAAGGGCTCAAACAGATGCCATACGCTGCCCGGTTAAAGAAACTCCAGCTCTACTCAGTGGCATACCGCCTGCTCAGAGGCGATCTGTGCCTGACGTATAAAGCCATGTCCAACCCGGAATTAATGGACATGCTGCACCTCAGAAAATCCAAATCCCATCGAGCTAAGCGCTCGAGAGACTTGAACCTCAGCACTGAAATAAACAGGACATGCTGGAGGGACAAATTCATAACCCAGAGGCTCCCTTCACTCTGGAATAAAATCCCAGTCCAGGTTAGGCAGAGTCCCACACTGACTCTCAAGAGGAATCTTGATGAGTGGATGGGAGATCGTAGGTTTACCCCGGCTATCACTTCTGGTCACTGTTAGACAGAGGCACAGTATACTAACCTCAAAAAAAGGCATAGCAAAATTAATTTAAAATGGGTGGCGAAAGCCATACACACTCTGGCTAGGCTTATAAATGCCCTAGGGCAGACAGCCTAGTATGAACCTATGAAAAATGAAGATAGGTTTTCAATGAATTCAAGTAGGGGGAACAGAAAAGTACAGTTGTGTACACGTACCATAAATGTAGATGTTTGAGGGTATTCACTGCTGCAGTCATCACATTTGGGTTATCTACCTGCAGTAGGCCTCAGTCAGCCTGATTATCAACGTTTTGGGTCCTGTGTCAGATGCCGTCTCATTTTCCATGACGTCAGGGGTATATAAAGCATGCAGCCGGCGCCATTACATCAGTTTTTCTTGCCCCAGATGTCACCTGTCCCCCATAATGAGAAGCAATTGTATACAAGGTTACACCTCCAACAAAAAAGCAAATGCACCAAAAAGCTTTAAGCATAGCAAAGAAGACTAGAAGTATAGTCAATAGAAGTCAGGGGGCTGGAGGGAGGGTAACCAGGACAGCATCAGTGAACACACTCGAACATCTACATTTACGGTAAGTGTACACAACTGTACCATGTTCTTCATGTTTCACTGTTGCAGTCATCACACATTTGGGTAGATTCCCAAAGCTAAGGATGGGAGGAGTAATTAGATAGTATTAGGATCAGCTATAAGGCCCTGCAAAATTGCAGTGGCAAAGCCAGCTCTGGATTTAGAAAAAATTGGCAAGTGGTAATGCTTGGTGAAGATACGTGTATAGAGTATGTGTACAGAACTCCATGTAGCAGCTTCTAGGATGTCCCTGGTAAGGACACCTCTGAGAAAGGCTGTAGAGGTAAGATGCAGCCCTGGTTGAATGTCGTCTTATCCCCTGTAGGGTAGGTTTTCCCTGGTGCTTATAGCAGAAATGAATGTAGTGGTCTACCTACTTAGAAATGGTTTGCTTTGAAATGGTCTTCTCCTCTGCCCCTGCAGCAAATGCAACCAGCAGCTGTTCAGATTTCCTGAGAGATTTAGTCCTGTCCAAGTAAAATCTAAGTCGTCTGTGCACGTCCAAGGAGTGCAGTATTCATTCCCCTTTGTTCTGTCAATTAGAAAAAAAAAGGTTGGTAAATGAATGGACTGATAAAGGGCCACACTGGATACCACCTTGGGTATGAAGGAGGGATTGGTCCTGAGGGACACCCTGTCCGTGTGAAAGATGAAGAAAGGCTCCATTGCCATGAGAGCCTGTAATTCAGACACCCTTCTTGCTGAAGTGATGGCTAGAAGGAAGGCTGTTTTCCAAGAAAGGAATTTCAACTCTGCATTTGCAGCTGGCTCAAAGGGAGGTAAAGTGAGCTTTTCCAGTACAAACCTAAAGTCCCAGGCTGGAGTAGGGGCTCTCCTGGGTGGCCTTAAATTTTTGGCCCCTCTGAGGAACTGCTTCAGCAATGGATGAGAGAAGAGGAGTGGATCTGTATTATAATACGCTGAAATGGTTGAGGCATGAATTTTGATGGAGGAAAAGGAAAGGCTCTTGTGAAGAATCTCAGTTAAGTATTGAAGAATCTGAGGTAAACTGGACGCTGTTGTGCCCACCCCCCAGAGTCTGGCTCCAGGAACAGAATCTTTTCCATTTTTCTGCATAAGATTTTCTGGTAGTAGGCCTCCTTGTCTCCAAAATAACATCCATCACTTGCTTACTGAGGGATGGTAATGGAGAGATCAGGTCATTAGCCAGGCCGATAGGTTCAGGGCTTGAAGCTGTGGGTGCAGAATATGGCCCTCCTGCTGGGACAGGAGGGTACAAGTCTGAAGCAGGTGCCATGGTGTCAGCAGTGACGCACTGCGCAGGAGGGGGTACCAAAGTATTGTCCTTGGATTGTCTTGTTTGATCTTTAGTAGTACCTTGGAGAGGAGAAGCAGAGGGGAAAGGCATAAAGTGATGGGTTTTTCCAATTGAAGGACAGGGCATCCACTTTCCAAGCCTGTTTGTGGTGAGACCTTGTGCAGAATTTGCCCAACTGGTAGTTCTGGGGTGAGGCAAACAGGTCCATCTCTGGGCTCCCCCATTTGTTTCTCAACATGTTGAATATCTTTGTTCCAGTTTCCACTGGTGTGGATCCATGACATTTCTGCTTAGGTCTGCCAGTGTATTTAGCTTTCCTGGCAGGAATTGAGCCTGTAGGTGGCACTTGGTAGCTCAAGGCTGTGTTCCACAGAGCCATGGCTAGTCTGCAGAGAGGATACGAGTGGGTTCCTCCCTGCTTGCTTGCTTATGTACCACATAACAGTGTTGTTGTCCATCTTTGCCAATAACTGTCCTGGAAGAATGTTGTCCTTGAAGGCTGTCAGAGCATTCTGTACAGCTAACATTTCTTTCTTGATTGATATGCAGGTGCATTTGAATTGGGTTCCATTTGCCCTGAATGCACTTCCCTGCTAAGTGAGCACCCCATGCATAGTCTGATGCGTCTGTTAGGGTTTAGGTGGCAGGGGGTAGAGTGAATGGCAGTCCCTTGTTTTGGTGGCAGGCCTCTGCCCACCAAAGGAACTATCTGTAGACAAGGTATGATAGGAATCATTGATTCTAGCTCCTGAGAATGTTGACACCATAGGCTTTTTAGATACCACTGTAGTTTCCTCATATGCAGTCTTGCATTTGGAATTTGTAAAATGTAGGAGGCCATGAACCCCAGGGCTGCAGGGCAATCTTTCCCCCAAAGGAACAGTTGACGAATAGTTTGAGGTTTGAATAAGGCATAAAACCAACAGCGAGGTACGTCATGGTCTGGGCCTAGGCAAGGAATGCAGTACAAATTAAAATCTTTATAAGGTATTTGCTTTCCACAAGTAATACAACTGTTAACTTTTATTGACATCGGTTTAGAGCAACAAAAAGGTTCCCCAATGGGGTACATTGCTTAGTTGAAGACTTCGGTTCTGAAACTCGAAAACTAAAATTTCAGGAGTCGGCCGACTGGCACTTGTGAACTGCTTCTGCTTCGGGCACCGCATGGCAAAAAAGACTGATGTAATGGCGTCGGCTGCATGCTTTATACCCCTGACGTCATGGAAGATGAGACGGCATCCGATGCAGGACCCAAGACTTTGATAATCAGGCTGACTGAGGGCTACTGGCAAGCAGATAACCCACAAGTGATGACTGCAACAGTGAAACACAAAGAACATCTTCTATGTTTGTATTATATGTTGCTTTGTTTCTCAGCTAATAAACCCTCATTTTTCAAAAATAAAAATAGATGACAAGTGGTGTACTATATCAGTTGATACTTTGAGAGATGTAGTTGCAAGTTATTTTTTTTGGGACAGCTATCTTGGAATCAGTTTTTTTGTTTCTTCTTTCCAGCATCAGCCCGATGATTTGTTTTTTATTCTTTTAAGAGTAGGGACCATCCACTCCATTTCTTCTGGGATAGACACTATGTTGTTTTTGTTGAATATAATAGCTTCTTCTAAGTCATTAAAGGTTCTCATCGTATTGGCAAAAAGTATTTTTATCTTGGCTGGAAAGGTCAGCTGTACTTTAATGGTGTTTTGTTTCAACAGTTTTATTATTTGCCAGACTTTTTTTCTTTTATGGTTGCCACCCGTCCCTTTGTCAGTGGGACACTCACGGGTTGAGCCCTCTCATCCCGCTTCCCGCATTCACCAAGAGTGGGACTTTAGAAGTCCCGTTTTCCCTGATCGCAAGCGGACGCAAATTCAATTGCCATGGAAAAAACGAAAATACTTCCGTTTTTTCCACGGCAATGCGGCTACGTCACTACCCGGACCTGCAGTTAGAGGGATTCCCTGCTAGGTCCGGGTGGTGTAATGCAACAGCAATTGGCTGCAGGGACTGGAGGGGGTGGGGATTTAGTAAGTGGAGCCCAATAAAGGTCGCAGCTGTAGAGCACTAAGCTCTACAGCTGCGAACGAAAAAGATCTGAAAATTCTATTTCGTCAGCCAGCAAAGAAGCCAGCCAGCCAAGAAGCCAGCCAGCCAAGAAGCCAGCCAGCCAAGAAGCCAGCCAGCCAAGAAGCCAGCCAGCCAGCCAGCAAGCAAAGAAGCCAGCCAGCCAGCAAGGGAGGGAGCCTGCCTGCCAGCCAGCCCAGCCACTTGAGCCATTCCAGAAGGAAGGAAGCAAGCTAGCCCAGCAGAAACTGTGAAAGTGGTAAGTACATAATAGCATTTTATGGCTTTAGTTATTTAAAATGGGAATATTGTGCTTTATTTAAGTTTTTAATGTTTAGAGGTAGATGGGGATGTAGTATGCAGTATTTAAATCTGTGCAGTGATTATTTTGAGATTTTTGAGTAGTAGTTTAAAATGGGAATATACTGTGGTTTAATTTTTTTAATGTTTAGAGGTAGATGGGGGTGCAGTACGCAGTATTTAAATCTGTGCAGTGGTTATTTTGAGATTTCTGAGTAGTATTTTTTAAATGTATAAAACCTGAATGTATATGTAATTGTTATTCTTGGGGGTATGATTTAGAAGCATTACTTTTTAAAAGGCTGAACTGTGTATAGAAGTTGTTTATTTCTGGTGGGGGCAGTGAAACATAAATTTAGTGTGATGTATTTCTATTGTCGTAGCTTTTTGTGGGTATTATCTGTTTGCAGATGGAAAATGTTAGAGCATAGTTTGCACTTTTTTGTA
Source organism: Protopterus annectens (assembly GCF_019279795.1). Lineage (NCBI taxonomy): Eukaryota > Metazoa > Chordata > Ceratodontiformes > Protopteridae > Protopterus > Protopterus annectens. The sequence goes on from NC_056735.1 coordinate 413,512,357, forward strand.
TGGCAATGTGTGCAATTTAATGCTGTTTTCAGGATGTTAGGATATACTGTTTGGGTAATTTTTCCTGTTAGTTCCTGCAAGTCAATGTGTATGCGGGTACAAGTCTACTTTTTGAGGGGGAATATTAACAGTTAATGTAATGCATTTATTATTCTAGTAGGTACATGTTGTCAATTTGCCGAAGCTGTTTCAAGATTTTCATTTATACTTGTAAATGTGTGCATTTAATTTTTTATGCATTTTTAATAAGGTTAAAATGTACTGCTTTGCTTGTAATGTGCATATGGGTGTGCTGATTTTGCTTGGGCCTGTTTATTGCATTGCTGTGGTGGGTAAATTACTCTTAATTGCTATGTTTTGAGGTAAAAGGAGCCCATGGAGTCTGTTGTACATTGTAGTTTATATTACTTCTCTTGCAAGAAGTATTTTTAAAGTTAAAATGTTTACGGACTTTTTCCTGTTTTTTTTTTTTTTTTTTTGTGGATGCATGCTCAGAAGTTAATGCAATGTATTTGCGATTGTGCTAAACCATGTTGTTGTTACAGGGAAGTTTGCTTTTATAAGTAGCAAAGTTTGTATTTTGTGTTTTAGTGGCGTCTTCAATAAACTTGTGTACTGTTTTCATTATAATCCGATTATGACCAGTGCTGCTGTTGGGCATGTTCATTAATAGATCATTGCACTGTGTAAATTAGTGCCATACATTTCTTTTAACTGCTGTGGTCAAAAGCTAAATCAGGTCTGTGGTATCCACTGTGCATTCTCATTCATTTTAGTGTTTTCTGGTTCAGCAAATGTGGTTAACTTTCTTTTCTTGAGGGGTGGGGTGAGGTGGGCATGTTCGGTGGTAAAAATAATGCATTTCATTTTCTACGAGCTGTGTTAATGTTAGTTTTCAATGGCCAAAATGCCCCCTACTAACTGTTTGTAATAATTCTTTTCTGCTCCATTCCTCGGTTCTTTCATGTGCCAATGTTTTTCAAGCCAGTTCTTTCTCATGCCAATGTTTTTCAAGCCAGTTCTTTTCGCATGCCAATGTTTTTCAAGACCGTTCTTTCGTGTGCCAATGTTTTTCAAGCCAGTTCTTTTTCATGTCAATGTTTTTCAAGCCAGTTCTTTCATGTGCCAATGTTTTTCAAGCCAGTTCTTTCATGTGCCAATGTTTTTCAAGCCAGTTTTCTAATGCCAATGTTTTTCAAGCCAGTTCTTTTCGCATGCCAATGTTTTTCAAGCCAGTTCTTTTCGCATGCCAATGTTTTTCAAGCCAGTTCTTTCGTGTGCCAATGTTTTTCGAGCCAGTTCTTCCGCGTGCCAATGTTTTTCAAGCCAGTTCTTTTGTGTGCCAATGTTTTTCAAGCCAGTTCTTTTCGCATGCCAATGTTTTTCAGGCCAGTTCTTTCGTGTGCCAATGTTTTTCAAGCCAGTTCTTTCGTGTGCCAATGTTTTTCAAGCCAGTTCTTTTCGCATGCCAATGTTTTTCAAGCTAGTTCTTTCGTGTGACAATGTTTTTCGTGTCAGTTCTTTCGCATGCCAATGTTTTTCGAGACAGTTCTTTCGTGTGCCAATGTTTTTCAAGCCAGTTCTTTCGCATGCCAATGTTTTTCGAGACAGTTCTTTCACATGCCAATGTTTTTCGAGCCAGTTCTTTCGCATGCCAATGTTTTTTGAGTCAGTTCTTTCGTATGCCAATGTTTTTGAGCCAGTTCATTTGTGCTGTGCACCAGTATGTTACTGCACCCTACTAACACAGTTTTGGTAAATATGTTGCATATCAGGTAAGTACAGATTCAAGCATGAAGAGAGCAGCAGCTTCATCACAGTCAACTAGCAGCAAGAGAATGTGCAAGTGGCAGGACGTTTGGAAAACAGAATTCGAATGGATTGAGAGATGCAGTGATGTCAAAGTGTTCTGCAGGTATTGCAAGAGAGAATTTCTAGTGACCCACGGTGGAAGAAATGATGTCGCACAACATGAGGCAACGGAGCAACATAAGACTGCTATTCTTCAAGTTAAATCCACTCACCTGATGACAAAGTGGGCAAGGAATGCAAACCTTGAGGGACCAGAGCTTAGCATCACTGCAGCAGAAGACTCTGAGGTGTTCCATGCTGTTAAAGCACAATATTTCCTATAACAGCTTGGACTGTGCAGTAAAGTTGGCCAGCCAGTTGTACAGTGACTCGGACACTGCCAAGAAACTATATTGTGGCAGAACCAAGGCTGAAGCCATAATCGAAAATGTTTTGGGACCGCACTCATTGGAATGCCTCCTGCATGACCTTCAAAAACCAGGCACTTCATTTGCAATTTCATCAGATGCTTCCAACAAGGGGAACATAAAATTATTTCCCCTTGTTGTGAGGTATTTTTCTATAGAAGAAGGGGTGGTGAATGGCCTTTTGGACTTCTATGAAGACCCTGATGAATCTGCACAGGCTATTTCACAGCAAATGTCCAACATTATGGAAAGGCACTCCCTTGCCCTGGAACAGCATTTCAGCTTATGGGGCTGATAATGCTAGTGTGAACTATGGGAAGAAATATGGTGTGTATACCAGATTAAAAGAAAAGTGCCCATCACTCCAGAAGGCTAACCGTGTTGCCCATATCATTCACAATGCAGCCAAAAAAGCTGCAGCACAATTACCGTACGACGTGGAAGTATTTGTAATGAGACTTTTCAGTCACTTCTCAGGTTCTGCCACAAGGACCAGAGACTTGAAAGACTTCTTTGAGTTTTGTGGCATGGAATTTGAGAGTCTGTTAAGATATGTGCCAACAAGGTGGCTGTCACTACTCCCAACCATTGAAAGAGTAGTGAAAAATCTCCCAGTGCTCCAGTCCTATTTCCTCTCCCAGGGAGAAGAGGAGATCCCCGGCAGATATGGCAGTACTTTTCAGCTAATGAACATGGTGAGAATGAATTGCCTACGCTGCCCCAGTACTATTTGCACTTTCTCTGTGCTGTTCTTGTTGATTTTAATGAACATGTAAGTACATTAGAAAAATCAGCACTTACTGCCATGGAAACTTTTTGTGTAATGGTCTCACTGAAGCAAAAACTGCAGGCAAGAGCTGAAGGAGCTTTCTTTGGAGGGAAACTTAGGGCACTTATGAGCACATTAGACAGCACTTCTGCTAACAAACGGAAAAGAGACTTCATTGTGGTCTTGGAGACAGCAATGAAATACCTGGAACAGTGGTTTGATTATACTGAAAGCAACTACTTGTTTACACTATCTAAATTATCTCTAAATGAGCCCTTTGCCTTCGGTGAGTTGCTTAATGTGACCACTGCCCTGAGTCTGCAGGATGTAGATTAAGATTATCTTTTTAGGGACTACTTGGCAATTAGGCCCTCTCTCGAACAGTTATGTAACACGAGCTTGACCCCAAGAGAGAAGTGGCTGAAGCTATTCAAAGAAGGGCCTGAACTGACTACACTATATCTGGTAATTGCTAGGGTTTTATATATACCGACCTCAAACGCATTTGCATAAAGTGTTTTTTCTTTGGTGAAAAGTAAATGGACAGATGTGCGAAACCGATGTAGTGTGGACTTGTTAAAAGCTGAACTAATGATGAGTGTAAATTACCGGATGAAATGTTGTGACGTTTACTCAAATATTGTTTCAAATCGGGCTCTTCTTCAAGCCATAAAATCAAATTCAAAATACACTTTAAAAAAAAGTGATTTAGTGTACTACTGTGCAGTATAAAGTACTAGGGTGCAGTTTGTAATTTTGTGCGCTTCTGTTTAGCATAAATTTGCTAGGGTGCAGTTGTAGTATGTAGTACTAGGGTATGTAGTTTTGTGTTTTTTCTTTGCTTTAGCTTTGACAATAAAAAGTCTTAATTTTATACTTGGCTTGTATGTGGTATGTAGATTTTTTGAAGTTTTCTTTCTGAATAGTAATGGTTGGTTTATGAATTTTTTTAACTTTTTAAATAAACAAATGCCTGTTTAATGAGTAGTGTGTTTTTTATTCCTTTAAAGTTTATTTACTGTTGCATGTTACAACTGATTAATGTGTGTGTTTGCAGTAATAGTTCACTTCATTTAAATGGTTTGAGTTCTCAGTATGCTGTAATGTCACAATGTTGTATCCATAAATAATACTGCATCTCCTTTAACAACTCTGGGGAATGTCGTGGTGGGGGTGTGGCCAGTGCCATGTTGGCCACACCCCCTATCATACTGACCACACCCACATGTCCCACTTTGCCCTTGTTAAAAGGTGGCAATCCTATTTTCTTTGTTCTAGTATTCAGTAAGAATAATCATTGTCAAAATCTATCGGGCTTTGATTGTATTTTAAGGGTGGTTTTCACCAAGCAGATTTTAATATTAGTTCCTTGTCCAGAAATGAAAGAAATGTTATAACTATGGATCTAGGTGGAGTATTTGTTCATAGGTTCATAGGTTCATACTAGGCTATCTACCCGAGGGCATTTACAAGCCTAGCCCATCGTTTTGTGGCTTAGGCCACCCCTTTAGTATGGGGAACTATACCCATTATTTTTCTGTGCCTCTGTCGAGCAGTGACACTGAGGTAATCCCTGGGGTATATCTGCGATCTCCCATCCATTGGTCAAGATTTCTCTTGAACAAGGCCAGCGAGGTGCTCTGCCTCACATGTACCGGGATTTTGTTCCACAGCATAGGGAGTCTTTGGGTGATGAATCTATCCCTCCAGCACGTCCTATTAATAGCCGTGTCAAGGTTTAAGTCTCCCGCCCTTGTGGCTCTGATGGATCTAGATTTTTTGAGGTGAAGCATATTCGTCAAATCTGGGTTTGACATGGCCTTGCATGTTAGGCAAAGGTCACCTCTGAGCAAGATGTGCGACTGAATAGAGCTGGAGTTCTTTCAGTCGGGCAGCATAGGACAGATTTTTGAGACCCTTTATCCTTTTGGTGAGGAACTTTTGTGGCCTCTCCAGCTGCTGCAAGTGTCGGGTCAGATACATTCCGAATGGGGCATTGTACTCAATCATTGGTCTGATGAGTGATGAGTAAAGGGAGACTATGACCTCCCTTGATCTAGATGAGAATCCCTTCATGATAAGGTGGGCAATGTAGAAGGTCTTCCTAACTACTTTAGCTACATGGGTGTCGAATGACAGACTACTATCAACCTGGGTCCCCAGGTCCCTGATAACTTCTTCTGTGCTCAGTGGATTGCCACCTATTTGGTAGCTAGGGTAACCTTGTTTTTCCCGAAGGGTATGACTATGCATTTTGGCATTTAACTTTAGGCCGTGGCTCTGGCACCAGTTATCCGCTTCTGTGAGACCCTTCTGAAGGATATCTGTGTCAGATGTGTTTTCTACTATGGCGCCCAGTTTGCAGTCATCTGCAAACTTTGTCAGCCATAACCCTCCTGTGTTTGCTTGTACTTGGAAAAGTAGATGCCAAACAAGAGTGGGCCCAGGACTGAGCCCTGTGGGACACCACTTGTGACAGGCTTTGAGTCTGACATGGCGCCAGCAGCTCTGACCCTGTGGGTTCTGTCACTCAGCCAGTTTGCAACCCATCTTGTGATGTATGGGTTGACATTTAAGCTGATGAGTTTTTCAATGATACCCGAATGGGGTATTGTATCGAAGGCCTTAGCCAGATCGAGGTAGGCTGTATGGACTGCCTTTCCCTCATCAATGGCTTTGGTGACTGTTTGAAAAAGTCAACCAAGTTTAAAAGGCATGATCTGCCTTTGACAAAGCCAAACTGGGTTGGATCCAAAGTCTGCAAATTCCCTATGTCTTTATTTATGAGGTCCATTATGATCCTCTCCATGGCTTTGCAGATAAGGCTTGTCAAGCTAATGGGCGGTAATTTCCAGGGTCGGTGGAGGCACCGCCTTTGTGAAGTGGTACCACAGTTGCAGTGCGCCACTCCTGGGTGCGTATCCAGAGGTAAGACTTTGATTAAACAGCTGTCCTAGCTGTGGGTTTAATTCCTCATTGAGTTCATGGAGCACACAGCCAGGGACACCATCAGGTCCCATGGATGCTGTGTTTTTGCTTTGGAGAGAGCAGTTCTCACTTGGGCTGGAGATGTTTGGGGGCTGCAATCGTTTGGTATAGATATCTCTCCTTTTGGGGGGGAGTTTGCACTGAACCTGTCAGCCAGTATGTTGGCAATGTCTGTAGGATCAGTAATCTTCACATCATTTTGAACTAGCTCTGAGCATATCTGGGAGTTTCCTCCCAGGTTTCTAACATAGCTAAAGAAGGCCTTATGATTGTCTTTTGAGTCTTTAGCTATTTTTCTCTCAAATTTGCTTTGGATGATTTTATGAGAGCTCTTAGTTTTTACTTATAGTGATCAAGGGTGTCTTACCTTTTAAGGATTTTGCTCTATCTTGTAGTAGCTTCCTCCTTTTGTTGTAGAGTTTGTTTATGGCTGGGGTCCACCAGACTGGATGCTTGCCTTTGGTACAAAGAGTCTTTGTTTTGCTTGGGATTGCCTTATCCATGCAGTCCTGCAGGTGCTGGTAGAAGGCATTTGTAAGTGATTCAGCGGCTTGAGTACTGTTTTCACTGCTCGGGGCCTTAAAGGAGACCACACTAGTCTTTAGAAGTGTGAAGTCGGCTTTTGAGAAGTTCTTTACTGTGGTCTTTTTATTTCAGGTGGGGGTGGGATGAGGACCTCCAGCGAGATTAGTTTGTGGTCTGATCTCACCAGTGAGGGTACACCTCCGGTGTTGAACATTGTGCTCCCATGTTCGTGATGATGAGATCAAGTATGTTATCTCCTCTTGTGGGGATGGTGACTAGTTGTTCCATGGCATTTGAGTTTATGAATTCCAGGAACTTTTGGGCTAGGGTGTTTGGGCTTGAGTAGTGTTCCCAGTCTATATTAGGGTAATTGAAGTCACCTAGTATGATGGTGTTTGGTGATACATTTATCCCCTCTAGTGTTTTCAGGAAGGCCATGTGAGGTTCCTGAGTTTGTGAGGGTGGCCTGTAACATGCTACAATTTGCAGAGCAGTCTTGCCTATGGTTAATTGCACCTGGATGGTCTCCGATGCATCGTGCGTTGCCACCAGTCTTGAGGTGTGGGTGTCCTTGATGAATATGGATACCCCCTCCTTTCTTGGTATTGTCCAGATTTTGGGGCGGAACGCATGATATGAGGTAAAACCTGATAGCGCGGGGTGCTCTCAGGAGCCTTGAACCAGGTTTCTGTCACAGCACAGACATCGATGTTCTCCATACTGAGAAGGGCCTCGAGTGCGTGCATTTTGAGATTTAGACTTCTGGCATTGAGCAGCATTACCCTTAGTTTTTCCTTTTTGTGTTCTAGGGTGGTAGGTTTAGAATTTGAGCCTTGCCTAAAAAAGGCACTATGGGGGTGGCAAGAGCCTTTGCCAATATCCGGAATCCCAGGGGTGACAGGTGCAAGCCGTCCCTTGCGAAGCAGCGTGGCTTGTCCAGCATGTCATCCCAGGCAGACAGACACTGGATCCCCTTTGAATGACACCAGTGTTTAAGCCAATTGTTAAAGCTGATTAAAGGGACATTTTCCTCAAACAGAATTGCACACACACTAACCCCCATCACCCAAACACACACACTTGTCATTTGCAGGATTCAAACCCCTATCTAACTATGTTATGACACTTGAGGCAAACGCATTAGCGGAGCAAGCTATTCACATTATTAGTTAGAATTACAAGTTAGAAACAGGTTTCCTCAGTGTTCTACGCACCCTTTCAATTCCAAATGAAAGTCCCTCTTTCAAGTCATAATTCAGGAATCAAGGTTAAGACTGAAATAATGTCTTCACCTTCAGTGTTTTCAGGCAGACAAAGATCCTTATGTTGTTTCTCCTTTCCCTGTTTTCTAAGTCATCTATTTTGTTAAGCAGCCATACACTCTGTTTAAGCAGAAATTTTTTTTGGAATTCCTTTTTGAATCTCCCTTCAATGTCATTTAGAGAAGTTTCTGTATTTGTTATTTTTGTATGGTGTTGTTGTAATGGTTCCTTAAGAGTATCTGTTTTTGAGAATTTAATTTGTGGTTTTCCAAGTCATTTTTAAAGCCATCCATCTTCAAAGATAGTTCCTGTAAGGTAGATGTCATCAATTGCTGTTATTTTTTCAAAGCAGCAACTAGATGAGAATTCCTTGAGTTGTTCATATTCAGTGACTCAATATATCTCCAAGTTACTTAACAGGAACATTTTTGTACATGTCCACCAAAATTATTTATATAATTTAGTAGTTTATCTATAGATTTCAGACATTTTAAACTTGAAAATACTAACATTTTCCTATATTATACTAGTTTGTGGAGCTCTGAAAATTCACTGCTCTCAGTTGGCCATCTAGGCTCCGCTCCCAAGATAGAATTTGATTACAAAGGAGGACAATCTGCAATAATTTCTAGTTTTTTTTTTTTTTTTTTTAAATAAAAAAGTTTCAATTCATGTGAATTTGTTGGACACCAATGTCATCTTCCACAGGGGTTACACCATAGGCCTTGGCCACAAAAGGTGCCAGATAAGGGGCTGCAAAGATACCTCAAAGACACCTGTACCCTTAAGTCTAAGGGGCTATCAGTCTCTGAAGGTGTGTTGTCAGCAGGCAAATTGTGTCCTTCAGGCACTTCTCCAAGGCTTTCTTCTTAGGGTAGTTGGAGGAAGAAACGACAGATGTGACATCTGGCCAAAGAAAGATGCAGGTTCTCAGACACAAATGCTTTTAAAAGGATTCAACTCTGCATCTAATGGACCCAATACATAATGGGGACAATTGGGCATGTCATGGTCTAGGCCCAAGCAAAATAAACAATGAAAGTGTGTTTGAAATATTTGCTTCCAACACGTAATGTAACTATTAACTTTACCCCATGGCATATATAACACTAAATAGCCACACTGCAGTAATGTCAAGATAAGAAAAGTCCCGACAGGGTACTTTATCTGAACTCTAATTTTAACTGGAGTACTTGTAATACTCAACGAATAATAGCCGATGAGAGAATGACATCCCTTTTACACACCAGTACCCTGACATCAGCAGGAGGGAGAGACTGTTGTGACAGTAGGTGGAAGGGAATAAGCTCTAGTATCTGGGTCAGCCATTTGGTCTTCAGCCGGCATAAATTCTAGAAGACAGCAATGCAAGAATGAATTGCAAAGAACACCAAACAGGTTTAACAGGCCCAAGAAAAAAAGATCTAGTTATGACACAAGAATAAAGCAGTATTTATCATCTCTATAAAACAATCTGAAGTTTAAAATAAAGTGCCTTCCAGATAGCAGCATGAGAGAAACAGGTATACTTTGAGGCCTAGATTGTTTCAGCTCTGCCTTCATCTGGCTACGTTTTGGATTGTATGATACTATGATCATCACAGTGAATCCTGCTGAAGTTGTATTTCACAAGTAGAGAGAACCCCAAGTGTGTGAAGGACCCCCCCCCCCCCAAAAAAAAGGTTATGACAAGTCCTTCAACACTGGTTATGAAAGACCTGCTCTAATCCTGACTGCATATCTAGTCTGAAATATATATATATTTTTTAAAACACCTATTAATTCCACAGATTATACAGTGATATGGACACACATACATTTATAAAAGAGAAATAATCCATTACAGAGAATTTTCCCTTTAACTCATTATATATACGTGGTTTCTTTAAGAATTATTATATTTAACACTACACAAGCCCTGCCTTTCCTGAAATTTCACGCCTCCTCCTCCTCTTGAATGTCATTTTGCATGGACTGTTCCCACAGACTTCATTTCTATGTAGTTTGCTCATTCCCTTTTCTAGAGGTTCCACCTCCAATTCTTTTATCTCCTTTGCAGTATTCAATAAATGTGGTTATGGTTGGTTGAGATTTCAGTTTCCATTTTCTAACAACTTTACATTAGCTAACAGCATTAAACTTAGTGCTCTAATAAAGACTAGGCAATTCAGTTTATAGAAGTTTTTACATCCCAGCTTAAAAGAATAATTTCATCCTTCAAATATTAAATGGAGACCCATCTACTGGAGGTTGTGGTAGCTCAGGTGGATGTAAAAGATCCAATGGCAATCAAATAAAGGTCCTTTATTCATATAACCTTATTTGCATAGAACATTTATACACGTACATATTTATCTATAAATATACATATTTACAAAATTACACAGTTCCATACCTAATTACATGCTTATACACTGCATACTGTAACCATGTTTACCATATGCTTACCATCTTTATACATTTTGCTTCATAGTAGACCCCCACTTTTCCACAACCACATTTTTTTTCTTATTACTTACTATCTCCATTTCCAGCTAACATAATTTAATCTCTCATTCCAAATACCATACTACATAAAATAACTGTCTACTATTTTTTATATACTCTTGGTTTCCACCCTTAAAACAACCACATTCAATCATATCCATATTTGTTTTAGTACTCTCATTTAAATGCTTAAAAAATATTCTTCACAATTTTCCCATCATTTCTTTACCCTCTTACATTAAAAGAACATGTTTTAGGGTTTCTGCTTTACAACATTCTCTCATTTTTCTTTTTATACAGCATATTTCCTGTTACAGGTAATTTATTCCCAGTCTCCAAAAAAAAAATCTTAACATTCTACTTGAGAGAGAAATGAGCTTACTTTAAATCTTAAGGCAACAAAACTGCCCAAGGGTTATATGCTTAAAACTTTGGCAATTCCATGGAGAAATATAAAAATTATACTTTTAATTCTTTGCTTACAGAACTGGGCGATTAAAAATCTTTTAAGGCAACAAAGCAGCTCAAGGACATATGCTCTTAAAACTGGTGATTCTGTCTGAAATACAAACTGGCTTAATTCTAATTTTATGCTTACAGAACTGGGGGATATAGTTTGTGGGATACGGACAAGTATAATGTAATTAAGGTACTGCAGCGGTCCTCCGCAGGAGTTATATATTTCATAAAAGAGTGGTATATTGCTTTTAACTGGAAATATTCTGAAGCGTTTGCATCAGTTATTTACTAGTCCGTTATGCTGTGCTTTTAAATGCAGGTCATTAGACCACCATTTTTTTTTTACAGGTACTGGTAGTTTTTTTTTTTTTTTTTTTTTTTTAAAGGTATTTGCCAACTCTATTTTAGCCTTTCCTTTATTTCCTCTCTCTTTGAATGTCCACCACCTGACAACAAAGAGAAAAAGCAAAACACAATAATATGAGAATTAATCAAATCAACTGCAGTGTATGTTTGCTTTCCATATCGACGCTTTACTTAAAGAGCTGCATCTGTTAAAACACTCTTTTTTGGGATAGTGGAGTACACACTAACTAGAAGCTACATCTTTAGGCTCCCCCCATACATCTATACAGTTGGGTGCCCAATTTCTTTCCTTTAAATTATTCTATGAAACAGAAAATACCAAAAAATCAAATAAGAAAACACTGACAATGGGATTAGAAACTTAGAAACCACTTTGTTAAAGGGTGCAAGCAAGTGCTTAATTTTTCTGCTGTAATAATTTACTGGCTCTGACCTGCAGTTTACTGGGTGGCTGTATTTTTATCTATCCTGCCTACCTGATCTGCGTCGTGGTTCAACCTGCTCCACTCAAGCTCACTCTAAACCCCCACCCCGAACACCAAAACACTATAGTTAACCAGTACACTAATTATCCTAACATCACCTTCAAACCAACTAATCTCTAATTCTAATCACTTGAATACTCGCACCCTCTCTCAGTGATTGGCTTACCTCCACCCTTTAGGATCTACATTTTATTAACTAAGCCCTCCCTTCTCACTTACATGCTTATTGACTCTACTCCAATCTCATAACAATGTTAATCTTGCACACTTCACTGCTTGGCTTACTCAGTATAGCTTACCTTATAACTTCCTATGACAAACATGTCACTAATTTCTACTCTCCCACTAAATCAGTTACTACCATCTATAACAGCTCAAGCACAATGTTTTTCATACAGATGCATCCATCAAACTGTTTCTCCATATTTACTCTCTGAATATGCTACACTAGTAGCAAAGTTCAAATCACCTATTTCTCGAAGTTCTCAACTTAAATTAAGTAGGGATAGACATCCAAATCTAGACCCTCAACCTCACCAACATACATCCCAACCACCAGTCAATACTCTCTCAGAACATTATCTTTTATCCACCTAACAGCTCTATCATCTTACTTATAAGTATGAATCTGAGCATCTTAAATAAAAATTCATTAATTTCACGCAACCCTCTCTTTATAGTCTCCAGACATAGTGGTCTTAACAGAAACTTGACTAAAACCACACAAATGATAATGAAATTCCATCCCAGTGTTACAAAATACACTGACTTGATGGAACTCACAAACGTGATGGAGGTACAGCCATAATATACAAAAACTCTCAAACTGCAACAACTAGAACATAACCCCTACCCCTACCCCCCCCCCCCCGCCCTCAGGAACTCTCACAACTCCATCTAAATGCCAACAAACACACAATCGCAATTTATATCCCTCCAGGTAACAACCCATCCATTACTGGAAACCCCCTTTGTTGGTCTGACTCCAATTTTAAATACTAAACCATAAAAATGGGAGAGTTACATATGCAATGGCACACTTGCTCTTAAGACAACCACTCCAATTTTATGTATCGCTACAGTTTCACTCAACTAATACAAACCCCAACCAGGATTGACAAACATCGCAAGCAGCAATCTATTCTGGTCTGGACCCTAACAAATAGGCCATCCCAACGTTATCACTTTGGCTCCCTCCCAGAGAGCCTTAGTAATCACCTATCCATTTAGACACCAGACAAGCATTCCAACAATCATCACATATAAATATGTTCAAAATAAAATGACTTTCTCCCCTGAAATCTTTAAAAAAAACCTTCAACAATCAGACTGGACCTCACTAAAACATCTTCACTTAGACTCTGCTGTGCAATACTTAAATAAAAAAATTCCTCAACGTCCTAAACAGTCTAGCACCTCTCAAGAAAATCTGTGTCAAACCAAAACACTTACCATCGCTAACTAAAGGCACCTTGCAGCTCCTCAGAGACAAAACATGGCCCCAGTTATCAAAACAAAAATCAAGCTCCCCTTGTAGCCTACCAACAAATAAGAAACTTAGCCAAAACAAAACATATCAAGAATGACAAAAAGTCATACTATACTAGGATCCAACATAAATATCAAAACAATACCCAAAAATGTTGGGATGCCATTAAACTAAAACCAGGACAATCCACAACCTCAGATCCCACCACCACAAATACCACAGACAACATAGACACCAAATTTAACTCACTTCAATTCTCTTCTAACCCTTAGTAAAAATAACAGATATACACCCCTATACTCCCAGATACTTTACTTCAGGCGTGGCACCAAATGTCAATTCCTTTACAATCAGACCTGTACAAACTAGTACCATTAATACACGTCTAAACAAAACCCACATCTCCTGCTGATGTCATACTCCTCTCAGATTGGCAGCAGATGTCATCTCGTGCACAAAGGCGGCTCCTCAACAGAATTCTCCAACTACAGACCAATTGCCATACTCCCTCCCCAGCCAAATTCTTAAAAAAAATGTGTATACGTCTCAACTCTGACTATCTACTAAGCAATAACCTTCTAACCAATACCCAGAACTGTTTCAGATCTAAATCATAGCACAAAAATCGCTCTTGTAAGTTTTACTAACACAATACACCAGTTCAGAAACGATGGACTTTATCTCATCCATTTTCCTTGATGTGTCCAAGACATTCGACCTGTATCCCCCACCAAAAACTATTTAATAAACTGGCATCCCTAAACCTCTCCAACCTGTCCTCTCTTGGCTTCACAGCTACTTAGACCACCAAACAAGCAGTCAAGTGGCAAAACAAACACTCGTTCCCATTACCCATTTCAACTGGTGTCCCTCAAAGCTCAATTCTAGGACCATTGCTTTTCAGTATCTTTACTAACAAACTTTGTACTGCCACCCACCTACCATCGTTCAATACGCAGATGACTCCTTCCTCATATGTTCAGCTCCAACCCTCAGAGATCGCCTAGAAATAACCCAGAAATCTTCCCTTGACAAAGAAACCCATCTTCCTATTAACTTGTACTCAATCCAAATAAAATAAAACAAAACTAATGCCTTTTTTGAACAACAAAACACCTAATAACCTTCCCCCTTTGCCATTTATTCCTCCAACAAAATAAATTGAGCCTGTTGATCACAACAAACTACTTGGGGTTACAACTGATAACTATCTAAAAATCTGACAAACACTTGGCTCTAACTATCAAAAAGTCCACATTAAATTGGGTTCACTATACAGAGTAAAGCCATACCTTACCAGGACTACCTGACATTCTATAGCTAGAACACATCTCCTCTCCCCTCTTCTATACGCCTCCCCATTTTCACAAATCACAAATAAATCTGAAGCTTATTACAACAAAATTGCAAAGTTTGCCAATAATTAACCTTACAGGTCATATCACTGCTCTGCTTTGCACCAACTGAATTGGATCAAATTACCCAACCTCCTATCCTTCAACCAAGAACTACTGCCCACTCCATCATTCATCAACCAGATAACTGCCCTGCAGTCAAAAACCTGGCACAATCCTATTCTAACTGCAGAATCCTAAGGTCCTTTGACAAACTACTAGTGAAAGTTACCAAGTCCAACAATAACTTTGGGGATTCTTTGTTCTCCTACCAAATATCAAAGTCCTGGAATTCCATCCCTCAACACACATTAAATTAACATTCACAAATTTAAACTACTCCTCTGGGAACACTAAACCAATAACTACTGGATTTGCTCCTGCACAACTCCAAGCGGACCATAATATGCTTTCTATTTCAGTTCTCAATGTCTACCTCCACTAGCCACCTCCTATTTCCCACTTTTTATACATCAAGATTGCCAAGTAAACTGCTATGTTTTATGTATAGCCAAATTTCTCTAAAATATAGCCCCTGCAGTATTCCACACATCCTACTTGTTCACTTTTTGACTGCAGTTTAATTTTTGGCATTGTGCCATATGTTCCATTGTATGTTACCTTAAAACTTCAATTATAATTTTTTTTTTGGTAATGGAGATTTCCTCCCAGGGCCTCTGCTGAAAGACCTTCCATGTAAACCAAGTGTAAATAAACAAATGTAAATACACAAAATAAATAAATACGTTACTATTACACCAATTATTTCCATCTTCTACGGCATTCATCTTATATTCTGGTAAATTTTCTCCTGGATTAATGCAATAGAGTACCATTATATGTTATACTATATTTTCTATCTTCTTCTAGCACATCAACCTTTATTTTCCATATTTTCTTTTTCTTGATAACCTTCCATTTCTTCATTAAAACCTTTTCTCCTATTTTTTTCTCATTTTACGAAATTTCCATATTTATATTTGAAGAGTTTTACTATTGTTCATTTTTCTCATTTATCCACTTTCTTCTTTTTACTGGGTTTATTCCAGAACCCAATAAAAACGTAAAACACTTCTAATAATGCTTTCTTATATATTCTATGAATCATAAACACACCTGACAAATACATTTTTCAATACGGAACTTATCAAACTAGTTTTTTAAAGAACCAAGAAATATGAACGTAAAACCAACCAATAAATAAAACCAGGAACAGGTCGCCTTCTTCACAAGTAAAACCAGTAATTTATTAACTTTAAGTGCGATTAATAACAATACACTTTTCGTCGAGTGTATATCCTCGACTTCCTCAGAAGCTAAAACAATGAACAACAGGAATTCAACCATTAAATACTTGAATGAAACAATTAGTGGGCTGATCCTTCACCTTGTTAATAAATTTGTTGCCATAGTGAAGTAATTTACTTTCTTGTTCACCACGCCTTTTATGATAATGCGTGGTTACAACAAGCCACCAGATTGTTACATTACTATGTAATATAATGCCTAAAAGTCCACCACAACAATTTATAACAAATAATTAAAAATACAATATAAAATATAAAATACAAAACAAGATGTGGTGCAAATTTAAATATGAAAACACCACCCGACAATTCTGTTGTTTAATAAGCCAAATGTTCCAAACCTCCTTACTTGGTTTTAAGTTGGGTGGAATATAACATAGCCCTAAAAATGAGGTTAAGGCATTCTGCTTAATAAGGGATGTACAAGCCCCTTTGGAAATCTTGTGTTTGGACAATCATGGGCTCAGAATTTCCCTACCAGTCATTTCCAGTACCTTAGTAGCACACAAGTAATGGTGCTACACAATACCACCAGCACTGCCCTTAGACAGTGGACATAAAGAATGTGACACAATCGATGGTGCTCGATAAAAGTACCCTGCACCAACTACTTTAGTTGGATTGAACCCCTCAAGAATGAGTAGATCTCTAAAAAATACCGACTACATATTATCCTAATGGCCAGTATTAAAAGTACAAAAGGGAGTAAAAGACAGAAATAGTAACAAAACAACAAAGGCTATGTCCCAAATGTAATCTTTTAAGTATACTTCCACCCCCCTGTATGATAATTCAAACTAAACGTGGTCGATGCACCTTACCCTACTGCGTATAACATGGTTATCTTCTAGGTGTCATGGCTCAAGCCCTGGCAACTAACAGAGTTCACCTCTCCAAGTTTTTTAACTTCAAAATGCATATAATTGAGGTCATTTCATTGATACCTGGTTTCTGATTTGCATTGGTCCGTAACTGCCAGAGAAGTTCTTTTCTCTCTAGTTTAGGCGAGTCATATAGTACAGTTTTGTACCTACCATAAATGTAGATGTCCGAACTGGATAGCATCTGCAGTCATAACAGCTGGGTTGTCCTGTCGTCAGGCCGCCCGTCAAGTCGGCCGGATTCCAAAGTCCGGGTCCGGCTTCGGCTGATGTCGCTCTCCATCCGACGTCATCTCTGTTGGACTTCGGGTATAAAGGCATCAGCCGACGCCATTTTCCTCAGTGTTTCTTGCCCCAGATGCCAGAAGCCCTCCTGAAGGCTAAAAATTTTGGATAGATGCCAATGTTTCCAAAAGGATAGATGTCACCACAAAAATAAGCATGTATGTACATATATACAAACAAATACACCATAAAAGACTCCCCCCCATCAGCTAGCTATTAGGAGGGTAAACACCCTAGGAGTACCACAGAGGGGAAGGAGGGAGGGTAATCCTGACTGCAGATGCTATCCAGTTCGACATCTACATTTATGGTAGGTACAAAACTGTACTATGTCCTTCATGGATGCATCTGCAGTCATAACAGCTGGGTAGAATACCATAGCCAACTAGGGGGAGGAGGATAAAGGTAGATTATGGTGTGTTTAGGATCCCTTGCAGAACAGCAGTGGCAAACCCTGCTCGGGATCTGGAATATAAAGGCAAATTATAATGCTTGGCAAATGTATGCACGGAGGTCCAAGTAGCCGCCTCAATAATGTCTTTGGTAGCCACTCCTCGTAAGAAGGCTGTGGTAGTGGCTGTTGCCCTTGTAGAATGAGGTCTTATGTTCTGTGGAATTGGTTTTCCATGGAAGGAGTAACAGAATCGTATGCAATTTCCTATCCATTTGGAGATTGTCTGTTTGGAAATCGCTTTTCCCTCTCTTCCTGCTGCATAGGCCACAAAAGTTGGTCAGTCTTTCTGCTGCTTTTGGTTCTGTCCAAGTAGTAGCGTAGCTGTCTATGTACATCCAAGGTATGCAGTATTCTTTCCCCTCTGTTTTGTGGGTTGGGAAAGAAGGTAGGTAGGTGGATTGCCTGGTTTAAAGACACTCTGGATACCACCTTAGGCATAAATGTTGGATTAGTCCTCATGGATACTCTATCTTGGTGGAAGATTAGGAAGGGTTGCACTGCCATTAAGGCCTGTAGTTCTGAAACCCTCCTTGCTGATGTAATTGCCAGTAGGAAAGCAGTTTTCCATGACAGGTGTTGTAAGTCTGCTGTTGCTGCTGGCTCAAAGGGTGATAGTGTCAATTTTTCTAGTACGAAGTTTAAGTCCCAAGCTGGTAATGGTGGTTTTCTTGGAGGTTTTACATTCTTGATTCCTCTGAGAAATTGTCTGAGCAGAGGGTGTGAAAAAAACAGGTGGATCAAAGCTGTATTCTGCTGAAATAGCTGATGCATGTATCTTGATGGAGGAGTAGGACAGGCCTGAATGGAGAAGTTCGGCCAGATACTCCAGGATGTTAGGCATATCTATGTTTGACACATCTTTTCCTCTTTCAGAACTCCAACTGACAAACCTTTTCCATTTTCCAGCGTAATTCCTTCTTGTTGAAGGTCTGCGTGCTTCAAGAATAATGTCTTTAACTCTTTGGGAAAGTTCTTGATTAGCTGCTGCTATGTGATGTTCCATGCAGTCAGTTGTAAGGTTTTCAGGTTTGGATGCATGGTGCTGTAGTTGTTCTGAGTTAGCATCAAAGGCATCAGCGGTATTGGCCACATATTGTTCGAGACAAGCTCCTTAGTAGTGGATACCAGTGTTGTCTTGGCCAGTTTGGAGCTATCAGGATTATCCTTGGATGTTCTTCCTTGATCTTTAGGAGTACTTTGTGTATCAAGGGGAGAGGTGGGAATGCATAAACTGTTTGGCCCTTCCAGCTGAAGGAGAGCGAATCCACTTTCCATGCTAGTGGGTGAAATGTCCTTGTGCAGAATTTTTTGAGTTGGTGATTGTGAGGAGATGCAAATAGATCTATCTGAGGCATTCCCCACTTCTTTGTAATGGTCCTGAAGATGTCCGGGTGCAGGTGCCATTCGTGAGCATCTGATGTGGTCCTGCTTAAAATGTCCGCTAGAGTATTTTCTTTTCCTGGCACAAATCTTGCTTGCAGCTGGATGTTGTAGCTGAGTGCCAGGGTCCACAGTTCCAAAGTCATTCTGCATAGAGGGTATGAATGAGTGCCTCCCTGTTTGTTGATGTACCACATGACTGTGGTGTTGTCTGTCCTTATCAACAGCTGGCCCTCTTTGAGAAATGGTCTGAACCTTTGGATAGCCAGTTTTACAGCCAGCATTTCTTTTAGGTTGATGTGCAGGTGAAGTTGATCCTGAGTCCACAATCCTTGCACGCATTTGTCCAGCATGTGTGCCCCCCATCCTAGGTCTGAAGCATCTGTTGTAATGCTCTGGCTTGCTTGACATCTGTGAAAGGGAAGGCCTGGGTTGGACCGGCATGTCTGGGCCCACCATAGGAACTCCTGTTTTAAGCATGGAATTAGTGGGATTTCTGTTTCGAGGCTGTGCCTGTGTTGGGACCATAAATTCCGTAGGTACCACTGTAGTTTTCTCATATGTAGTCTGGCAAATGGAACCAAAATTATGCATGATGCCATGAAGCCCAAGGCCTGCAGAACTTTTCTTGCTGTTAATTTGTTCAGCTTTGTTAGTGACAAGAAGTAAAGAGGGAGTTCTTTTTGTTTTTCTGTAGTTAGGAATGCCATTTGTCTCACTGTGTCCAATTCCGCTCCCAAGAATGTCCTTGTTTGGGATGGTATCAGTCTTGACTTTTGTAGATTGACTGTGTATCCCAGTGCTTGTAGCAAGTAAATGACCCTTTGCAAATCTGTTGTCAACTTGCTTTTGTTGTCCCCTTGTAGCAGGCAGTCGTCCAGGTATGGGTAAATATGAATTCCTGTAGTCTGCAGTATGCGATTACTGATGCCAGGCATTTTGTGAATACTCTGGGCAGTAGATAAGCCAAAAGGCAATGCTGAGAATTGATAGTGCTCTGATCCTGCAAGAAATCTGAGGTATCTTCTGCAGATTGGTCGAATAGGGACGTGCAGGTATGCCTCCTTGAGATCTAGAGTTACCAGCCAACACTCCTTGCCCAGCATGGGAAGAAGTTGCTGTAGGGTCAGCATTTTGAATTTTGGGACAATGATGTATGTATTCAAGGTGGACAGGTCGAGAATTGGTCTCCAACTTTTTCCTTTCTTGGGACTAGGAACAGTCTGGAGTAGAACCCCTGTCCTTGCTCTGCTGCAGGCACTTTTTCCACAGCTCTCATGTTTGCTAACTCCATTATCTGTTGTAAAGCTTCTCTTTTTTGATTTGGAGGTAGATTTGGCATTCCTCTTTGACTGGTATAGTGTGGAAGTGGAATCGGTAACCTTGATGTATAATTTGCAGAATCCACTTGTCTTTTGTTATGTGGTGCCAGTTCTTTGCAAATAAAGTTAACCTTCCGCCTAGTGGAGCTGCTATTTGCTCCCTGGTAGGCGGCTTTAGGAGTAAGTCACTGTGGCTGTGTTGAAGAAGAGGCAGTGGCTGCGTCTGTGCCTCTGTTGTTACCTTGCCACTGTCGTCCTCTGTAGGCACTTCCTCTGGTTTGGTTTCTGCCTCTGGAACGTCTATTCCTGCCCCTTTGAAATCTTGTGGAGTCAGGAAAGGACCAATTCTTGGCAGGCCAGTTCCTGCTAAACCTTGCGGGTTGAACCTGCAGGAAATCTTTAACAGTTTGAACTGATTTTGCCTTCTCCTCCATTTTCTTCATAACCTGCTGTGCAGGTGCACCAAACAAACTTGTCTTATCCATAGGAGCATCTAACAATTTAGCTTTGACATGATCTGGTAGAGCTTGCTCCTTTAGCCATGCATGCCTTCTTATCACTGTGCCAGTCATGGCTGATCTAAATGAAGCCTCCAGTGCATCATAGCCACATTTTAAGGAATGGTTACTAACCTGTTGTATGTTATTTACCATTTCTAATACATATTTCTTGTCAAGAGCTTCCTCAGTGGTTAATTTTTTAGTTAACTGATCAAGCATAAACTCTTGGTATTGAATCATGTGAAACTGGCAGTTTAAAGCTCTAGCTGAGAGAGTAGCTGAAGTGTATACTTTTTTACCCCATCTGTCTAATGCCCTTGCTTCCCTTTCAGAAGGAGTAGGGTTTTTAGCTATGGTCGCGGCAACTGCCTTGGGACCCTGGGATATAGTTTCTGGGTCTGCAAGGGGGGCCTTGTAAAGGTGGTGATGAGTGTCAGGCACCCTGTAAAATCTGTCTGGTTTGGCAGGGGCTGGGGGTAATGAGTCTGGAGCAGAGCAGACATCATTAAAAGCGTCATCTACCACAGAAAGAACAGGAGGTATAGCTAAGGGCCTGTGTTGTGGAAGGTGCAGAAAAGTTCTAAGTCTTTTCCGGGAGTCTGAGAATTCTTGTTGCTGCCATTGGAACTGCTCTCGCATGGCATGCAAGGTTTCCCCAAAGGAGAATTCTTCTGGAGGGGAAGCAGCTGGAATGGATTCTTCAGCATCAGAATCCTCAAAATTAGAGAAAGGAGCCTCTGGCAGGTCAGTAATGTCTGATTCATCTGCAGAATCATCAGAGGACACTGGCTCAGGGGGCTCTGCCCTAGGTCTCTTATCTGGGGGCTGAGAGGCCCTGTCTGGGTGAGGTTGAGATCCTCTAATTAAAGAAATCAAATCTTCTGCCAAGGTGAGCATTTGGGAACTAGAAGAGGGCCTGGATGAGGGTGGTTTAACAGGCACTGATTTGGTAGACTTGGCTGCTTTAGCCCTGGCGAAGGCCTTAATGGACATGGCTGCTGGAGGCCTAGCAGCACCACGTGCTGGGGTAGAGACATCCAGGGGAATGGTGTCTGATAAGTCAGTGGGTAAAGTTTCAGAGGCCGATTCAAGAATTGTAGCAGGGGCCTCAAGTGTAGAGATAGGTTCGGCTGTACCTAGGTCAGTTTTCTCGGTTTCGGCCGAAACCGAGACACTCGCGTTGTGCTTAAGCGTGGTTTCAGCCGAAACCGCGGACCGCGAGTGTCGGTCTTTTCTTTGCGTTTTGGCAGAAAGTGTAGTCGGAGGTTCCGACGACATAATGTAAGCAAAGTCAGAACCGAAAAACTGTTCTGCAAACTCCGACCGACGCCTAAGCGTTCGTCGGTTGAAGGAAGCACAGGCCGAACAGGCTGCTACGTCGTGGGCTGGGCCTAAACAAGGCAGACAGTAAGAATGGAAATCTTTATGAGGTATTTGTTTCCCACAGGTTAAACAATTATTAACTTTTTCTGACATCGGCTGAGGCAAGAAAGAGTCCCCAACGGGGTACTTAGCTTTAGAAGTCTTCGAAGTAGTATTCGGTAGAAAAAATCTCTGGATCCGACCGACCGGCACTTGCGAACCGCTTCTGCTTCGGGCGCCACGCGGCAAGAAAGACTGAGGAAAATGGCGTCGGCTGATGCCTTTATACCCGAAGTCCAACAGAGATGACGTCGGATGGAGAGCGACATCAGCCGAAGCCGGACCCGGACTTTGGAATCCGGCCGACTTGACGGGCGGCCTGACGACAGGACAACCCAGCTGTTATGACTGCAGATGCATCCATGAAGGACATCCTCCTCTTATGTCCCTCACTTGCTGGTCAATTACCCTAAATTTAAACTCATGGCCAATATTATCATAGTGGTGCCTGGCTAAAGCATTGGTCATCTTGTTATTCCTGATGCTATATAACTGTTCATATATCCTTTCTTTTAGCTTCCTATCGGTCTTCCCGATATAGAATGCCAGACATTGGGAACACTTCGCCAGGTAAACCACTAATTTGCTGTTACAGTTAAACTTAGAATTTGATCGAAATGTTTGGTCCCCTATTACAAAATTCAGTCCTTCATCAATGTACTTACAATACTTGGACATCTGGCACTTAAACATTCCTAATTTAGTTGTGTATGGTTGCCTAGTACCTTCCAATAGTTCCTTTAGATTATTTCCACGTTTGTAAATTATTCTAGGCCTGTCTGGCAAGATGGACTGAAATTCATTGTCGTTAATTAAGAACTCCCAGTTCAAGATAATATTTTATCCTGTATGAATCCAAGTTGAATATACAACTAAATCCACAAAGGAAATCTGGGCTTTCCATTCCACTGGATCTTTGTGTAATAGCTCCAACTCTATTTACCCCATCATTATTCAACAAGGGGACATATTCCTTTAAGCTTCTTTTATGCTTAACCTCTTCAATAATTTCAAACAAAAACTCGGGGGGATACCCCCGCTTAAGGAAGAATCGAGTCAAAATAAGACATTCTTCCAAGAAATCCTCATCATCACTGGTCATCCGTGCTGCTCTAACAAGTTGCCCCTTCCCCACCGATTTCTTTTGGTGTATAGGATGGAAACTTGAATAGTACAGCATGGAGTTGGAATAGGTTTCCTTACGATGTATTTTGGATAACCATTTCTTGTTGTCGTAATCTTTCCTTAAGTCACTGTCAAGGTAGTCTATCCTGTCCTTGTTATATTTATAAGTAAATGAGAGGAAACTAGTAGACGCATTGAGAGTTAGCATCAAGCCTTTAAATTCTGGTTCCGTTCCTTGATATATCATAAAAATATCGTCAAGGAACCTGGTATATTGAATTAAATTTGATTTAATGACTTCTACTCCTAAGATGTTATTCCTCTCCCAATACGCCATGACTAGATTTGCAATACTTCCACCACTTGGGGAACCCATGGCAACCCCAATTTTTTGATGGAATAGTTCATTGTTGAACATCAAGTAGTTATAAGAAAGAACTGTGTCTATCAATTCACCCACCAGTTGGATTTTCTCAGTAGGCGCCTTCAAGATTTTCAACATAGCCCCAACCCATTCTATCGCTATGTCATGGGGGATGGACGAGTATAACTCTTTCACATCTATTGTAGCCAGTAACGACTCAGGGTAGAATTCCACTGTATTGATCGCCTATAAAAAGGACCATGAGTCCTTAATTATTTGGCTCTCCTTTTTTACATATTTCTGCAAGATTTTGTCCAAAACCTTGCTACAAGTATAAGTAATGCTTTTTCTCCCATCCACTAATGGCCTCATCGGAGGGTTGTTGATATCTTTGTGGATTTTAGGGATTCCAAATAACACTGGGGTTCTAGGTGTTTGTTGTTGCATATAAATATAGGTTTCCCTATCAATTCTAGATTCCACATACAATTCCTCAATAAAGGCTTTAACCCCTTGATGAGCTCCATACATTTGATTACTGGTCACCTTAGCATAAGTTTCACTACTTAAAATGAGGTTCATCCTGGTGGTATAATCTTCATTAGCCATTATGGTAATACCCCCCTCCTTTATCTGGTTTCATTAGGCGCACAGGGGCTTTCCTAAGAAACGAAAAGTCTTCCCTTTCGTTCTTAGAGATGTTATGGCCCCCTCGCCTGTGCCTAGTTGTTTGTTTTTTTAGGTTCCTCAAATCCATTTCTGTTATTTTTTCAAAAAGTAGCAAGGCAGGGTGTAATGGGGGGTTAAAAACACTAGACACATACAATTCAGATCTCTGACTTAAATCGTTCCCTATCAACAATGACAAGTTAAGTTTTCTAGTGAATAACTTAAGGTCAACCATGGTATGCGCCAGGTCGAAATAAGAGGAAGGAACAAAGGTGTTACCCTTAGAGAGTAACTCAATGGTATCAATACTGATGTTATAGTCGGTGTAATTAAACACCTTAAAATCACCACTTTTATTAAATAAAACTTTACAATCAAAGTTATTATTGTGGTACTGCTCAAGTTGTTCCCCTTGGTTCACCACCTCTTCCTCCTGGCTCCTTTCCTCTTGTTGTTCGGTGGCCGCTGGTTGGAGGTTCCCAGTTGAAAATTTTGTGTCTGGGATACTCGCTTGTTGGCCGCACCTCTTGTACCCCTAGTGTCATTGTTGCCATTAAGTCTTTCATCTTGGTTTGCCAACCTCTCACTTCTTCTAACAGTGCTGTTAGAAGGCCCATGGTATCCTATGTCATCCTCAAGTTCACCCCCATCATTAGTAGTGCATTGATCAGTTGGTTGGTTCACAATAACATCTCCTTGTGCAGCTAAAGTAGGGTTTGAGTACTTCACTGGTTTAGGATAAGCTGTCCCATTTGTATAGTGCTTGACATCCCTTTTTCTTTTTGGTGAAATTAAGCTTTGATAGGTGTTCATCAATACTGATGAAACACCTTTCATATTAAAACTTGTACCTCTGGTAGTCAGTATCGTTCTTAATTGTACTGTCCAACTCGTCAATTTCACTTAACAGATTATTGATAGATATCTGGTATTGATCGCACAGTAGCCCCATCAACTCCAGTCCATGCCTATCAAAAAGCTCAATAAGCGCAGTGTGGAAATTGGACCCCTCCACTAAACCTGCCGGATACTGCCAGTGCCTTAAGCCTTTAGGCACTATCTTAAGTCTGATACATTCCCGAAAGTATGCAACTTCTAGTTGCAACTTTCTGACTTTAAACAGTTTGTCATCAAAAACGTTCAGTCTTGTTGAAAGGTCTGGGCTTACCTCACATGTGCTGGTTAAGTTACCGTTGGGTGCTGTTTCGCCAAACGAGAACTCTCTAGGTACCCAAACGTCCAAGGAGGGTACCGTTGAAGTAAGCCCATTTACCCCCTGACATCTGGTTCCTGGAAGTCCCATTGAATTAGTAGATTCAACACTAGGGACTGTTGGTCGCCACAGTCCATTACCCTCAGCGCTATTGTTCTCGCCTATTTTGTAATAGGGGACCAAAAATTTCGATCAAATTCTAAGTTTAACTAACAGCAAATTAGTGGTTTACCTGGCGAAGTGTTCCCAATGTCCGGCATTCTATATCGGGAAGACCGATAGGAAGCTAAAAGAAAGGATATATGAACACTTGTATAGCATCAGGAATAACAAGATGACCAATGCTTTAGCCAGGCACCACTATGATAATATTGGCCATGAGTTTAAATTTAGGGTAATTGACCAGCAAGTGAGGGACATAAGAGGAGGATATGACTCACTTAAACTAGAGAGAAAAGAACTTCTCTAGCAGTTATGGACCAATGCAAATCAGAAACCAGGTATCAATGAAATGACCTCAATTACATGCATTTTGAAGTTAAAAAACTTGGAGAGGTGAACTCTAATGTTAGTTGCCAGGGTTTGAGCCATGACACCTAGAAGATAACCATGTTATACGCAATAGGGTAAGGTGCATCGACCACGTTTAGTTTGAATTATCATACAGGGGGGTGGAAGTATACTTAAAAGATTACATTTGGGACATAGCCTTTGTTGTTTTGTTACTATTTCTGTCTTTTACTCCCTTTTGTACTTTTAATACTGGCCATTAGGATAATATGTAGTCGGTATTTTTTTTAGAGATATACTCATTCTTGAGGGGTTCAATCCAACTAAAGTAGTTGGTGCAGGGTACTTTTATCAAGCACCATTGATTGTCTCACATTCTTTATGTCCACTGTCTAAGGGCAGTGCTGGTGGTATTGTGTAGCACCATTACTTGTGTGCTACTAAGGTACTGGAAATGACTGGTAGGGAAATTCTGAGCCCATGATTGTCCAAACACAAGATTTCCAAAGGGGCTTGTACATCCCTTATTAAGCAGAATGCCTTAACCTCATTTTTAGGGCTATGTTATATTCCAACCAACTTAAAACCAAGTAAGGAGGTTTGGAACATCTGGCTTATTAAACAGAATTGTCGGGTGGTGTTTTTATATTTAAATTTGCACCACATATTGTATCTTGTTTTGTATTTTACATTTTATATTGTATTTTTAATTATTTGTTATAAATTGTTGTGGTGGACTTTTAGGCATTATATTACATAGTAATGTAACAATCTGGTGGCTTGTTGTAACCACGCATTATCATAAAAGGCATGGTGAACAAGAAAGTAAATTACTTCACTATGGCAACAAATTTATTAACAAGGTGAAGGATCAGCCCACTAATTGTTTCATTCAAGTATTTAATGGTTGAATTCCTGTTGTTCATTGTTTTAGCTTCTGAGGAAGTCGAGGATATACACTCGACGAAAAGTGTATTGTTATTAATCGCACTTAAAGTTAATAAATTACTGGTTTAACTTGTGAAGAAGGGGACCTGTTCCTAGTTTTTTAAAGAAGATAACCTAAATGTTCTTCATAAAAAAATCCTTAAGTTCTTTTAAACAGTCATTTACTTCGTTATAATCAAAATTTATTCCCAACACAAATTTCTTTCTTTGTGAAGTGCATCCTACCTATCTTTACTGATCTTTCATTATCCTTATTTAATGACATACAAATTTCTCAAGCATTCAGCTACACAAACTATAACTGTCATCTATTTGTCCTCAACCCCTTTTGCCATTTTGCACGTGGGGTTGGGGTCCTCTAATACATTTTTAGTTACTGTAATACCTGCATATGTCATTAAACCTGGAATCTCTTCACCTGCTTGCATCATGTATATTGCATTCTTCATTTTGAACTTTACCTCACTTACTACCAAATTAATAACTACAGCAAATAAACAACTCACTGGACACCCTAGTCTTATACCACTGCTCACCTCCATTTCTTTACTTAACCCATTGACCAGAATTTTTATTTTATTATACAATGTCATATAAACTTTAATTTTATTACTACGTTCCACATCCTTTCATCCATTTCTCTCACAATCATTAACTATTATTGACATCCCTTCCTTTTTACACTATATAAATTTTCTTTCATTACATTTTCTGCCTTACTTTGAGCTTTTCTGTATTTTCACAAATATTCCATAATCTGTATTATTCAATACTATTGGTCTCCAATTGTACTTACCTAAGCACTTTATTCAACACATAAAACTTCCTTATTTACTTGGTCTGAAAAATGTTTCAACCCTCATATTCTCTTACATTTTATTTAAACATTTATTCCACATAATGAACTACAAAATCCACAATCTTACCTAACTCTGTCTAAAAAAATCGCCTCCTTTTAAAAAGAATCAACCATTCCAATCAATTATAATAAAATATCCTCTAAACATCATCTCTCCATAACTACATATTTTTTTCTTTTTCATTCCCCTCTTTCATTTATTCTTTTTATTCCCTTTCCTAATGTAATCCATTCTTTATTTTCATTTATCTCCATCCATACTGTCAAATGATCCATAAATCCTGTTAAATAGCTTCTCCTTCTGTTTCACTAATTCCTTCAGATATTATAAAGTAATCAATTTCAGATTTAAGAATACCTCTAATATGTCCATAAGTTTGATATTCCTTATGGTCACTTTACCTCATTTCCTAACTTCCACCATTTTTCTTGTATCCTTTCTTTTTTGCTTTTGCCCCTTAAAGCACAATTAAAGTCTTCTATTATATTCACATTGACTACTAGTCTAAAATCTGTTGAAATAAATTTTCCTTCTTTACAAACAAGCACTTCATGCTATAATTCTACATATTTTTCTTGCCATTTTAAACTTACAATACTTAATCTTCCCTTTCTTACAAATGCTACACCTATTTTCACTCTTCTGCACAGTACTGTTTTTTCCACGCAATGAACATTTCCCAAATTCCATATTATATTTCCACCCAATATTGTTTTGAGTTTGCAATGTTCATTCATTTAAGTACAGTTGTGTACACTCACCATAAATGTAGATGCTCGAGTGTGTTCACTGCTTCAGTCCTAACCATTGGGTTTATCCATGCTGTGGTAGCCCTCAGTTGGTCCGAATACCAGAGTCAAGGTTTTGTGAGTCAGCTGATGTCGCTTGATGGCTGACGTCAGGTCGTCCAAGCTAAAAAGGAGAGCAGGTGACGCCATTATCTCACTTGTTCTTGCCTTAACCAACTAAAGTCCAATTTTAATAATTATTAGTAGTCCTGGGGTCAGAGGCCCCCACAGAAATGTCTCTCTAAGGAAAACAGATACTGGGGGGGAAGGATGGAGGGGAAAGCATGACTGTATCGGTCAACACACACAAACATCTACGTTTATGGTTTGTGTACACAAATGTACTATGCTCTTCGTGTTTCACTGCTGCAGTCCTAACCACTGTCAAGATTCCCAAAGCTGAGTAGAAGGGTGGAAGGTTAATACAAACTTAAGATTGCATGACCATGCCCTACAGAATTGCACAGGCAAGCCTAGCCCTAGCTTTTGAGAATAGGTTCAGGTGGTAATGTTTGGAGAAGGTGTGGAGTGAAGTCCAAGTGGCAGCTTCCAGGATGTCCTTGGTGGGTAACCCTCTAAGGAATGTTGTGGAAGTAGAGGTTGCCCTAGTAGAAAGGGTTCTGATGGTCCCAGGGGGTGGTTTTCCATGCAAGGAGCAGCAAACATGGATGCAGTGTGCTATCCATTTGGAAATGGTCTGTTTGGATATTGGTTTCCCCTGTGCCCCTGCTTTTAAGCTGACCAAGAGCTGGTCAGTTTTCCTAAATGTCTTTGTACGATCCAGATAAAATCTGAGTTGCCTGTGCACATCCTAAGAATGCAGTATACTTTCCCCCTTGTTCTGAGGGTTATGGAAAAAGGTGGGCAGGTGGATGGCCTGGTTGAGGGTAACATCCAAAACCACCTTTGGCATGAAGGAGGGTATTGGTTCTCAGGGACACCCTGTTTGCATGGAAGATAAATGGCTCAATGGCCATTAAGGCTTGAACCTCTAACACTCTCCTGGCTGAAGTAATAGCCAGGAGAAAGGCAATCTTTGAAGAGAAGTACTTCAGTTCTGAGGATGTGCAGGCTCAAAGTGAGGCAAAGTAAGCTTTTCTAAAAGATAGTTCAGGTCCTAGGCTGGGGTGGGCTGTCTTCTGGGAGCCCTAATATTAAAAGTTCCTCTGAGGAATTGTTTAATAAAAGGGTGGGAGAACCATGGCTGTTCTGTATCAAAGTGTGCTGAGATGGCAGAGGCATGGATCTTTATTGGAGGAGGACAGTCCCTTATTAAGAAGCTCAGCAAGATGATCTAGAATAAGAGGGATGGAGGGCAGATGTAGGTCTGCCCCCTTGGACTGGCTCCAGGAGCAGAATATTTTCCATTTTGCAGTGCAACATTTTTTGGTGCTGGGTCTTCTGGCAATGTGATATCAAGGACTTGCTTGCTTAGCATAGATTCCTTGTTGGTTTTGGTAGAATAAGCCATACTGACAGCTTGAGTGTCTGAAGGTCTGGGTGCAGGATTGTCCCCCCACCCCCCAGGATAGCAGGTGAGTTATCAGAGGTAGCTGCCAGTGGGGCTAGTGAGATAGGCTTTGCAGCAGTGGGTACCAATGCTGTCTGGGGAAATGAGTACTACTCTTCGTTTTTCATCCCTTATCTTGATAAGTACTTTTGGAATGAGAGGTAGAGGTGGGAATGCATACACAAAGAGGGTATTTCAAGGGAAGGTCAGGGTATTGACCTTCCCAGCCAGGTGATGGTACTCCCTGGTGCAGAATTTCTGTACTTGGTGATTTAAATGAGAGGCAAAGAGGTTCACCTGGGAGGTCCCCCATGTGTGGGTAACTTGCAGAAAAATGTCTGTGGATTTGCCATTCGTGTGGGTGCAGCAGGTCTCTGCTTAGGTGGTCTGCCAGGGTTGTTGTTGATGCCCGCTAGGTATTGGGCTGTAAGATGTAGTCCCATGCATGAGGCTGCTAGCCACAGGTTCATGGCTAGTCTGCACAGGTAGTTAGATTGAGTCCCTCCCTGTTTATGTACCACGACTGTGGAGTTGTCTGTTATGAGAAGAACCCCTGGTTTGAGGCAGGCCTTGAAAGATGCCAGAGCATTTTGTACTGCTATCATTTCCTTTTGGTTGATGTGCAAAGGTAGTACTTGTGCGTCCCAGAGACCTTGGGAGCATCTGCCTTCTAGGTGGGCACCCCAGGCTATGTCCAAAACATCTGTAGTTGTGGTCTGGTCTGAAGGATGGTGGGTGAATGGAAGTCTGTTCAGAGCATAGGCCTGGGCCCACCAGAGGAACTTGGATCTTAAGCAAAGGATCACAGGCAGGAAGGTGCCCAGAGGGTGCGAGTGTTGACACCACAGGTTCTTTAGGTACCAGTGAATTTTCCTCATGTATAGTCTGGCCAGAGGTACCAGGAGGATGCATGAGGCCATGTACCCTAGAGCTTGTAGGAACTTCCTGGCATAAAGCTGGGTTTGGGAGGCCAGAGTAGTGAAGTATTTAGGTAGGAAACTGTTTTTCTGGGAAAAAAAAGGTCATTTGCTGTTCTGTGTTCAGTAAGGCTCCCAGAAATATGATTTTTCTGGTAGATGTCTGTTTTGATTTCCTTTCGTTGATAGCGAACTCGAGAGGTGAGTAGGGTTTTTTACAAATGAGAGGTGCTGCAGGAGTGATTCCTTGCAGTCTGCTTGGAGACAGTTGTCCAGGCAAGGGTAAACCTGTATATTTTCTGACCTGCAAAAGACAGTGTGGCAGAAGCTAGACACTTGATGAATACCCTGGGAGCAGTAGATAATTCAAATGACAAAGCAGAGAACTGAAAGTGTACTGATCCTGCTCTGAAACGTAAGAATTTTCTGCATGATTCCCTTATTGGGACGTGCAGGTAAGCATCCTTTAGGTCTAAGGTGACCATCCAAGCATTGTTTGGCAGCATTGGTAGAAGTTGTTGTAAGGTAAGCATTTTGAATTTTAGGATTACCAGGAAGGCATTGAGAAAGGACAGGTTCAGGATGGGACACCAAGTCCCTTCTTTCCTGGGAACAAGGAATAGTCTGGAATAGAAACCTTTTGCAACTTGTTCTGAAGGTACAGGTTCTACTGTCCCTAGGGATATTAGGTTTTGCACTTGTTTTAGTGCTTCTGCCCACTGGTTTGGAGGTAGGTCTGAGTGCCCTCTTGGAGGTGGAAGTTCTTGGAAATTGAATTTGTACCCGTGAGCAATGATTTTTAAGACCCATTGATCTTGTGTTATAGAGTTCCAATTTTCTCTGCATAGAGATAGCCTTCCTCCTAGCTTTTGGTGTGGTGGAGGCCGGCAGAGATGGGAAAGGCAGTCATTGAGAGTTTTTTCCATATAGGGTTGCTTTTGAATCCCTGCTCTAGTGTTTGAGGGGTCTGTCCCTATGGGCTTTGCCTTGTGCCTGCCTGTTTGGTGCAGGAAAGAATAGTGTTTGGAGGGAAAATTTCTGCTGAACCTAGGAGGTTGTACTTGAAGAAAATCTAACAGTCTGCATCGATTTTGCTTTGTCTTCCATCTTTTTAAGTACCTCTTCAGTTTTCTGTCTGAACAAGCAGTCTTTGTCAAGAGGTGCTTCCACAATTTTAGCTTTGACATGATCTGGGAGAGGTCGTTCCTTTAGCCATGCATGTCTTCTGACAAATCCAGTCACTACTGCCCTGCTAGAAGCTTCTAGGGTGTCAAATTCACAGTGCAATCAGTGCTAAGCCACCTGAGATGAAGAGCGCAGTAATTCCATCATATCTTTATTGTTTGCAAAATCTGGAAAAGCAGAAATTTTCTGTTTCAAAAGTTTCAAAGTGTGCTGTTGATATTTTAACATATGGAGCTGACAGTTGAGAGCCCTTATATTTAAAGTTTTAGATGTATATACTTTTTTACCCCATCTGTCCAGGGCCCTGGATTTTTTGTCTAAGGGAGTAGGATTCTTTGCCGTGGTAGCCTTAACTACCTTAGGTCCCTGAGTAATCACCGATGGATCTGCTATAGGATTTCTGTAGAGGAATTTATGCGAGTCTGGTACCCTGTAGTATCGGTCAGGTTTTCTGGGGGCAGGTGGAAGGGTGTCAGGGGTAAGGCTGGATTTTTGGTAAACATCATGTACCACCTCCAAGATGGGTGGGATGGCCAGAGGCCTGTGCTGGGGGAGGTCCAGAAACTGTGTCTTTTCTTGGATTGAGGGAAATCTGTTGATTCCCACTGGAAGTGTTACCTGAGGGTGTGGAGGGTTTCCCCAAAGGAAAAGATCCCCAGATGTGATGCAGAAGGAATAGATCCTTCTGCTTCTCAGTCTTCATAGACAGTAAGAGGATATTCCTCTTCAAAAAAAGAGGAGTCAGATCCCTCCGAGTCTAAATCCTATTGGATGTCTGGAGACGGGTCTCTTCACCTTTTGGGTGGTGTGGCCTGACTACTCCGGAGGAAAGTGATGTGATCCTCTGCCATTTTAAGCATTCGAGTTTGAGGAGGGGGATGAGTAGTGGAATGGAGACTTTTTGCTGTTTTCGATGGAGTAGCTCTAAGTCTGGCCTGAAGAGTATCCCTCGGTGCCTTCACTGTGTTAGTTGGAAAAGAGGGCGAAGGCCTTGAAGTGAATTCCGAAGTGCGAGCGGTATCCTCAGAAGCCGGTGTCTGCGTATCAGCTCCGTATCCAACTGAGGCAGAGACAGCCAAAGGCTAGTTAGACTATGCACTTTTCTGCGGCATACAAGACTCCAGAAGGGTCTCAGTAGAGGCCTGCGTAGTAATCAAGTCGGGCATTAGGGGCTGCGAAAGCACCTCACTGAATTCCTAACAACTGACTACCCGTTTAGCGGTCTGTCTCTATCCTTAGCTTTACGTTTTTTTCAGAAAATCTGCTGTTTGCTGACAGATGCCATATCGGAAATCGGAGACTGAAGATGAAAATATCTGGCTACAAACATAGCTCTACAACAAATAGTTATAGCGTTAAAGAGGGCACAGAACGGACAGCAGGGTACGTCGTGATCTGGGCCTAAGCAAGCAACACAGTAAGAATGGAAGTCTCTGTGTGATATTTGCTTTCCACAGGCGAGACAGCTGCTGACTTTTTCGGACATCGGTGCAAGAAAAAGGAAGGATCCCCAAACGGGATACTTAGCTTTAGATGTTTTCATCTGAAGTTCGAAATCTGGAAACAGCCAACCGGCACTGCTGCGAATTGCTTCTGCTACGGGCTCCATGGCAAGAAAGACTGAGGTAATGGTCTTACCTGCCTCCTTTACAGCTCGAACGACCTGCCGTCAGCCAGCAAGCGACAGCAGCCGACGCACAAAACCTGGACTCTGGTATTCGGACCGATTGAGGGCTACCACAGCATGGATAACCCAATGGTTAGGACTGCAGCAGTGAAACACTAAAAACATCCTCACATCTTCCAAAACAATTGTATCTACATCATATTTGTTAGACCATTCTAAGATCCCTGTTTTTCTTCATATATTTAAAAACGGTTTACATTTACTAAAAGGATTATTAGATTAATAATCTCATTTAAAATTATTTTTCTGGCTCATCTTCAGTTTTCATTGCCTTTTCGTTTCAAGTTTATACCTCTAAACTTCATTTTCCTATTCTTTAATTTTATTCCAACAGAGCTGTTTTCTTTTCACCGCTTTCCATTTTACATCTTTTAGCACTAATTTCTGAATCTTTTCCAATCTGATCCTTATCAACTTTTCCTTTAGTATTATTTATTTTCTTTTTATAAGTTAAACACTATTTCTAACTCTGTCCAGTTTTTTTTTTTAACCTTTCCTCTTTTTCACAATTTTTTTCCATTAAATTTCTCCTCACAATCCATCCATACATGTCCAGTTTATCTTTATAACATTCCAGTTGACATCTCTTTGCATCATGCTCAATTTCCCTAAAGTAGAACACCATCAGTTATTTACATAATGTCCTTTCAAAAAACATTTTTGTTGCCCCCAATATTTTGCCACACCCTTATTTTCATCATTTATCATACTGGGAATATGAACTTTTTTTTTCCATTTCCACTTTCAGAACTACATTACAATCTTATTCCCAATCTCCAAACCTCTATCAAACTTCTGAAATGTCCTATTTACATATGTCCTTCCTTACAAATAGCTTTCAAAGGCTTTCTTTCCACTTTTGTCTAAAATTGTATATTGTATTTTCTTATTTGTCGCTAGGTAAAACATTCTAACTACATAACCATTCCATGGATTATCATTCACTCTCCATACTCGCACAGGAAACTTTTCATGCCATAAGCAGTCTCAAACTAATGTCACATAATGCATTTATTAGAATAAATGTGCTTACCTCTTGTACTTTCACATCAAAGGGAAGTACTATATCATCTCATACCTCATATCTATTCAGCGCTTTATTCCCTTTACTCTGTATTCACCAAAGGTCCCTTGTTCAAACACAGCTTGTAAAACAGGAACTCTCAGACCTTGATTCTTGCCACTGACCCTTCAACACCTTAACCTTTTCTTTTTAGTAAAGGCAAATGTCATTGCCCTACTCATAAAATCTCCATTACCAAATGCGTTCTCTGCATAGAGAACCAACAAAAGCAGAACTTCTTAAATTCTTGCTGGGTCTGGAGCATCATCATTCTGTTAATGCTGTCAAATGTTTGCTTTGTCTACACAAAACCACAATGATCCATATCTGTCAATTTTGGCAACATCTTAACCATTCTTTTAGCGATAATAGACAAAGAATTTATACTTGTGGTAAAAATTAAAACTGGTCTGTACGATGTTGGGACTTTGCACTCTTTGGGTAAGATGTGGATAGTGTCCCTCCTTTGAAAATAATGTTAAACAAAACCTTCCAGATTATCCCTTTCTTCCCTCCTAACTTGAATTCTATCTGTTCTTGGAGCCTTTCCTGCTGAGTGATCATGCATTATTTTATCTCACCCCCTTCTACCTTAGCTATTAATTCGAGTTTCATTTTACTCTAATCTTGACAGTCAAGTCTTGCATAAATATTTCCATTTGTGTCTTTTCTTGGTTCCCCATTCTTCTGCACTAGACAGATTTTCATACAACCTCTGAGACATCTCTCAACTCCATAGAGTGTCTGATTATTTTTCTAGTCTCAGGTTCCCAGAGTCTATCAACACCCTCTTCTATTTTTTGGTTCTGTTGTGTTAAAAGTTTCTGTACTCTAGAGTTATCATAAAAAATATTTGCTTTAACAGTGACCTTTCTAAACATATCCAAGTCCTCCCTTATTTTCCCTTTAGCACTCAACTGCTCCTAGTCTTTGTCTGAGATCCTTTATTTTTTATAATCCTTCCAAGTTACTCATATTATTTCTTTCCCATATTTATTTCTACCATATTTTTTAAATTTCATTCTATCCCACTCCTCAGCTATCCCTTCCAAAAAAAAATGTTTTTCTCTAACAACTCAAATTGTTTCCACTACCCATTCCTTAAAATCCTTTCCTTTTAACAGACAACTAGGAAAGTGACGGTCTCTCATTTTTACTTGATTACCCTGCATCTTGGTCTTAAAAGGAACACGGTCTGAAATGGTTACTGGCTAGGTTTCAAAGCTTTCAATGAAATACCCATGCTCCTATAAAATACAACTTCAGTTCAGTCTATCCCAGCTACTGTATTTTCAGGAATATATGGTACCTGCTAATAACTTCACATTTTTCAATCCAAATATTCTGAAATGTTAATTTAGAAATCCACTTTCCTCTGTTACATTTTCGCGTCTAGGTCCCCGTGATGCATCTTCACTATTGCATCCACAGTTTGCAATGTTTTGAGAAAGTTTGAAAGGAAGATCAAAATGCTCACTCCAAATTCCCCTCACTGAAATACTTGTCTGAAGATGATACCAAATGCTGCTTCTCCTCTTGAAAAATGAACAATGGCATAATCCACAGACTTACAGTAAGGGTAGTATCAAAAAGTATTACTGGACTGCCCCACTGGTATGACTGCTGCAGACTGACTAACTGGCATGAAACAAAACAAAAAAAAGTTATGTACTCACCATAACATTCCATGTGTGTTGTCCCATCTCACCTTCATTCTTACACAGTTGGGTTTGGATCTGCTCTTCGGATCCAACTCAGCCCTATACAAAAGCTTGAGGTCTTCCACTAGCTCATGACTAAAACCCTATCCCATTCATGTACAAGGAGAGATACCCAGATCATGTTTGCAGATATAACTAAGACACTAAATAAAAATCAGTGAATGCCTTAGAGCAATGAAGGTCAGAGAACATTAAACAGTTAATTGCATTAGCTTGGTCTCCCAGGAGCAAAGGATTGGGGGAAGGAGGGTTGGATGTCAGAATGAAGGCTAGATGGACAACACACATGGAACATTATGGTGAGTACACAACTTCTTTATGTGATGTCCTATCTCAACTTTCATTCTTAGCAGGTTGGGACAGTGTCCCTAGCACCATCTTTCTTGGGTGGCTCAAGGGAGAATATTCTTCAGAACAGTGGGCCCAAAGGAGGCCCTGTTCCTGGAAGGCAAATCAACTTTGTAATGAGTGATAAAGGTATGTGGCCTTGCCCATGTTGCTGAGCACAAAAGGTACCAATAGGTAGCTTTGTCCAAAAGGCAGAAGAGGTTGCAACAGCTCTTGAAGAATGACCTTCTACTTTATGGGAAAGTTCTTTGTTTGGAGATTTGTAAGTAAAGGTAATACAATCTGATGGCCATTTCGATAGTGTGACTTTAGACAAAGGAGCACCTTTCTTTGAGTCCAAAAAGGATACAAATAATTGGTCAGATTTTCTGAAGTCCTTAGTCAAAAGTAGAAACGTAACTGCCTATGTACATCCAGTTGGTGCAGCATATATTCTGCTTTATTCTCATAGTTGGAGAAAAAACTGGTAATTCTATGAACTGGTTCAGATTAGATTCTGAACATACTTTGGGTAGAAAAGAAGGGTTTGTTCCAAGGGATACTCTGTCTTTATGGAAACGCATGTAGGGGGAGTTTCACTGACGAGGCTTGCAGCTCTGAAACTCTTCTAACAGAAGTAATAGCTATCAAAAGAATAATCATCCAAGTCAAATACTTAACATCGCAAGATGATGCAGGCTCAAATGAGGGAAGAATCAAACGGGATAAAGATAAAATTCAAGTCTCATGGTGCTGGAGGGGCTTTAATAGGTGGTCTTAAGAGTACCTTTAAGAAAGGCTTTGCAAAGTCTGTGGGACATCACATTGGGGCCCGATTCACCAAAATGGAAAGTAGATATCACTGCTAACTGAACTCGAATAGCGGCTCCAGCTGTGCCTTCAATTAATAGCTTTGCTAAGAATTCAAGAATGGAAGCTATTGGGACAGAAAAAGGATCAATTTGATTGCTCAACTCCCATAAAGAAAATTTTCTCCATTTGCTTCTATACAACTTTCTTATCGATGCCTTATGAGACCAAATCAGGATACGTTTTACTGACTGAGAAAGGTTAGGAAGCCTGGCTATGGCTGAAATCTGAGCAGCCAAGCTGTCAACTTGAGGGTTCAAATGGAGGGGTGGATTGTCCCTGATGCGTGAGTCAGGAGGTCCGGAACTTGGTCCAGGATCCAAGGCTCCTCCTGGCGATGAGGCCACAGGAAGGGGAACCAGATATGACGAGGCCAGTAGGGGGCAATGAGTATCAAGTTCCTTCCCAAGTGATTGGCTTTCTGAAGAACTTTGGGTATCAAGGGAAAAGGAGGAAAGGCGTAGAGAGCCCAGAGGGCCAATTGGGGACAAGTGCATCCCTTTCTGACTGCCCCAGCAGGGGGATCAGGGCACAGTAGTTGCTGCATTTGGTGTTTATGGATGTGGCACAAAGGTTGCAGCAAGGCTGGCCCCACTTGCGGAAAATCTTTTCCACCACTTCCTGTTTTAGGGACCAGTCGTCAGGCATCAGAATCGCACTGTTGAGTTTTGTCTGCTATCACATTGTATTTCCCCAGGAAGTGTGTTGCTACCAGAAAGCACTAGGAGGACATCACCCACTGCCATACTCTCAGGGTTTCCTAACAAAGGGGATAACATCTGGTTCCTCCTTGTTTATGTACCATACAACAGACGTGTCTGTCTGTATTGCAATATTTCCCACCGGGAAGAGTCTCCTGGAACGCTTGCAATACTAAAAGCAGCACTCTCATCTCTAGGACACTGATGTGCAAGTTTCTTGCAAGATTCCGTTAGCAACATTTGGTGGGACATGGGTAGTTCCTGCATGGACCAATGAGTGAATAGTAGCCACTGTACAATTCTCATGTGCAGACGTGATAATGGAATCAGGGTTATAGTTGCTGCCATGGTTGCCAAGAC
This sequence comes from Protopterus annectens, assembly GCF_019279795.1. Taxonomy (NCBI): domain Eukaryota; kingdom Metazoa; phylum Chordata; order Ceratodontiformes; family Protopteridae; genus Protopterus; species Protopterus annectens. The sequence continues at coordinate 413,551,169 of NC_056735.1, forward strand.
TTTTAGAAAGTACAGTTGTGTACACTTACCATAAATGTAGATGTTCGAGTTTATTCACTGTTGCTGTCATCACATTTGGGTTATCTGCTTGCAGTAGCCCTCAGTTGGCCGGATTATCAAAGTCTTGGGTCTTGCGTCGGTTGCTGTCTCATCTTCCATGTCAGGTAGTCAGGGGTAGAAAGCATGGCAGCCGATGCCATTACATCAGTTTTTCTTGCCCCAGATGTCAGGTGCCCCCATAATGGGAAGCAATTATGTATACAAGGTTACACCTCCAACAATAAAGCAAACACACCAAAAAGCTTTAAACATAGTAAGCAAGAATAGAGGTATAGCCAGTAGAAGTCAGGGGGCTGGAGGGAGGGTAACTAGGACTGCAACAGTGAATACACTCTAACATCTACATTTATGGTAAGTGTACACAACTGTACTATGTTCTATAGCATTAGGACCAGCTATAAGGCCCTGCAAGACTGCAGTGGCAAAGCCAGCTCTGGATTTAGAGAAAATTGGCAAATGTTAATGTTAGGTGAAGGTATGTGCAGAACTCCAGGTAGCTTCTAGGATGTCCCTGGTAGGGACACCTCTGAGAAAGGTTGTAGAGGCAGATGTAGCCCTGGTTGAATGTGGTCTTATCCCCTGTAGGGTAGGTTTTCCATGGTGCTTATAGCAGAAATGAATGCAATGGCCTATCCATTTAGAAATGGTTCGCTATGAAATGGCCTTCCCCTCTGCCCCTGCAGCAAATGCAACCAGCAGCTGTTCAGACTTCCTGACAGGTTTAGTCCTGTCCAAATAAAATCTAAGTAGTCTGTGCACATCTAGGGAGTGCAGTATTTGTTTCCCTTTGCTCTGTGGATTAGAAAAGAAGGTTGGCAAATGAAAGGACTGATTAAGGCCACACTGGATACCACCTTGGGCAGGGAGGGATTGGTCCTGAGGGACATCTTGTCTGCATAAAAAATGATGAAAGGCTCCACTGCCATGAGGGCCTGTAATTCAGACACCCTTCTTGTGGAAGTGATGGCTAAAAGGAAGGCTGTTTTCCAAGAAAGGAATTTCAACTCTGCGTTTGCAGCTGGCTCAAAAGTAGGTAGAGTGAATTTTCCCAATACAAAGTTAAGGTTCCAGGCTGGAGTAGAGGTTCTCCTGGGTGGTCTTAAGTTTTTGGCCCCTCTGAGGAACTGCTTCAGCAGTGGATGAGAGAAGAGTGGTGGTTCTGTGTTGTAATGAGCTGAAATGGCTGAGGCATGAATTCTGATGGAGGAAAAGGAAAGGCCCTTATGAATCATCTCAGTTACGTATTGAAGAATCTGAGGTAAACTGGGTGCTGCTCTGCCCCATATCCCCTGAGTTTGTTTCCAGGAATAGAATCTTTTCCATTTTTCAGAATATGATTTTTCTAGTACTAGGCCTCCCTGCCTCCAGAATGACATCCAACACTTGTTTGCTGAGGGATGGTAAAGGAGAGATTAGGTAATTAGCCAGGCTGCCAGGTTCAAGGTTTGAAGCTGTGGGTGCAGAATCTGGCACTCCTGCTGGGACAGCAGAGTAGGGGTCCGAGGCAGGTGCCATGGTGCCAGCAGTGACAGACTGCACAAAAGGTGTTTACAAGTGTTGGCGTGGCCAGTCTGGTGCAATCAGTATCATCCTTGGTTTGTCCTGTTTGATCTTTAGAAGTACCCTGGAGAGGAGAGGCAGAGGGGGGAAAAGACAAACTGCTAGGTTTTTCCAGGTGAAGGACAGGGCATCCACTTTCCAAGCTTGTTTGTGGGGAGTCCTTGTGCAGAATTTTTCCAATTGGTAGTTCTGGGGGAAGGCAAACAGGTCTATAGCTGGGCCCCCCCTTTGTTTCTCAACCTGTTGAATATCTTTGGTTCCAGTTTCCACTCATGTAGGTCCATGATATTTCTGCTAAGTTCGTCTGCCAGTGTATTTAGCTTTCCCGGCAGGAATTGAGCCTGTAGGTGCACCTGGTAGCTCAAGTCTGTGTTCCACAGAGCCATGGCTAGTCTGCAGAAAGGGAATGAATGAGTTCTCCCCTGGTTGTTTATGTACCACATAACAGTGGTGTTGTCTGTCTTTACCATTAATTGCCATGGAAGAATGTGGTCCTTGAAGGCTGTCAGAGCATTCTGTACAGCTAACATATTTTTGATTGATATGCAGGTGCATTTGACTTTGGTTCCATTTGCCCTGAATGCACTTCCCTGCCAAGTAGGCCCCCCATGTATAGTCTGATGCGTCTGTTGCTAGGGTTTGGGCAGCAAGGGTTAGAGCGAATGGCAGTCCCTTGTTTTGGTGGCAGGCCTCTGCCCACCAAAGGAAGTCTATCTGTAGACAAGATATGATAGGAATCAATGCTTCTAGACCCTGAGAATGTTGACACCATAGGCATTTTAGATACCACTGTAGTTTCCTCATATAAAGTCTTGCATATGTAATTAGGAGAATGCAAGAGGCCATGAACCCCAGGGCTTGCAGTATTTTCCTTGCAGATAGCTGGGTCTTTGTGGCCAGTAGTTTGAAGTAAGCTGTCAAATGAACTTGTTTCTCTGGCGTGAGGAAAGCCATCTGTGAAATTGTGTTCAAGCTTGCTCCCAGGAATACAATTTGTTGGCAGGGTACGTGATGTGATTTATTTTCGTTTATGGTGTACCCCAGAGAAGTTACCAATTTCTGTACAAACGCCAGATGATTCCAACTGTATGTCCTGGCTATCTGCCTGAATTAGACAATCGTCCAGGTATGGATATATTTGGATATTTCTTTGCCTGCAAAATGCAATAACTGGAGCTAAGCACTTTGTGAATACCCTGGGCGCAGTAGATAAGCTAAAGGGCAGTGCAGAGAACTGATAGTGCATGTAGCCTTCTTCGAAGCGTAGGCATCTTCTGCAAGATTCCCTTATTGGGATGTACAGACAGGCTTCCTTTAAATCCAGGGCTGCCAACCAGGCATCCTTGCCTAGCATAGGAAGCAGCTGGTGAAGAGTTACCATCTTGAATTTTGGGATCACCAAAAATGTGTTTAGGATAGAGAGGTCCAGGATAGGACGCCAGGAGTTGCCTTTTCTGGGCACCAGGAAAAGTCTTGAGTAAAAACCTTGTCCCCTTTCCTCTTCTGGAACAGGATGAACTGCCCTGATGCTTAAGAGAGAGACAGAATTTGCTTTTGAGCCTCTGCCCACTGATTTGGGGGTAGTTCTGGCCAACCACTTGGGGTTGGTAAGGAGTGGAAGTCGAATCTGCACCCTTGGGGAACTATATTTAAAACCAGTCTGTCCTGAGTAATGAGTTCTCAATTTACTGCCTGCAGGGCAATCTTTCCCCCCTAAAGGAACAGTTAGTTGTTCAGGGCATGGACGCTTTAAGTCACTGAGACAGTTTACCATGGGGGGGGGGGCTTACTACTCCCTGCTTTGGAAGTAGGAGCCTCCCACTGCTTAGTCCTGTGAGTACCTTGGGACTGAAGCCTGGGTGTTCTGCTGGTTCGGGGTTTGGACTGAAGGCCTGGAAGAGGCACGAAAGGATAAATTTTTAGAGGGCCAATGCCTACTAAATCTAGGAGGCTGTATTTGCAGGAAATCTTTTAACAGTTTGCATAGATTTAGCTTTTTCCTCCCTCTTTTTATGTACTACTACTGCTTCGTTGCCAAACAGGCAGTCTTGGTTTAAGGGAGCATCCAGCAATATAGCTTTAACATGATCTGGCAAAGATTGCTCCTTAAGCCAAGCATGCCTTCTAAGTACAGACCAAGTGACAGCAGCCCTACAAGATGCTTCTAGTGAATCAAAACCACATTGCAAAGCATGTTTCCCAACTTGTGCAGCAGAATGCATTAAATCCTGTAAATGTTTATTTTCAGCACAGTTAGGAATCATCATTTTCTGTTTAAGCAATCCAATAATATGCTGCTGATACTTCTAACACATGATACTGGCAGTTTAAGGCCCTAATGGCCAAGGTTGCATCTATCCAGCACCCTGGAATCTCTATCAGAGGGGGTATGATTTTTGGCAGTAGTAGCCTTAATGCCCTTGGGTCTCTGTGAAATTATCTCAGGATCCGCAGTAGGATTTTTTAAAGCGAAACTTGAGAGAGTCAGGAACCCTGTAATATCTATCAAGTTTTCTAGGAGCAGGAGGTAGAGAGTCAAGGGTCAAGCTAGATTCCGAGAAGGCATCAACAATGTCCAGTACAGGGGGGATAGCTAAAGGCCTGTGTTGGGGCAGGAGTAAGAAATCCCTAAGCCTCTTTCTGGAGTCAGAGTAGTCCTGGCTTTCCCAGTGAAAATGCTCCCTAACAGCATGCAAGGTTTCACCAAAAGAGAAATCCTCTGGAGGGGAAGCAGAAAGAATAGAGTCCTCTGCATCAGAATCCTCATAGGTAGATCAGGGTAAATCCTGGTCATCAGAGGAAACAGAAATTTCAGAGTCCTGATCAGAAGAATCATAAGGAAACTCAGTCCTAAGGTCTCTTAGGGGGAGAAGGGTGGCTTCCCCGGATTAGAGTAATAAGGTCTTCAGCCATTCTTATAATTTGTTTTTTAGGCATAGTGACCTGACCATGCGGTCTGGACATTGGTTTTCTAAGCATGGATGGAGTTTTAGGCCTTGAAGAAGAAGATGGCGTCTGTTTAATATGAAAGTCAGTAGGCCTGAATACACCCTCAGAAGCCGGTGCCTGCACAGCGGCTCCAGAACCATCCAAGATACAGACATCCGCAGGTTCCACAGTTGAAGCATCTTGCAGCATACCAGACTCCAAATGGGACTCAGTAGAGGCTTGCGAATCTGAAGTAGCGGGTATCAGGAGTTGCAAAAGCGCCTCACTGAGTACCGGCGACAAGCTTAGGAGAGGCGTAGTCGGCAGCTTTGGACCTATGTGGTCATTCTCTGTCTATCTTTGCGTTATTTCAGAATGTCGGTAGTCGGGTGGCTTACCGAAGCCATATCTGGATAACTGAACCCAGAACCGAAATTTCGAAGCGTACATAAACAGACAACAAATAGTTCATTGGTTAAATAAGGCACAAAACTGACAGAGGTACGTCGTGGTCAGGGCCTAAAGCAAGGAATGCAGTACGAATGAAAATCTTTATGAGGTATTTGCTTTCCACAAGAAATACACTAAATAACGTTGACATTGGTTTAGAGCAAGAAAAAGTTTCCCCAACGGGGTACTTAGCTTAGTTGAAGATTCTGGTTCTTAAACTCAAAAACGAAAATTTCAGGAGTCGGCCGACGGCACTTATGAACTGATTCTGCTTCGGGCACTGCACGGCAAGAAAGACTGGTGTAATGGCGTTGGCTGCATGCTTTATACTCCTGACTACCTGACATCATGTAAGATGAGACAGCAACTGACGCAGGACCCAAGACTTGGATAATCAGGCCGACTGAGGGCTACTGCAAGCAGATAACCCAAATGTGATGACTGCAACAGTGAAACATGAAGAACATCTGCCTTGCCTGTACATTTTTCTTGGAAATAAGATTTGTAACCTGACGCTGTAGAAAGTACAGTTGTGTACACCTACCATAAATGTAGATGTTCGAGTGTCTTCACTGTTGCAGTCATAACTGTAGGGTGATCCTGCCGGCAGGCAGCCCGAGGTCGGCCAGAATCCCAAAGTCTGGGTCCGGCGTCGGCTGTACCAGCAAGTACCCTGACGTCAGAACGTAGAGGTATAAAGCTGACAGCCGACGCCATCTTCTCCAGCCTTTCTTGCCCCAGATGTCAGAAGCCCCCAAAATAACCAAAAGGTGTCCAAAAAGAAACACAAATACACCACAAAGGAAGAGGAAGATAGAACAAGCAAAAAATAAGAGGGGATTGGTGGGAGGGAAACACCGACTGCAACAGTGAAGACACTCGAACATCTACATTTATGGTAGGTGTACACAACTGTACTATGTTCTTCGTGTTTTACTGTTGCAGTCATAACTGTAGGGTGGAATCCCAAAGCTGTGAATGAGGGAGGAGGTTATGCAGAAGAAGGGGCAGCCAAAAGACCCTGCAAAACAGCAGAGGCAAAGCCTGCCCTAGACTTAGAATACAAAGGGAGATTATAGTGCTTAGAAAAAGTATGCACTGAACTCCAAGTGGCAGCTTCCAAAATGTCCTTGGTAGGAACTCCTCTGAGAAAAGCTGCTGAAGTGGCAGCTGCTCTAGTAGAGTGACTTCTAACAGTACCTGGAATTTGTTTCCCAAAGTGAGAGTAACAAAACCTTATTCCATGAGCAATCCATTTGGAAATAGTTTGTTTAGAAATAGCCTTACCTAGAGAACTGGAGGCATAAGACATAAGCAACTGATCAGATTTTCTGAAATCTTTAGTTTTGTCCAGGTAAACTCGTAGTTGTCTGTGTATGTCCAATGAATGTAAAATCCTTTCCCCTTTATTTTTGAGGATTTGGAAAAAAAGTAGGAAGGTGAATAGTCTGATTTAAAGCCACTTTAGAAATCACCTTAGGCATAAATGTAGGATTGGTCCTCAAGGCAACTCTGTCTTGGTGGAAAATAAGGTATGGCTCCACAGCCATGAGGGCTTGCAACTCTGACACCCTTCTGGCAGAAGTCAATGCTAATAAGATAGCTGTCTTCCAGGATAAGAACTTGATATCCGAAGCAGCAGCAGGCTCAAAAGGAGGTAAAGTAAGTTTCTCCAAAACATAATTAAGATCCCAAGCAGGAACAGGAGGAGTTCTGGGAGGTCTTAAATTCTTAGCCCCTCTCAAGAATTGTCTCACCAGCTGGTGAGAAAAGATGGGAGGATCAGTGTTGAAATAAGCCGAGATAGGAGAAGCATGGATTTTGATGGAAGAAAAGGAGAGGCCTTTAAGCAAAAGGTCTGAGAGGTAAAGTAAAATGGAGGGAATATCAGGCAAAAGAGGATCAGAACCTCGATCCCGCATCCAAATACAAAATCTTTTCCATTTAGAAGCATAAGATTTTCTAGTGCTAGGCCGCCTAGCTTCTAAAAGAACATCCAAAACTTGTTTGGGAAGAGCAGAAGGAATCAAAGGCCCTTGTAGAGCCAAGCCGCCAGGCATAGAGTCTTGGTTTGAGAGTGTAGCATCTGACCCTGATGCTGGGACAGAGGAGAAGGAAACAGAGGCAGAATCCATGGAGGTTCCAAGAACAGGTGTCAGAGTTGGATACCAAAACTGCCGAGGCCAATTTGGTGCTATCAGAATGATAATCTTGGGTTTGTCCTGTTTTATTTTCAGTAACACCCGAGGCGGAAGAGGAGGGAAGGCATATCCCAAAAGATTCCTCCAGCTGAAAGACAGGGCAACCACTTTCCAAGCTGTTTTGTGGAAGGACCTGGTGCAAAAGAGGGGCAACTCATGATAGAGATGGGATGCAAACAGATCTGAGGACAACTCCAAACTGCCGTAATCCTGCTGAATACGTTGGGGTCCAGCATCCATTCGTGAGGATCCAAAAGATATCTGCTTAGGCTGTCTGCTAAGAGATTCTGTTTTCCTGGAATGAATTGAGCTTGAAGATGCAGATTCAGATTTAGAGCTCTGTCCCATAAACTCATGGCTAGTCTGCAAAGGGGGGTAAGAGTGAGAGCCCCCCTGCTTATGTACCACATGACTGTGGTACTGTCTGTACGAATCAGATGTCCTGGTTGCAAAAGATTCTGGAAGGCTAGAAGAGCATTTTGGACTGTCAACATTTCCTTCAAGTTGATGTGCCAGGGAAGATGCTTCTTTGTCCAAGAGCCCTGCTGGCAATTGTCTAGAAAATGAGCTCCCCAAGCATAATCCGAAGCGTCCGTGGTTATGATCTGAGAAGGATGAGGCAGGTGAAAGGGATTCCCTTCGTTTAAAGCACAAGTCCTGGACCACCAAAGGAACTCTTTTTGGAGGCAGGGAATCAGTGGAACCATTGTATCCAGACTGTGGTAATGCTGAGACCATACACTCTTTAGGTACCATTGAAGTTTTCCCATATGAAGCCTTGCATTTGGAATCAACAGGATGCAAGAAGCCATATAGCCCAATGCCTGCAGGAATTTCCTTGCAGTGAGCTGAGTTAAAGTAGCCAAGGTCTTGAAAATTGATGCCAGTTGTAATTGCTTTTCTGGAGTAAGGAAGGCCCTTTGCAAGCTTGTGTTTAGAAGAGCTCCCAAAAAGATAATTTATTGAGGGGATCAAATGTGACTTTTTTGTGTTCACTGAAAATCCCAGTAGTAGGAGAAGACGCTGAACAAACTGCAGATGTTGAAGTAAAAGATCTTTGCTGTCCGCCTGAATAAGACAGTCGTCCAGATAGGGGTAAATTTGAATCCCTTGGAGTCTGCAATAAGCTACTACTGGAGCCAGACACTTGGTAAAGACTCTGGGCGCAGTAGATAAGCCAAAGGGCAGTACAGAGAATTGAAAGTGTCTTGAACCTGCCTTGAATCTGAGGTATTTTCTGCGTTTCTGTCTGATGGGAATGTGTAAGTAGGCTTCCTTCAAGTCCAATGTCACCATCCAAGCATCCTGGGAGAGCATGGGAAGAAGTTGTTGCAGAGTAAGCATCTTGAATTTTGGAATTTCCAGAAAGGTGTTTAATACTGAGAGGTCCAGAATAGGTCTCCATGAGTTTTGTTTTCTTGGGACCAGAAATAGCCTTGAGTAAAAACCTTTTCCCATCTCTGGAAGTGGAACAGGTTCTATGGCTCTCATGGCCAATAAAGCGTCCACTTGATTTAAGGCCTCTGACCACTGATGTTTTGGCAGATCTGGCCAACCGGTAGACCTTGGCAGAGTATGAAAGTGGAATTTGTAGCCTCTTAAAATTACGTCTAAAACCCATTTGTCCTGGGTAATATGAGTCCAATTTTGGTAGAAAAGAGAAAGTTTTCCTCCGAGAGGGGCTTCCATGCAAGGAGGACCTGTAGCCCAACAGAGAGAGTCATTGAGTCTGCTTCCTTTGTGATTGAGGTCTGTCTTCTCCCCTTCTAGGTGAAGAAGCAGTCCATTGTCTGGACCTGTAAGAGGCCTGAGCCCGACCTCTGGAGCGTCTATATCTTCCCCTTTGAGGCCTGTCAGACGTGGGAAAGGACCAATTTTTGGAGGGCCAATTTCTAGAAAATCTAGGAGGCTGAACTTGTAAGAAATCTTTAACAGTCTGCATAGATTTTGCTTTTTCCTCCATCTTTTTAATAACCTCCTCAGCCTTAGATCCAAATAAAACATCATGCTGAACAGGGGCATCTAACAATTTAGCCTTAACTTGGCTCAGGTAAATTCTGCTCACGAAGCCAAGCATGTCTCCTGATAACAGTACCAGAGGCTGCGGCCCTACAAGAAGCCTCGAAGGCATCAAAACCACAATGTAAACTATGTTTGCTAACTTGTTCAGTTGCATGCAATACATCCTATAATTCCTTGTCCTCTGCACATGCAGGAAAGGTAGAAAGCCTTTGCTTTAAAACAGACAAAAGAAATTGCTGATACTTGAACATGTGAAACTGGCAATTTAAAGCTCGAATAGAAAGAGTAGCAGAAGTATAAACCTTTTTGCCCCACCTGTCCAAGGCACGAGAATCCTTTTCAGAGGGAATATGAATTTTTAGATGAAGCGGCCTTAGCAGCCTTGGAACCCTGAGAAATAGTTTCAGGATCTGCAGAAGGGTTCTTAAATAAAAATTGATGGGAATCAGGGACGCTGTAAAATCTATCAGGCTTAGAAGGAGCAGGCGGCAAGGAATCAGGGATTCAGGTTAGCTTCAGAAAAAGCATCATCCACAATATCAAGAACAGGAGGAATGGCCAAAGGTCTGTGTTGAGGGAGAAGGAGAAATTCCCTAAGTCTCTTCTTGGAAGCAGAATAATCCTGACCTTCCCAATGAAAATGCTCTCTCATCTCATGTAAGGTTTCCCCAAAAGAGAAATCTTCAGGGGGAAAGGCAGAGGGAATAGAGTCCTCTGCATCAGAATCCTCATAAGGAGGAAAAGAATAATCCTGGTCAGAGGAAGAGACTGAAGACACAGAAGCCTGATCAGAGGAATCATAAGGAATATCCTGTCTAGGCCTTTTTTCAGGAGGAGGGTGAGAACCCCTAATCATTGTAAGTAAATCCTCAGCCATCCGTAATAATTGCTTCTGGGTCTTGGGAGCTATATCCGAAGAAGCTTGAGAAGAAACCCTTGGTTTATCAGGAGTCTCTGACTTTGCCTTTGTAGTAATAGTGATATGGGAAGGCCTGAAAACCCCCTCAGAAGCCAGTACCTGCACAGCGGTTCCGGACCCATCTGAAGGAGCGACGTCCGAAGGTCCTGCAGCAGATAAAATACTAGGCCTAGTTGGCTCCCCATGGGAGTCCGTGTTGGCCATCGGTTCCGAAGTGGTGGACGACAGGGGCTGCAAAAGCACCTCACTGACGACCGCCGAACCCGAAGCTGGCTCCGGCTGCAAAGTATCCTGTTTGGACCTCGGAGGCCTATCCTTGTCCTTGCGTTTCTTGTGAATTCTGGTTGTCGGTAAAGTATCCGACGACATCTTATAATTGAATCTTCTACCGAAATAATTCAAGGCCCAATCGTACCTACGCTTGATAGTGCGAGAATTAAACCTGGCACAGAACCGACAGCAAGAAACGTCGTGGTCAGGGCCTAAGCAAGGAAGACAGTAAAATTGGAAATATTTATGAGGTATTTGTTTTCCACACGATATACAATTATTAACTTTTTCTGACATCGGAGGAGCAAGAAAAAAGTTTCCCCAATGGGGTACTTAGCTTGAGAAGAGAAGTAGAAAACTTCGGACCGAAGACTATCAAAGCAAGTTGTCCTGAATGCGCCAACCAACAACTTGCGAGCTGCTTTCCACCGCATGGCAAGAAAGACTGGAGAAGATGGCGTCGGCTGTCAGCTTTATACCTCTACGTTCTGACGTCAGGGTACTTGCTGGTACAGCCGACGCCGGACCCAGACTTTGGGATTCTGGCGGACCTCGGGCTGCCTGCCGGCAGGATCACCCTACAGTTATGACTGCAACAGTGAAACACGAAGAACATCCTGAACCCTTTCCGAGGGAAGACTGGCCATCATTTTTGCTGCATCTAAATCTGCTCCTATAAAAATGATACCTTGAGATGGCAACAAAGCAGATTTTTCATAGTTTATTGTGATCCCTAGGTGAGAGTAGAAATGCAAGGTGGTATCTCTTACTTTTGTTAGTAGATGGCTCAGTGGTGGTGGTTAGGAGCCAGTCTGGGTACGGAAACGCTCAGAATCCTAGGCGTCTCAAGTGAGACGCGACCAATGTCATACAGTATAACACTCTGGGGGCTGTAGTGAGGCCAAGGGCAGAGTTCGAAACTGGCAGTGACTGGCTCCCAGCCAAAAGCACAGATGACTCCTGGATCGCCTGTCCATTTTTATGTGGTAGTACGCATCCTGGAGGTCTACAGAGCACATCCAATCATCTTGTCCCAGAAAAGGGAGTACTGACTGCAGTGTTACCATCAGGAACTTTGATTTTTTTTTTTTACTGATTTGTTTAATTTGCTGATATTAAAGATGGGTCTCCAGTCCCCTGGTTTCTTTGGAATTAAGAAGAATCTTGAGTAAGTTCTGGATCCTATTTGGTCTGCAGGGACTGTTTGGATGATTCTTTTGTCTAGCAATGTTTGTATTTGTAGAGTTGCCTGTTCTCTTTGACTGGGTGGACAGTCCAGGACGGGGAAGGAAAAGGGTATAGAGTAACCTCTTGATACGATGCTTTGTACCCACTTGTCTTTTATTGTAAGCTACGCTTCTGGATACAAAGATAAGCAACCCCCGAATGCATCCAGAGAAGGACAGGGGGGCCTCCCTTCAGGAGCGTGAAAGGGCTCATCAAGGAATGAGTCCCTGTCGCCCTGATTCTGCAGACTCCTTCTGCCGCAAGGTCGGCATCTTCCATTACTGCTTCCGCCTCTGCCCCTGGAGGAAGAATCACCACGGGTCCTGGAAAGCTCTCTGGGCTTTCCAAAACCACATTTTTCCTCCCTTCTGACCCTCTGGATAAGGTCTGGTAGGTAGTGAAACATGGACTCCTACAGCAGAGAGAGTCTTTCCTACTTGTTCACACCTGGTTAGTGCGTTTAACCTTTAGCCCGAACAAAGATGAGCCATCAAAAGGGGCATACACAAAGGAATATTTAAAGGGCTCTGCAAAGTCACCCAAGCACATCCAGGAATGTCTCCTTAAGGAAATTCCTGAACCCACTGCTCTGCTCGATCCATCCACTGCTTAAGAAATGAGTCTCATGGAGGAGATGACCACAGAATTTAAGGTGGAGAGCTGACCGGAAACCCTCTCTGATACCCCTTCACCTACTGAACCTTGGAGGGTATCCCCAAGCTACTTCAGGAGATCTCTCTCAAGTCTAGTAAAGTGAGTCAGATAATTCAGCGATCTGAGCGTAAAAATCACTGAAGAGATCGTGCGCTTTCCATATCTGTCCATTGTACGAGACTCCTTGTTTGGCGAACAGACAGAAGACTTTTCAGAGTTCCTTTTTGGTAGCCGCCACCATCATAGCATATACTGGGACTCCTTTGGTTAAGAAATTCATGTGTGCTGCTGAGGTGAAGAAATTGTTTGGCCTCAGAAGAACAGGTTCCACTGAATCTGGAGACTTTCACACCTTTCGAGAAATTACGTCCATTAGTATATCGAAATGCAGACACACCTAAGTGGAGGAAGGGTGAGATCCAAAAGTCTTCCGGTATAGAGACTCCTCCGAAGGGTTGATGGACTTCCAGCCGCCTCTCTGTTCTAGTATTTCTAGGCTGTCCACAAAGGAGAAATCCTCAGAAGGTGACCATGGGGACCCTTCAGAATCATCATGGTCTGCACCCGATGTGATGGACTCCTCTGGGGAGTCTAAATGCTTCCTCTTAAATAACCTCTTCCGATGGACCTCTTCAGAGGTGTACTCTGGAGAGGTTTTGGTAGAGAGGGGGTCTCCCAAAGGGGCATCCTGAGGCCAAGTATCTCCATGCCCCTGTGGATACTGTGGTACAGAGACGGATACCAGTGTCTTTGGGGGAAGAAATGTCCCAATCTGAGAGTGGACCTGTCTGTGGAGAAAGCACACTCCTCACCTCGAAAGCCCCCCGCCCCTGATCCGAGGAAACTCCCGAATCCGAAGAACCAGAGGGAATCCCCGGAACCAAGGGGGTTGGCTCCAAGGCTGAGGTAAGAGGTGAGCTCACCTGAGCCGATGCCCTGAGAGGCAAGGTTAGATCTGACAACTGCCCGATTTGACTCTCCTCTCTGGACCAGACTGGAGAGCGTTGACTCCTTAACTCTTCGAGTGCCAATGGAATCGACGTTTGGATCAAAAGATCCTGTGAAGGTCTCGGTTCCCACGGTTCCACTACAATCAGTTCTGGACATTCTGGCTACGAGGACTGAGATAGGATCAGAGGAGGAATCAACACCGAAACGGTGGGTTTGGTTGGTTCCAAAGCCCTCTGGGTCAGACCCGACAACAGTTTGGTAAGTGCCAGTGTCCTTAGCAGCCTCTGCACCACACAATCCACATAATCATCAGAAAGGCTCCTGGAAGATCGAGTCGAGGTGGAAGGAGATTTGGAGGACTGCAGCAATGGAGACAGAGTGGGAGATACCAGTTCCAATTCAGGGGACTGGCTCCACACATGAAATTCCACCAGCACCAAAATTGAAGGAGCCGAAGAAGTAGGCTTCTCGGACCCAACAGCCTTTGGATCTGGAGTTGAAACATTTGGCAATTTTTTTGATGGCTCCGACTGAGCATTTGAAGATGAGGACCTTTTCCCTGACTTAGACTTTGAAGAAAAGGAATTGGCTGATTTTGAAAAACCCTGACCTCCATCAATTGCTTCAGAAAACTTTTTTTTTAGCAGGCCTCAGTATCAATTTGTTCTTTCTTTCTAACAACCTCTTGTGACTAAAAGAGTGACAGATGGCACAGGACTCGAAGGTGAACCACTCCAAGACAGTACATGCAAATGTTACGCCAGTCAGTAATGGACATTTTTTGACCACATTTTGATGCATTTTTTAAACCCAGAGGGTTTAGCTTCCTTAGAATCCTTTGAAAACATAGCATTAGTCAGCAACAACAAAGAACAAAGAAATCAACGAACAATGTACCAATATATATATATTCTACGACTTTTTTTTTTTTTTAAGGAAGAAAGTGCAACAAAGGGAAAAGTCCTCAAAGTTAAATGGGCTAAGGCAGCTCTAAAATTTAAACGAACCAGCCTTAAGGAGTTTGAGGAAGAGAAAATAAAGGGAAGAAAGCACTCTAAAAGTACAGTTTTGTACCTACCATAAATGTAGATGTTCGAGTGTTCACACTGCTGCAGTCATTACACTTGTGTTATCCTGCCGTCAGGCGGTACCGTTGTCGGCCAGAGTTCCAAAGTCTTGGTCCTGCGTCGGTTGCTGTCGCTTCTTCCCTGACGTCAGTGCGCCAAGGGTATAAAAGATGCATCAGACACCATTTTCTTCAGTTTTTCTTGCCCCAGATATCAGCTGACCCCAGGTAGGTAGGCAATACATATTGCTAATAAAACATATAAATAAAAATAGAAACAATACCTTCAGATACAAGCAAATACACCACAAAGGTTGTATAGGATAGACAGGTATAGATAAGGTCAGCTAGGACAGAGGGGATGGAGGGAGGGTAACCTGGACTGCAGCAGTGTGAACACTCGAACATCTACATTTATGGTAGGTACAAAACTGTATTATGTTCATCGTGTTACACTGCTGCAGTCATCACACTTGGGTTGAATCCCAAAGCTAAGTCTGGGTGGCTGGTCTATAAAGAGTTAGGATTGGCTAAGAGTCCCTGGAGAACTGCAGTGGCAAATCCTGCTCTGGATTTAGAGTAAAGAGGCAGGTGGTAATGCTTGGTGAAGGTGTGCACTGAACTCCAAGTTGCAGCCTCCAAAATTTCCTTGGTAGGAACTCCTCTGAGAAAGACTGTTGAAGTGGCTGTTGCCCTGGTGGAATGAGGCGTAATGTTATCAGGGACTGACTTTCCATGCTGTGTGTAGCAGTACCGAATACAGTGTCCTATTCCATTTGGATACAGTCTGCTCTGAGATAGCCTTGCCTTGTGATCCTGCAGTGTATGCTACAAACAGTTGATCAGTTTCCTGAAAGCTTTTTTGTCCAAGTAGAAATGCAGCTGCTCGTGTATGTTCAAAGAATGCAGAAGTTTCTCCCCTTTATTTTGGGGGTTTGGATAAAAAGTAGGCAAATGGATGGTTTGGTTAAGAGCCACACTAGATACCACCTTTGGCATGAAGGTAGGGTTTGTCCTTAAAGATACCCTGTCCTGATGAAAAATTATAAAAGGTTCCGCTACCATTAATGCCTGTAGCTCTGAGACTCTTCATGCTGAAGTTACTGCCAGGAGCAAAGCTGTTTTCCATGATAAAAATTTTAGATCGGCTGTATTGGCTGGCTAAAAAAGGTGGTATGGTCAATTTTTCCAAAACGAAACTGAGGTCCCAAGTTGGTGTTGGTGCTCTCCGGGGCGGTCATATGTTTTTAGCCCCTCTGAGGTACTACTTTAGCAAGGGATGAGAGAATAAAGGAGGATCCATGTTGTAATGTGCAGAAATGGCAGAGGTGTGAATCTTAATTGATGAAAAGGATAGGCCTCTGTCCAGCATCTCAGTTAAGTATTGTAAAATCTGAGGAATGTTTGGAACAAGAGGGTCAAGGCTGTGAGCCTGGTTCCAGGGTGCAGAATCTCTTCCATATTTCTGAGTAAGCTTTCCTGGTGCTAGGCCTCCCTGGCCTCCAAAATGGCAGCTTTAGAGAGAGGTGTTGCCTGCTTGACTAAAGTATCTGCCATGCAGCCAGGTTTAGGGTTTTGAGCTGACCGTGCAGGATCTGATTGTTTTGTTGAGTCAGAAGGTGTGGAATTTGGGGCAGAATCCATAGTGGGCCCTAAGCCAAGTTCCTTAAGATAGGGTACCGATGCTGGCGTGGCCAGTCTGGAGCAATCAGGATCATCTGTGGTTTTTCTTGTCTGGCTTTTAGGAGTACCTTTGAAAGGAGAGGCAGTGGTGGGAAGGCATAGACTTTAATGTTTTTCCAGCTCAACAGAAGAGCACCCACTTTCCAGGCTTGTTTGTGATAAGTCCTTGTGCAGAATTTTTGTAGTTGGCAATTCAGAGGGGAGGCAAAAAGATCTATGTCTGGGCATCCCCATTTTTGTGTTATCATGCTGAAGATTTGTGGATTCAATTTCCATTCGTGAGGGTCCATGATATTTCTGCTTAGGTCGTCTGCCAGAGTGTTTTTCTTTCCAGGCAGGAATTGTGCTTGCAGGTGAACTTGGTACGTCAGAGCCGTGTTCCACAAGGTCATAGCTTGCCTGCATAGGGGATAGGAATGA
The DNA here is from genome assembly GCF_019279795.1 of Protopterus annectens. Taxonomy (NCBI): domain Eukaryota; kingdom Metazoa; phylum Chordata; order Ceratodontiformes; family Protopteridae; genus Protopterus; species Protopterus annectens. Next base: position 413,567,580 of record NC_056735.1, read on the forward strand.
GTGCCCCCTTGTTTGTTTATGTACCACATTACTGTGGTGTCGTCTGTCTTTAGTAATAGTTGTCCTGGATGTAGAAGGTCCTTGAAAGCTGTTAGGGCATTTTGAACAGCCGACATCTCTTTTTGATTGATGAGATGCAGCATCTGGTCTGTGGTCCACTTGCCCTGAATGCATTTTCCTGCCATGTGTGCTCCCCAGGCGTAATCCGAAGCAACTGTTAGAGTTTGCCTGGCTGTGGGTTGGGTAAAAGGCTGACCCTTGTTTAGGTGACATACCCGTGCCCACCATCGAAACTCCTGTTGTAGGCAGGGAATTATTGGAATTACTGCTTCTAGACTGTGAGAATGTTGAGTCCAAACACTTTTCAGATACCATTGTAATTTCCTCATATGCAGTCTGGCATATAGTATTAGTAGTATGCAGGATGCCATGAATCCCAGGGCCTACAGAATTTTTCTTGCAGGGAGATGGGACATTTTTGCCAGTAGTTGAAATTGAGTTAGTTGCACTTGTTTTTCTGGCATGAGGTAAGCCATCTGGGCCGCTGTATTTAAGCTGGCACCCAGGAATGCAATCTGTTGTGAAGGCACTAGTTTTGACTTCTTTTCGTTTACCATGTACCCTAGAGAAATTAGCAACTTTTTCACAAATGCCAGATGCTGTAGAAGAATGTCCTTTGTCTCTGCTTGAATGAGGCAGTCGTCCAGGTATGGATAATATTTGAATTCCTTTTTGTCTGCAAAATGCAATTACTGGTGCCAGGCACTTTGTGAAGACCCTAGGCGCAGTTGATAAACCAAAGGGCAGTGCAGAGAATTGATAGTGCAATGTACCAGCTTTGAATCAGAGGTATCTTCTGCAATTTTGTCCGATAGGGACATGCAGGTATGCCTCTTTGAGGTCCAGAGTAACAAGCCAAGCCTTCTTGCCCAGCATGGGTAGAAGCTGCTGTAATATCAACATTTTGCATTTCGGAATATCCAGGTAAGTATTCAGAATTGAAAGGTCCAGTATAGGCCTCCAGGCTTTGTCCTTTCTGGGGACCAGGAAGAGTCTTAAGTAAAATCCTTGTCCTTGTTCCTGTTGTGGTACTTTTTGTTTAGCTCTCATGTCCATGAGGGTGAAATTTGTTTTTGTGCCTCTGCCCATTGATTTTGTGGCAGGTCTGGCATTCCTCTAAGCTTTGGTAAAGTATGGAAGTGGAATCTGTAACCTTGAGACACAATATTCAGGACCAATTTGTCTTGGGTGATTGTTTGCCAGTTTTGAGAAAAAAAGTGCTAGTTTTCCCTCTAAGGGGGCTTCCACAGAAGGGACGTGCTTGGCATGCGCAAAGGAACATCATTGTGACTGTTTTCTGTAAGGTTGAGACTTGTCCTCACCTCCTTTTGGGGCTGAGGTGCCCCACTGTCGTCTGTTTGAGCCTTGGGGTTGAGATCTGCCTCTTGGGCGTCTTTATCTGCCTCTCTGTGGCCTGTCTGACACTGGAAAGGACCAATTTTTTGTTGCCCAATTTCTGATAAACAGAGGTGGCTGTACCTGCCAGAAATCCTTGACTGTTTGCATAGATTTAGCTTTATCCTCCATTTTCTTTAACACCTCTTCTGCCTCAACACCAAACAAGGTATCATGTTGTAAAGGTGCATCCAATAACTTTGCCTTAACATGACCAGGTAAACTCTGTTCTTTTATCCAAGCATGTCTTCGAATAGCAGAACTTGTAACTGCGGCTCTACAAGAGGCCTCTAAAGAATCAAAACCACAGTGCAGAGTATGTTTTCCCACTTGTTCAACTGCATGCAATAATTCCTGCATTTCTATACAATCAGGAGCTTCTGAGCTAGCAAGCATTTTCTGTTTTAACTGAGCCATTAAATATTGTTGGCACTTAAGCATGTGAAACTGGCAATTTAAAGCTCTTACTGCTAAAGTTGCAGTCGTGTATACTTGCTTCCCCCATCTATCCAAAGCGCTGGAATCTCTGTCAGAGGGTACTGGATTTTATGCAATGGAAGCCTTAACCCCTTTTGGACCCTGGGAAACAGTTTCTGGATCAGAAGGAGGGTTTTTGTAAAGCAACTTGTGAGAGTCAGGGATTCTATAATACCTATTTGGCTTGGCTGGAGCAGGTGGCAGAGAGTCAGGAGATAAGCTGGATTCAGAGAACACATCATCCACAATGTCTAGCACAGGCGGAATAGCCAGAGGCCTGTGCTGGGGCAATAAGAGGAAATCCCTGAGCCTTTTCTTGGATTCTGAGTATTCCTGACTTTCCCAATGGAAATGTTCCCTCATGGTATGTAAAGTTTCCCCAAAAGAGTAATCCTCAGAAGGAGAGGCTGAAGGGATTGATTCCTCAGCATCAGAGTCCTCATAGGGGGGGTAGAGAGGAATCAGAGGAAATGGAAACATGATCAGAGGAGTCAGTCTGTATCCTGCCTAGGCCTTTTCTCAGGAGGGGGATGGGAACCCCTGATTAGAGTAATGAGGTCTTCGGCCATTTTAAGCATCTGTTTCTTAGGCATGGAGGACTGTCCAGGAGAATGCTGTACTTGTTTCTTTGTCTTTAATGGTACCTTTGCCTTGGCTGTTGTTTTAATGGTAAGTTGTGAAGGTTTGAAAACACCCTCAGAAGCCGGTGCCTGCTCAGCGGCTCTGGACCAATCTGAGGGATTAGTTTCCGTAGGCCCAATACCTTGAGTTTCCAGAGGCCTAGATGTCTCCACGTGGGAGTCGGAAGCGGCCTGTGGCTCTGAGGTAGCGGGTGTCAGGGGCTGCAAAAGCACCTCACTGAGAACCGGCGACTGGCCTAGAAGAGGTTTTGTCAGTTTTGGAACTCGGATGCCGGTCTTTATCCTTGTCTTTGGCTTTTTCGGCATTGAGGTTGTCGGCTGATCCGACGGCATGGTATAATTGAACCTTCGGTCAAAGTAGTGTAAAGCAAAATCAAAACGTCTCTTTATAGTGCGTTTGTTGAATCTAGCACAAAACTGACTAGTGACGTCGTGATCAGGGCCTAGGCATGGAATACAGTAAGAGTGAAAGTTCTTATGAGGTATTTGCTTCCCACAAGAAATACAATTATTAACTTTTTCTGACATCGGTCTGAGGAAGAAAAAGGTTTCCCCAATGGGGTACTTAGCTTTATTGAAGATTTCGGATCTGAAATTCAACTTCGAAAATCTCAGAGGAGTCGGCCGACCGGCACTTGCGAACTGCTTCTGCTTTGGGCACCGCGCGGCAAGAAAGACGGAAGAAAATGGCATCGGATGCATATTATATACCCCTGGCGCACTGATGTCAGGGAAGAAGCAACAGCAACTGATGCCGGACCAGGACTTTGGAACTCTGGCCGAGTGCGGGACCGCCTGATGGCAGGATAACCCAAGTGTGATGACTGCAGCAGTGTAACACAATGAACATCATATCAGTGTTGAGTCATCTGCATATTGAATGCAGGTGGTTTGTGGAAGGGACATATGTAGATCATTAATAAAAATAGAGAAGATGAGTGGTCCAAGAATGGAACCTTGTGGGACTCCAATTTTAATGGGAGGATAGGAGATTGTCCCAAAGAACTGCTTGCTGCCTATTTTCTAAGTAGGAATTAAACCACTGGATTGCCTGGGAGTCTAATGCCAGAGATTTAAGGATGTTTAGTAAGAGTTTATGGTTAACCATATCAAAGGCCTTGGAGAGATCTAAGAGGAGAGCTTAGGACAGCAAGTTATTACGATTTTTATTAATATGGTCTGTGAATGATAAGAGTGCAGTAGTTCTGCTGTGATACGGTCTAAAACTGTGTTGGCAGTCAGCTAGAAGATTGTTTTGGAGAAGATGGTCGAGCAATTGCCGATGAACGCATCTTTCCTTATATTTATGCTTTTCAGCCTGTTTGATGACTTTTTTGCCCTGTTTAACTCTGCATATGAAAGCAGCAGCCCTTTGATTATTCGTTGGATCTTTTGATCACAACTCCCAAGCACACCACTCAAGTCATGGCAATCTTAATCGCATTTCTGAATCTCTTTTCCTTTTCCATTTTAAAAGAAACTTCATACACAACTCAAGGAAAGATAAAGTATCAAATAGGAAGTAGAAATACAGCGCAGCACAAAAACACACCAGGAGAGTTATGATGATGTAAGGTATTGCCAGTTTTGCCAAGAGAGTTAGGGTAGTGGATGTGTAACATATGCCAACATAGGTAGCTGGAGTTTTGTAATGAATTACACGTCATTTATATATCAAACTGATATATATACGTGCTTGTGCTGAAAATGCATTTGTAAAGCTGCATGTGTTAAAAATTTTCCAACAGTGTGTCCTGCTGGACTGTAACTGTTGAAATGAATATACTGTAATGGAGAATATTGGAAGAGAAGAGGTTAATCTCAGTCCAGGTAACTGAAAAATAGTCTAAAATTAAATTACCTGGTTTAGGCCATAAAGACAATTTCCTACCGCTCTGATTGCAGCCAGAGACGAAGTATATGTGAAAACCAGGACTAGGAATCCTACTGTCCTTAAGGGTGAACAAATTGCTACCCTGAAAGGGTAGAAGTTTTGAAAAGTTTTATAGCTTCCATATGCTATAACACATCTTAGTAAGGGTGTGTGTGTGTGTGTGTGTGTGTGTGTGTGTGTGTGTGTGTGTGTGTGTGTGTGTGTGTGTGTGTGTGTATATATATATATATATATATATATATATATATATATATATATATATATAACACGTGCTAGATTCCGGTTCAATTTCTAGTAAAATGGGGTAGTGTGGGAACCAAAGTCAGATCCACTAGATGTATGTGATGTCATTCTGTAATCCAGCAGTGAAATGATGCTGTTTTAACACTAGATGAGACAGAAGTTTCACAGCACTCTGTTTTGGAAGTGACGAGCACTTGGTTTTGGAACGGACAAGACCACACATCCACTTTATCTTGCTTTGCTACAGTAAGTTACCAAGGAATAGTAATTCTTTAGATGTCAGGAAAATATAGTGAGATTAAACAAGTACTGTTTTTCTGTACCTGTGTGAATCTATCCATCTGTGTTATTTTTTTTATATTTACTCAGTGAAACTCTGGTGTTTATTGTAAATATATATTTAGCATGTTCATGCTCTTTTATTAAATATATCTAACCTTTTCATTGTGGCGGGTCTTTTAGAGAATATTTTAGCCTTTGCAAGTACTTCTATTTATTTGGTGACGTTGGCCAATCCTGAAAGCTTTCCAGCACTCTTCGATCACCATCAATTTGCACTAATTTTACTCAGTACAGCTGGGTACCCTTGTAAGAGCCTTAGAGTACCTGACTTTGGTGTGTTCTGGTGGCTGCACTTACCTTATAGTCTGGGCAGAGGGGACACAGATGGTAAATCTGTGCCAGGCTTTCCCAGGTGTGTGTGCGCGTTTCTGTGTGCGAGAGAAAATCAAATCTCAGAATATGTGTGTCAGCTACTTGGGTCAGGGACATACAGCACTTGTTTCACAGAGAGTGGTGGAGGACTTGGCTTGGAACACTTGGATGAGAACTCGACTCGACAGCTGTGGTCAGTGTGGGGTCTTATTTGGGGCCTGGCGAGAAAGAGGGAAACCCAGCCCCAGGATGGGTGTGTGCTCTTAAGGGAAATTGTGCTTGGTGCACAGAGCTGCATTTGGAAATACTGTGTGTGTATCTATTTTTGTTCCAAATAAATATCCCTCACCGGTGTCCGTGGTGAGGAGTGAGACTCCTTGATCACTGCCCCAGAGGACAGATGTCACAAGAGTATTTACCATAGTAACTATTAACTAAATTATACGTATATATGTTTTGTAACAGAGAAATTGTGACAGCAGAGCCCGTGCAATCCCAAGGAAAGACAATAACAGGAAATTAGAAGTTATGTACCTACCATAACGTTCCATGTTAGTTGTCTTCATCTCGCCTTCTTCTTGCTGGATGGGTTCGGAGCCGATCCTTGGCTCCGACTCGGCACTAGCTTTAGCTCGAGAACTCCTTTTACCAGCTCGAGGCAACCCTATATCCCATGATGCAAGGCGGAACTACCTCAGATCTCGTTTGGCAGCTAACTAACCCTGCTAAAGACTTATCCTAATATAATTAGGAACCATGGTTCCTAAAAGAAGTCCTCATAACAATGCTCCAGAGGAAGCAATCTAATAGGAACTCTCCAAGATCTGTCCAGGCCAGGGGGAAGGAGGGTGGGACGCAGGAAGAAGGCGAGATGAAGACAACTAACATGGAACGTTATGGTAGGTACATAACTTCTAAATGTTAAGTTGTCAATCTCGCCTTCATTCTTGCTGGATGGGACCGCGTCCCTAGCACCTGTATCCCGGGTGGCTCAATGGAACAGACTCTTGAGAACAGTGGAACCAAAACTGGCCCTATCTCTGGAGGCCAAATCCAACTTGTAATGAGACCCAAAAGTATGAGGCGAGGCCCAAGTAGCTGCTGCACAAATAGTGTCAATGGGAAGTCTATCCTGAAAGGCTACAGAAGTGGATAGACTCCTGGTGAATGAGCTTTTGGCTTAGAAGATAGTTGTTTGCCCCTTAGAGAGTACACATAGGAAATGGTGGAAGTCAACCATCTAGATAAGGTCACTTTAGATACTGGAAGACCCAACCTGCTTCCTGCATAGGAGACAAACAATTGGTCTGATTTTCTAAGTTGTTTAGTCCTATGTAAGTAGTACCTGAGCTGACGATGAACATCCAAAAAATGCAGCTTCTGTTCAGCTCTGTCAGAATAGTTAGGAAAGAAAACTGGTAGATCAATAGATTGGTTAATATTGGCTTGAGATACAACCTTGGGAAGAAAGGAAGGGTTAGTCCTGAGCGAAACCCTATCCTTATGAAACACCAGATAAGGTGAACGAATACAGAGGGCCTGAATCTCAGAAACTCTTCTTGCAGAAGTAACAGCCAGCAAAAATATAGTTTTCCATGTCAACAACTTTAAAGAACACGTAGCAGACGGTTCGAAGGAGGTAGAATTAGGGATGCCAACATTAAGTTCAGATCCCATTGCGGAGGAGGATGTTTCACAGGCGGTTTTAGGAGAAAACTCCTCTCAAAAAGGCTTTGCATAACCTATGAGACATGATGTTATTGTCCTGCAAGCCAACATGAAATTTGGAAATAGCAGCCATTTGTACTTTGACTGTAGATGAAGACGATCCTGAATGAAAAACCTCCGCCAGGAAATCCAAAACAGAATGTATAGGAGCGGTGAAGGGATCAATATTTCTGGCGTTTGCCCAAATAGAAAAGCCGCCACTTGCTAGCATAAACAGTTCTAGTGGACGACTTTAAAGAAGACACTAAAATGTCTCTGACCGAGTCAGAAATCATTGGTAGCCTGGCTAGGGAAGGAAGTGGAGCAACCAAGCAGTGAGGTTGAGAGAATGAATGGCTCGGTGCTGCTGACCCGACTGGTGGATCAAAAGATCCGGAACTGGGTCCAGATGCCAGGGCTGCACCAGAAGGTGACGATGTAGAGACGGAAACCAAATTTGTCGAGGCCAATATGGAGCAATGAGGATCAATTTGGCTCTCAAAGCGGTGGCTTTCTGAATGACTTGTGGAATCAATGGAAAAGGAGGAAAAGCATAAAGAAGTCCCGAGGCCAATCCTGGGTTAGAGAGTCTCTCAAGGGTTGGCCTGGAAGAGGAAATAGTGTGAAGAAATCTGGGCACTTGCTGTTTTGAGGGTAGCGAAAAGATCGCAACAAGGGTGCCCCACTTCAGAAAAATCTGATCCACTACAGACTGATTGAGAGACCACTCGTGAGGCATCAGAATAGATCTGCTTAGCCTGTCCGCCAATAGGTTGGACCTGCGGGATGTGCGTTGCTATCAGAAACCGCTGAGAAGAGATCGCCCATTGCCAAAGTCTGAGAGCTTCTCGACATAAGGGATAGGACCTGGTTCCGCCCTGTTTGTTGATGTACCAGACCACGGACATGTTGTCCGTCTGTACTGCAATAGTCCCTGTGGGAAGAAAGTCGTCGAGGGCTTGCAACGTTAAAAGCACTGCTCTCATCTCCAGGACATTTATGTGCAGGTGGTATTCTATGGGTTGCCACGTCCGTGGACCATCCTGCCCTGATAATGCCCCCACCCGATCAGAGAGGCATCCGTGGTGACTGTGGCAACTGGAGGAGGGGAACAAATGGTCGGCCCTGCTGAAGAAGAGGGGAAGATACCCACCATCGTAGATGAGCCCTGCAAGACTGTGTCACTAAGATCTCGTGTCTCATGGGCAGATCGTGGTACGACCACTGCGTGAACAACATCCACTGCAGGAGGCATGTGGAAGCGAGCTAGTGGAAGAAGAACAATGGCTGCAGCCATTAGGCCTAGAACCTTCAAGACAAACCTGGCTTTGACCTTGTTGCTTTGTAACAGAAGCTGAACAAATTTCTGGATGTCCAGAATCCTTTGATTTGTTAGTGTGGCTAACATTTTGACGGTATTTAACTCTGCGCCTATAAAGGTGATAGATTGGCAAGGCAGCAGAGAGGATTTTTCGAAATTCACCGAAATTCCTAGACTCTTGCAAAGCTGTAAGGTGTAATCTCTGGACCGAAGAAGCTGATCCCTGGAGGTGGCGGAGAGGAGCCAGTCGTCCAAATAAGGAAACACTTGGAATCCTCGACGTCTCAAGTGAGCTGTGACCACCGCCATGCATTTGGTGAACACTCTGGGGGCTGAAGTGAGGCCAAAGGGCAGTGCTCTGAATTGGTAATGACTGGCTCCCAGCCGAAAGCGGAGAAACCTTCTGGAGCGTCTGTGAATCTTTATGTGATAGGATAGTACGCATCCTGAAGGTCTATCGAGCACATCCAGTTGTCCTTGCCCAGAAAGGGCAGAATGGATTGCAGCGTGACCATCCGGAATCTTGCCTTTTTGACAGACTTGTTTAGTCTGCTTAGGTCTAGTATTGGTCTCCAATCTCCCGTCCTTTTGGGGACCAAAAAGAATCTTGAGTAGAAGCCGGATCCTACTTGGTCTGCCGGCACTGTTTGGATGGCTCTTTTTCCCAGGAGTTTTAAAACTTCCTGTTTTGCCAAATCCCTTTGACCGGGTGAGATGTCTGGAAGGGATTGTAGAGTCTGAAACCTTCAAGGGATTTTGTAACCCTCGGATATAATCGACTGTACCCACTTCTCTTGTGATAGGGATTGCCAGGCTACTGGGTACAGCGAAATTCTTCCCCGACTGCCTCCAAGGGTGGACAGTCGGGCAACACCTCAGGGATGCTGAAAGGGCTTCTCAGGAAGAGGCTCCCTGTTGCCCTGGTTCTGAGGACCCCCTGCCTCTAGGGGCGTCTATTATTGTTACCCCTCTGCCTCTAGGGGTAAACTGACCACGTGTGTCCGGTGTAGCTCCTTGGGCTTTACGGAACCACATCTTCCCCTTCTGACCCTTGGGATATGGTCTAGAAGGAGTGGAAAACTGGACTCCAACGGCAGAAAGAGTTTTACCGTCTTGTTCACATCTGGTCAAAGTATCCTTCACCTGAGGTCCGAACAAAGCCAAACCGTCAAAGGGGGTGTGGGTGAAGGACGCCTTAAAGGGGTCCAAAATTACACAGCCGCATCCAGGCTTGGCGTCTAAGAGCAACACCTGTGCCTGCGGCCCTGCTCGTTCCATCGGCTGCATAAGATATGAGCCGCATGGAGGAGTTAGATATCAATTCAGGATAGCTAGCTGAGAGGCAATCTTTTCCTGAGCCCCAGCAGCTGAAGGATCCTGGACTACTTCCCCCAGTTCCTTGAGAATATCTCGTTGAAGCCTGGTGAAGTGACAAAGGTAATTCAGCGAACGCATTGCAAAGGTCGCTGAAGAAAACATCCGCTTTCCATACCTGTCCATGGTCCTAGAATCCTTATTAGGAGGATGGACAGGTACTGAAGGATCCGCCAGTTCCTTCTTAGTGGCCGCCGCCACCACCATAGCATCCACAGAGACACCTTTGGACAGAAACTGTTTGTCCGAAGGGGCCGTGATGAATTTGGATGGTCTCCTGGGGACAGGTTCCACAGAATCTGGAGCCGCCCACGCCTTCTGAGCCACTACCTGCATGAGTGGGTCGAAAGGCGGAGACACCCAGGAGGTGGAGGGTCGGGATCCAAAAGCCTCCAGGTATACCGACTCATCCTCGGAGGGGTGAATGGAGGGCCAATTCCCCCTCTGTTTGAGGAGCTCAAGGATGTCTGAAAATGAGACATCCTCAGAGGCGGACCGTGGGGAACCCTCCGACTCATCTAAGTCAGTATCAGATGTAGTAGACTCAGGGGAGTCTGTGTGTTTCCTCTTACACGTCCTCTTCCGAGGGGGTTCACCTGCAGGGTCAGGAGAAACCTCGGAAGAGGAGGAAATTCCAAGTGGGGAAACCTGGGGCGATGGATCCCTGGGCCTGAGAGCAAGAGGCTGGCAAGAGGCTTCTGCAGGCACTGATGAGGGAGGAGCTAGAGGGATAGACCGCTGACCAGGCTCAGAGGCCAGGACACTCCTCATCACCTCAAAGGCTCCTCTCCCCGGGAGACCTGAACACACCGCTCGAAGAAACAGGAATGGTCGGCTCCAAGGAGAGAGAAGGCTCCGAGGCAGATGTCGGAGCCGAGCTTACCAAAGCGAAGCTCCGAGAGGGAGAGCGGGTCGGACAAGGGTCCGATGCCACTAGCCCCCTCGGAGCAGACAGTGGAAACCCGACGACCGGATCCCTCCAAGGAAAGTCTCAAGGAGGAGATCGGAGCCGAGGATGACGGAGCCGAAGGATGTATCGGCTCCGGCATCGAAACAGTCGCTGTCCCAAGAAGCTCCGGCTCCGAACTCTGGTGTGGAGTCGGAGGAGGAATCTCAAGAATTGGGGCTGTAGCCGAAGTCTGTTGAGACAGGCTATGGAGCATTTGGGCCAGTGCCTGAGACTTCAACAGCCTGCTTACCACCCTCTCCAAATCGTGGTCAGACAGCCTGGAAGATCTCGAAGATCGGCTCCGATGGCTCCGCTCCGACAAAAGAGGAGACCCCGGGCAGTGGATACTTAGTATCGAAGGGGACCGGGATCTCTTGCGGGCGAAGCCATCGGAGCCGAAGTCCCTTGAACCCCAGATGGAGCCGAGGATCTCGGCCCGATGCTGATAAAGTGTCGGCTCCAGCCGGAGCCGACAAGGCAACAGTAGTCAGGGTATCGGAGCCGGCCGGCACCGAACCCACTACTCTGGCAGAAGAAGCATCGGTTCCAGCGAGCGATATCGGCTCGACGGAGCCGGAGCCACCGAGGAGGCTTAGACACTGTAGCCTGAGCCCGATGGCTTAAGAGGTTTTCCTGCCCCTTGCTTAGGAGGAGAACCTTCAGGTTTCAACAAACCTCGGAGGATCAGTTTGTTCCTCCTTTCCTGCAGGACTCGCTGGCTAAAGGCATGACACAACGCACAGGAGTCCTGCAGGTGCAAAGGCCCCAGGCAATACACACAAGAAGTGTGACCGTCTGTCAGGGACATTTTCTGACAGCACTGGTCACACTTCTTGAAGCCTGAGACCTTGCCTTCCTTAGACATCCTAAAAGGATATACACACACAGTCCCCACAAACACACAACTTAATCCCTACACAGACACACAGGAAGGGAATAACTTGGGGAACTAGGCCTGACTAAAACTTTCACTGAAAAGACTATATTAAAAGTTTAAAAAAGGAAGGGAATAGGGTGGGCTGTACTAAATACAGGCTAACCTGACACTGAAGGGAAATTAAACCCAACTAACTTTTTTTCTTATTTAACAAGAAAAACTTACCTCAGCTGGCAAAGGAGACCTCTTTCGCTAAGCGGCAAACGAGATCTGGGGTAGTTCCGCCTTGCATCATGGGATATAGGGTTGCCTCGAGCTGGTAAAAGGAGTTCTCGAGCTAAAGCTAGTGCCGAGTCGGAGCCGAGGATCGGCTCCGAACCCATCCAGCAAGAATGAAGGCGAGATTGACAACTTAACATGCTTCCTTACCCATACAAAACAAGCAAGGACAGGAAAACGGGTCTATATTAGAACATCGAAGTTTCACAACTTAGAATGTTCCAATATCAACCCCTATTCAGCGAACGCTGACAACACCGAACATGCAGATGTTCTGAAACACACACACACACACAACACAAGCACACCAAACAAACAGCAATCCACACACATACACCTAAAATCTTACATATAACCCTACACTAAACTGTACATACACCACTAACTATCCACTTACCTTAACCCAAACCCTAACCCTAAGTTCCGTCCCTATCGCACACTCACCTCACCCGTGCCCTAACCCTAACTCACCTAACCTGCCCTAACCCTCACGTCCACACAATTGTACACTTACCTGAACCCGACCCGCAACTTTCCACCACAGTGCTGAAAATAGCAAAGCGACAGAAACTGATAACCAGATTCTTTCCCTAGGAAAAAATTTGGTTTTCTGCAGCTTCGCAATTTTTAGCGTTCGCTGAATAGGAGTTGATATTAGAACATTTGAAGTTGTGAAACTTCGATGTTCTAATATAGACCCCAGGAAAACAACTATCAAAGGTCTATTAGTTGAACGATTAAGTTCAAAGAGCAGTTTATCTGAAAAGAGGAAGAGATTTGCTGATTTTAGAAATCCACATCTGAATGCTACAGTGGCACATGACATGTAATGCACCTCCAAACAGCAGCATTACGTGAAAATAATTCTTAAAGGGGCACAATGCTGAAACACTAGTTTTGTCAGCTGGGACCCATCAGTCAAATCAGATGGGTGGAATAAACAGGACAAGAAGGGTGTCCTTTGGCTGGGAGATGGTGTTAACCCCTGGTATTTGGGCTGGTCGGAGGCTCCTGTGTGGCAGAAAATATCCAAAACTAAGTACTGGAACAACCAAGAACATCTGGAGTAATAACTGGGTCTAGTCTTGTTTGACAGGGGATGGGGTTAAAGACCTCTTTTCCACTGCACTTTTTGAAGTATGTGATACACGCAGTAATTGAAAAAAAGAATGGCTTGGATGGGGTGTGTTCCAGAATGACATAAAAAATGGATTTAGCAGTCTGACTGACTTCTGGAATGGCCAGCCATGCAGGGAGGTGGATGGATATATTAACCCTAATCCAAATACCTCCAGAATGGGACAGCTGGACAATTCTTCGGGGATTTTAATACTTTTTCCTTAGCCAGAGGACCATGGTACCCCTGGTTTTGCAACTTAACTTTGTATTTGGGCCAGTGACAACAATGAAGGTTAACACAAACTTTTGTTTCTTATCAAACCTCTGATTTCATTCTTGCTGGTAAGTATGACAAAGTACAGTTTTGTACCTACCATAAATGTAGATGTTCGAGTGCTAATACAGCTGCAGTCATAACAGATGGGTTCTCTTGCTGTCAGGCGGGCCCTCGGTCAGCGAAATTCCAAAGTCTAGGTCCGGCGTCGGTTGTCGTCGATTCTTCCCTGGTGTCAGTGCGACAGGGGTATAAAAGAACCAGCAGACGCCATTTTCTTCAGTTTTTTTTGCCCCAGATGTCAGGTGCCCCCAGAAGGAAGGCAATACATAAATTTGTGTAATAAAGCAATGCCATATAATCAAAATACAGTAGTTGCAAGCAAATACACCACAAATGAATACCCCAATCAGGTTGTATGAGGAGGTGTTAGCCAAAAGGCCTGTCCCAAGAGGGGAAGGAGGGAGGGAAACCTGGACTGTAGCTGTATTAGCACTCGAACATCTACATTTATGGTAGGTACAAAATTGTACTATGTTCATCATGCATACAGCTGCAGTCATAAAAGATGGGTAGAATCCCAAAGCTAAGAAAGGGGTGGTAGGCACTAGGTGGAACTAGGAGTAGCCAGGATGCCCTGCAAGACTGCAGTGGCAAAGCCTGCTCTAGTTTTGGAGTATAATGGTAGGTGGTAGTGCTTGGAGAAGGTATGCACAGACCTCCAAGTGGCTGCTTCCAAAATATCTCTGGTATAAACTCCTCTGAGGAAAGCTGCAGAGGTAGCTGTGGCCCTTGTGGAGTGAGATCTGATGCCTGCAGGTACAGTTTTACCATGAAAAGAGTAACAAAAGCGTATGCAGTGGGCTATCCATTTTGAAATTGTCTGTTTGGAAATTGGCTTCCCTTGAGCTCCTATAGCATAGGACACAAAGAGCTGTTCTGATTTTCTGAAAGGCTTTGTTCTGTCCAAATAGTAACGCAGCTGTCTGTGGATGTCCAAGGAATGTAGTAGTCTTTCCCCTTTGTTTTGAGGATTAGGGTAAAAGGTAGGTAAGTGTATAGCCTGATTCAAAGCTACCCTGGATACCACCTTTGGCATAAAGGACGGGTTGGTTCATAAGGAAACTCTGTCCTGATGGAAGATGATAAAAGGCTGCACAGCCATGAGGGCTTGTAGTTCCAATACCCTACGAGCTGAGGTGATAGCCAGAAGGAAAGCTGTTTTCCAGGACAAATATTGCAAATCTGTTGAGGCAGCTGGCTCAAAAAGAGGCAAAATCAGCTTTTCTAGAATGAACTTGAGGTCCCACACAGGTATTGGTTGTTTCCTTGGGGGTTTTATATTCTTAGCCCCTCTGAGGAACTGTCTTAAGAGGGGGTGAGAGAATAAAGGTGGGTCAGTGTTGTATTCTGCAGAAATGACTGAGGCATGGATTTTGATGGAGGAGAATGAAAGTCCACTGCTTAGCAGCTCAGCTAGATACTGTAATATTTGAGGTAAATTAAGTTTTCCAGGATTCTGGCCGTTTTTCTCATTCCAGGCACAAAACAGTTTCCATTTTGCGGAGTAAGCTTTTCTAGTAGACGGTCTTCTGGCCTCCAAAATGACATCCTGCACCTCCTTGGAGAGTAGGGTCTGTTGTGATGTTAAGGAATCTTCCATGTGGATAGATTGAGTGTTTTCAGCTGACTGTGAAGAGTTTTGAAGCTGAGCTGAGTCAGAAGAGGCATTAGAGGTAGGGTCCATGGAGGGGGAATGCGTCAGGCTCCTCAGGAGTGGGAACCAGTGCTGTCTTGGCCAGTCTGGAGCAATGAGAATCATCTTTGGTCTGTCTGCTCTGGATTTTAATAGAACTTTGGGCAGCAGAGAAAGAGGTGGAAAGGCATAAACTGTCATTGTTGTCCAACTGAAAGAGAGCATCCACTCTCCAGGCCTTTGGATGAAAAGTCCTTGAGCAGAATTTTGTCAACTGGTGATTTTTGTGGGAGGCAGAGAGATCTATGTCTGGCCTTCCCCATGCTTGAATTATCTCTGTAAAAACTTGAGGATGCAACTTCCATTCGTGTGGATCTGTCATATTTCTGCTTAGGTTGTCTGCCAGTGTGTTTTCCTTGCCTGGCAAGTACTGTGCTTGAAGTTCGATTTCTAATTCCAGAGCCATGTTCCAAAGTGACATGGCCAGCCTGCATAGGGGGTATGAATGAGTTCCTCCCTGTTTATGTACCACATTGCTGTGGTGTTGCCTGTCCTTATCAATAGTTGACCTGGATGCAGAAGGTCTTTGAAAGCTATAATAGCATTTATTACTGCTAGCATTTCCTTTTGATTGATGTGAAGGTGCTTTTCTTTTTGGGACCATTTGCCCTGAATGCACCGATCTGTCATGTGCGCCCCCCAGGCTTAGTCTGAGGCGTCTGTTGTGATGACTTGATTTGCTTGAGGCTTGCAGAATGGGAGACCTGTGTTTGTTTGGCATGCTTGAGCCCACCACAGAAATTCCTTTTGAAGACATGGAATTAGTGGTATTATTGTTTCCAAACTGTGGCTGTGTTGAGACCATAGGTTTTTCAGGTACCATTGAAGTTTCCTCATATGCAGCTTTGCACAAGGGATTAGTAGGATGCAAGATGCCATGAATCCCAGAGCCTGCAGGATTTTCCTTGCAGTCAGCCTGGTGAAATTTGCTAGTGTTCTGAAGTATTGAGTTAGTTGCCCCTGCTTCTCTGGCGTGAGGTAGGCCATCTGGGTGTTTGTGTCCAAGTTGGCACCCAGGAAAATTATTTTCTGAGAGGGTATTAGCCTTGATTTCTTTTTGTTGACTGTGTATCCCAGAGAATTCAACAACATTACAAAAGCCAGATGTTTCAGAAGTATGTGCTTGCTGTCCGCTTGGATCAGGCAGTCGTCCAAATATGGGTATATTTGTATCCCTTAAAGTCTGCAGTAGGCAATTACTGATGCCAGGCATTTCGTGAATACTCTGGGCGCAGTAGATAAGCCAAAGGGCAATGCAGAAAATTGATAATGGGTTGAACCTGCAAGAAATTTGAGGTATCTTCTGCAATTTTGTCTGATTGGGACATGCAGGTATGCCCCCTTGAGGTCCAATTTTACCAGCCAAGACTCCTTGCCCATCATGGGAAGAAGCTGCTGTAATGTGAGCATCTTGAATTTTGGTATGAGTAAAAATGTGTTTAGGATGGATAGGTCAAAAATAGGTCTCCAATCCTTTCCTTTCCTTGGTACCAGGAATAGTCTGGAATAAAAACCTTGACCTTGTTCATGAGTAGGTACCTCTTGAATAGCTTTCATGTCCATGAGATCTGAAATTTGTCTTTGTGCCTCTGCCCTTTGATTGTGTGGCAGGTTTGGCATGCCTTTCCTTTTTGGAAGGGTGTGAAAATGGAATCTGTAGCCTCTGTTTATAATGTCCAGGATCCATTTGTCTTTTGTCACAATATGTCAATTTTTTTGAAAATAATGCCAGTTTTCCACCTAAGGGTGCTGCCATTTGAGCCTTGCTTGGCATGCAAAGGGGAAAGTCATTGGGCTTGCTTTCTGAATGGCTGCGAACTATCCTCACCACCTCTTTGGGTAGGAGCTTGCCATTGTCTGCCTCTAAACGATCCGTGAGATTGCCCTCTGCCCCTCGGGCGCCTGTATCTACCTCTTTGGGGTCTGTCTGTGGCTGGAAAGGACCAATTTTTGGAAGGCCAATTTCTACTGAAACGTGGAGGTTGTACCTGTAGAAAATCTTTCACTGTTTGCATTGATTTAGCCTTTTCCTCCATTTTCTTTAATACCTCCTCAGCTTTAACACCAAATAATACATCCTTTTGTAGAGGGGCATCTAGTAATTTAGCTTTGACATGATCTGGTAAGGTTTGCTCCTTGAGCCAGGCATGTCTACGTATGACTGATCCTGTAACAGCAGCTCTACATGAGGCCTCTAGAGCATCAAAACCACATTGCAAGGTATGTTTACCCACTTGTTCTGCACTATGAATCAAATCCTGCAACTCCTTCAAGTCTGGTTGTTCAGGTTGTGACATTTTACTTCTCAACTGTGATAACAGAAACTGTTGGTACTTTAGCATATGGAACTGGCAGTTCAATGCCCTCATGGTTAAGGTGGCCGAGGTGTATACCTTTTTTCCCCACCTTTCTAAGGTTCTGGAATCTCTCTCGGAAGGTAATGGATTTTTAGCAGTGGAGGCCTTAATTCCCTTGGGGCCCTGTGAGATAGTTTCTGGGTCAGCCGCATGGCTTTTGTATAAAAACTGGCGTGAGTCAGGAACCCGGTAGTACCAGTCAGGCTTGACTGGGGCTGGAGGCAAGGAATCCGGGTTAAGGCAGGCCTCCGAGTACACATCATCTAGTATGTCTAAGACAGGAGGTATAGCCAGAGGCCTGTGCTGAGGTAGCAAGAGAAAATCCCTAAGCCTTTTCTTGGAATCTGAGTACTCTTGGCCTTCCCAGTGGAAGTGTTCCCTTAAGGTATGCAAGGTTTCCCCAAATGAGTAATCCTCGGTGAGGGGGGAGACAGAGGGAATGGACTCCTCTGCATCAGAATTTTCAAAAGGGGAGTAAGAATATTCCTGTTCATCAGAGTGCTCTGAAATAATGGAGGCCTGGTGAGAGGAGGGGGATTCTTCCTCCACTCTGGGCCTTTTGTCCGGTGGGGGTTGAGAACCCCTGATAAGAGTAATTACATCCTCAGCCATTTTAAGCATCTGTTTTTTAGGCATGGGGCCTGGAGAAGGGCCCTGTGTAGCTTGTCTCTTAGAATGCATGGCTGCTTTAGACTTAGTGAAAGCCTTGATGGAAAAAGAAGAGGAAGGTCTGAAGACACCTTGAGAGGAGGCAGACCTGTCTACATTTTGAGATTCACCACCAAGAGTGGCTTCGGTATCTGTAGTCGGGGTGTGGGCCAAGGAGCCTGCGACCTCGGGCACAGAAGACACCGCCAATGAAGTGTCGTCGGTAAGCAGGGGCTGCGTAGGCGCCTCACTGAGAACCGGACCACCTTTAGTCGGCTTTGGCATGGTGTCGGTAGAGGCCGCGGACCTCGTGTGTCGGTCCTTATCTTTGCATTTTTTAGACAAGACTGGAGTCGGAGTATCCGACGACATAATAGTTAAATATTTTGCCAAAATAGTGCTGGGCGAACTCCGCCCGATGCTTAATGGTGCATTTGTTGAATGTAGCACAAAAACGACAGACCGAGACGTCGTGGTCTGGGCCTAAGCAAGGAATGCAGAAGGAATGAAAATTCTTATGCGGTACTTGCTTCCCACATGAAATACAATTATTAACTTTGTCTGACATCGGTCTGAGGCAAGAAAAGTTTCCCCAACGGGGTACTTAGCTTTCAAGAAGACTTCGGTTGCAAAATTTTCGTAATTTCAGGAGCTGGCCGACCGGTACTTGCGAACTGCTTCTGCTTCGGGCACCACGCGGCAAGAAAGACTGAAGAAAATGGCGTCGGCTGGTTCTTTTATAACCCTGTCGCACTGACGTCAGGGAAGAAGCGACGACAACCGACGCCGGACCTAGACTTTGGAATTCGGCCGACCGAGGACCCGCCTGACGGCAGGAGAACCCATCTGTTATGACTGCAGCTGTATGCACGATGAACATCTGGAGTGGACTCTCTTGCACCCCAGAAAAGGGCACTGTGGAATCTCAAGCAAATGTCAAACAGAAGTGAGTTTTCCCTTTTTCCATTTCTCCCAGTTTCTCCTTATCTGTGAGTCAAAGTAAGGTGGATCCGCTGAAAGGGGAATTAAACAATGATGCTTTAAAAAAAAAAAATTAAAAAAAAAATTCACCACCAGGTATGTGTGTGGTGGTGAGGTGCTTGTGGGAATAGTCTCCATGTCAGACAGGCCATTATAGGATCACACAGAGGTGTTTTTCTACAAAGGAGGCAGGGCCAGCTGATCCCATCATAAGACCGCATGGCATGCAACACAAAGTCCACTGCATGCTAACCCCTTGGAAACATACGAGCAATTGCAGCGTAAGGGATTAAAAGGGGAATTAACTATGGTGCCATCATTAGTACACTCTGTCCAGAGAAAAAATGAACAGTGGGGCCCTTATTTAGGACAAAATGATCAGGTCAATAGAGTAGTGGTGGTGGTGGGTAGAAATAAGCTCAATGGTCTAAAGAAGAACAGCATAAGAAAAAGAGAGGAAAAAAGCAACCATTCTAAACAATTCAGAGGCACTGCTATCTAATCAGCAATTTCCAACTGTAAGCTCCACATTTCAAACAAACAAAAAAAAAATAAACTGCTTGGTACCTTGATAAAGAAACATGTTTTCCAAAATGATTGTCTGCGCCTGAACTTGTCTGTGGTATGGATGCAGGGCTCTGTGGCAGTGGCACCTTGTTTATGACTGCTGCAGCAACAAGACAGTCACTCACCACACTCTAAACCCAACAAATTCAAATCTTGCACAGTTCCACATGAACTAGACTCAAATCATCATGCTCTCTTCCAAATTTCTTAACAGCAGATGTACTGTTGTCAGTGTGACCAGCTAGAAAGGTACAAGGAGGTAGCCAGAAAGTTTCCTGCAGGATTCTCTGTAGAGATGAAATGAAGTATACGGGATGTTCTCATTTTCACTCCATTTCCAAGATCATCGGGAGGGGGGATGGTACAGGACCAACTCCCTATTTCTGTCTACACCTAGTGTGGGAAATCCCATTAGGACTCTGTGTGTTTCCTCATAACTGTGCTTCTTTTGTTTGTGGTGATTCCAATAAGGAGGAAGTGGTTTAATTAGAGCCAGATATTCAGTAACATTCTTGCTGTCATTCTCAGACATCCTGTTATGATGACAAGAAGACAGAGGATCCAATTTTGTAGCATAGAGGGATAAAGCTACAACTATAAAGCCCAAAAAACCTAGGTTTGATTAGCAGCTCAAGCAACTACTAAAGCAGCAAGGAGGGATAGACACACTCATCCTGAGGGTGGGTGGTTCTAGGGGGTATTCCTTATGACAATTTCTGAAAGAGGCTGGGGTCTCGTGATGACAGGGCAAGGTGCAGAAGGGTGGTGACCATGGCTGAACTGCTGCAGAGACAGGGCAATATGCCACAGGGCAATATGCCACATGCCCTCCAGCCCCACTGCAAGCCTGCCTCTGGAACAACTGTGGATAGTGTACGTGTGTGTGCATGGGGGGGAAGAGATGCGGGTAGGCCATTAAAAGTAAATACTCCCTGGCTATATGGAAAAGGCTAGGACCCCCCCTCCAAAACAATTCACTTAGGATCCCTGCTGGCCCTAGATGTATCAGAGCAAGTCCGGGGATGCAGGAAAAGCTGGTATACCCGACGGACATGCAGCACTATGTAGAAGGCTAAAGTATGATGTAGGGCAGGAAGAACATCTGCAAACAAAAAATACAGAGGCTGAACAAGCAGGTGGACAAGGGTCTTGAGTCAAGACCAGTTCGCCTGATGGTGCAGATCATGTCACATGGACAGAGTAACACAAATGGAATTCAACATCAATATCACACTTGGGGCCTGGAAGTGAATGAAAAATTTTGCACCAATCAGCTGACTCCAGATATCAACAATAAAAAAAATCAACAAGCCCAAGCCTAACACTGCAGACCTGAAGGGCTTAGAACATAAGCCATCAGAGTTCCAGAATGGTGTGCCAAGGGAAAAGGAAAGGCCATCTCCAAATGTGCTTTCAAAAGAACCTACATCAATGTCATACTTCATGGCCTGTACTACTAAGCGACTGTAAAGACACCTAAAATGCCTTGCACGTTTAAATTAGTACATGACAGTCTAGAAGGCATGATTCTTGAAGGTTCCACTTCTAATAAACATGACACATTATCCTGCCCGGTAAACCTTGAAGTACTGACAACAGTAGCAGCCTCAAAACATCAGAAGAGTAGGAGTAGGAGTGAATCCTCTCCCCTTCCTCACATTTCCATTCCTTATTTTCAAAATTCCTTCACATCACCTGACAACCCTCTCTTCTCTTACCTCTTTCCACCTCCCAATAATCTAATCCTAGTTTAACAATGCATCTAAAACTAACTAGGGTCCCTACTACCCTAGTACCAAAACATACTCTAGTACTATCTCTCCTACCTCTCATGATTAGTTTTTATCTCCTCACCGCCTATGAAAGTCAGCACTACCTCGGATTCCATCACCCAAAATGTCAAACATCCACCTTAGACTTCTCCAGTACTACAGCCTTCTTAACCATACCTCTTAGATCAAAACCCTCTACCCCACTAACATCACCGTGTTAAAACTTTAAATTCCAACCCCAGGGACGAGCAATATTAAGAAGTTATGTACCTACCATAACATTCCATGTTAGTTGTCTTCTCTCGCCTTCTTTCTTGCTTGATTGGTTCGGAGCCGATCCTCGGCTCCGACTCGGCACTTGCTTTAGCTCGAGAACTCCTTTTACCAGCTCGAGGCAGCCCCATATTCCATGATGCAAGGCAGTAAGTACCCAGATCTCGTTTGTTGACAAAGGGCAATAACACCAAGCATAAAATACTTCCCAAAGGAAGAAGAAACTTACAGATGGAAAAAGGACCAGGTCTGAATGGTCTTCAGCATAATAGTTTCTTATACAAGGTCTGTCCAGGCCAGGGGGAAGGAGGGAGGGTCGAAGAAAGAAGGCGAGAAGACAACTAACATGGAGCGTTATGGTAGGTACATAACTTCTTAATGTTAAGTTGTCAATCTCGCCTTCATTCTTGCTTGATGGGACCAGCGTCCTAGCACCTCTATCCTGGGTGGCTCAATGGAACAAACTCTTGAGGACTGTAGAGCCAAAACTGGCTCTGTCCCTGGAGGCCAAGTCCAATTTGTAATGGGAAACAAAAGTGTGAGGAGTGGCCCAAGTGGCGCTGCACAAATAGTGTCCAAAGGCAGTCTAGCTTGAAAAGCTGTAGAAGTAGCTAAACTCCTAGTTGAATGTGCTTTAGGTTTTGAGCACAGCTGTTTTCCCCTGATCGTATAAATTTCAGTGATGACCGAAGAAAGCCATCTGGACAAAGTCACTTTAGAAACAGGAAGGCCTTTTTATTATCCGTATAGGAAACAAAAAGTTGATCAGATTTTCTAAATTTTTGTTCTGTCCAAATAATATCTAAGCTGACGGTGGACGTCAAGATAATGTAGCTTTTGTTCAGCTCTATCTGAATAGTTAGGAAAAATACAGGAGATCAATAGATTGATTCAGATTGTTTTTGAGCGACCTTAGGTAAAAAGGATGGATTAGTTCTCAAAGATACTCTGTCTTTGTGAAAAATCAAATAGGGGTCGAACCGAAAGAGCATGAAGTTCAGACACCCTCCTGGCAGATGTAATAGCCACTAGGAATAAAGTTTTCCAAGAAAGATATTTCATGGAACAAGAAACAGCTGGCTCGAAGGGGAAGAATCAAGGATGTCAGCACTAAATTTAGATCCCACTGAGGAGGAGGATTCCTGATTGGAGGCTTTAGTAGGAAAATTCCTTTCAAGAAGGCCCTGCAGAGCCTATGGGACATAATATTATGATCTGCTATCCCGACATGAAAATTAGAAATAGCAGCCAACTGAACTCTGACTGTGGAAGAAGAGGAGCCTGCATGAAAAATCTCTGCTAAGAAGTCCAGAACTGCCTGAACAGGGGCAGTAAAAGGATCAATATTTTGGGCCTTAGCCCAATAAGAGAAACGTTCCATTTGCTTGTGTAAATCCTCCTGGTAGAGGATTTTAGTGAAGCTACTATGATATCTCTAACTGGGTTAGAGATCAAAGGAAGCCTGGCTAAGGAAGGAAGTGGAGCAACCATGCTGTGAGGTTGAGAGAAGGGATTGACCGGTGCAGCTGACCGGATTGGTGAATCAGTAGATCTGGCACTGGGTCCAGATGCCACGGCTGCACCAAAGGTGATGATGGAGGAGCGGGAACCAAACTTGTCGAGGCCAGTAAGGGGCAATGAGAATCAATTTGGCTCTCAAAGCGGTAGCTTTCTGGATCACCTGAGGGATCAGAGGAAATGGAGGAAAGGCATAAAGAAGTCCCTGGGGCCAATCCTGGGTCAGAGCGTCTCTGGGGGGATGGCCTGATAGAGGGAAGAGGCTGAAGAAGTCTGGACATTTGCTGTTTTGGGGAGTAGCAAAAGATCGCAACATGGGCGACCCCATTCCAGAAAAATCTCTTCCGCTATGGATTGCTCGAGAGACCACTAGTGAGGCATGAGAATAGCTCTGCTCAATCTGTCCGCTATAATGTTGGTTTTCCCAGGGATATGCGTTGCTACCAGAAACCGATGAGAGGAGATCGCCCATTGCCATAGTCTGAGCTTCTCGACACAAGGGGTAGGACTTGGTTCCGCCCTGTTTGTTGATATACCAAACTACAGACATGTTGTCTGTGTGGACTGCAATTGTCCCTACGGGAAGAAAGTCGTTGAGGGCTTGCAACGTTAAAAGCACTGCTCTCATCTCCAGGACATTTATGTGCAGATGGTACTCGAGCGGTTGCCACGCGTCCATGAACCATCCTGCCCTGATAATGACCCCCACCCGATGAGGGAGGCATCCGTGCTGACACTGGCTGGCGGGGACGGAGGTACAAAACACCTGGCTTATTGAACCTGAGGCGATGTGATCCACCAAGCAAGATGTTCTTTGCATGTTTGTGTCACCAGAATCTGGTGACGCATTGGGAGCTGCTGGTATGACCACTGTGTGAACAGCATCCACTGAAGGAGGCATGTAGAATCGAGCCAGGGAAGAAGAGTAATGGCCGCAGCCATGAGACCTAATACCTTCAGAACCATTCTGGCCTGTACTTTCTTGCTGGCCAGAATGATCCTGACATGAGTCTGAATGTCTGAAACTCTGTTCTGTAAGGGTAGCTGACATCCGAACAGTGTTTAAGTTTGCCTATGAAGGTAATAGACTGGCAGGGCGATAAGGATGACTTTTGAAGTTGACTGAGATGCCCAAATGAGAACAAAGGTCTATTGTGTAATCCCTGGCTTGTATAAGCTGATGCCTGGTGGTGGCTGACAGGAGCCAGTCGTCGAGATCTGGAAACACCTGGAATCCTTGGCGTCTCAGGTGAGCCGTGACCACTGCCATGCATTTGGTGAACACTCTGGGGCTGTAGTGAGACCAAAGGGCAGGGCTCTGAACTGGAAGTGACTGGACCCCAGCCGAGCGGAGAAATCTCCTGGAGCGTCTGTGAATTTTGATGTGATAGTACGCATCCTTAAGATCTATTGAGCACATCCAGTTGTCCTTCTGTAAGAAGGGCAGAATTGACTGAAGAGTGACCATTCGAATCTTGTCTTCCTGACAGACTTGTTGAGTCTGCTGAGATCCAATATTGGTCTCCAGTCTCCCGTCTTTTGGGGACCAAAAGAACCTTGAGTAGATTCCGGGCTCTGAATGGTCTATTGTAACTGGCTGAATGGCTCTTTTTTGCAGTAGTTTTGCGATTTCTAACTCTGCAATCTCCCTTAGACCGGGTGGTACATCTGGAAGGGAACTTGAGGGAAGGGACTTTCCTCGAAAGGAATTATGTAACCCTTGGATATGATCGACTGTACCCATCTGTCTTGGTGAGGGAATGCCAGGCTTCTGGGTACAGTGATAATCTTCCCCGACTGCCTCCAAGGAGGGACAGCCGGGCAACACCTCAGGGATGCTGAAAGGGCTTATCAGAGAGAGGCTCCCTGTTTCCCTGGTTCTTGGACCCCTCTGCCTCTAGAGCGGCGTCTGTTGTTGTTACCCCTCTGCCTCTAGGGGTAAACTGACCACGTGAATCGGCGTGACTCCTTGGGATTTACGGAACCACATCTTCCCACCCTTCTGTCCTTTGGGATAAGGCCTAGAAGGGGTGGAAAACGGACTCCAACAGCAGAAAGAGTCTTGCCGTCCTGCTCACACCTGGTCAAGGTCTCCTTCACCTGAGGGTCAAACAAAGCTGACCCATCAAAGGGAGAATTTGTGAAGGACGCCTTAAAGGGATCCATAAAATCACATAGCCGCATCCAGGCTTGGCGTCTAAGAGCCACACCTGTGCCTGCGGCTCTACTGCTCCATCCGCAGCATAAGATATTAGCCGCATGGAGGAGTTAGCTATGGAATTGAGGGTTCCTAGCTGCGAAGCAATCTTTTCTTGAGCCCCTGCAGCTGTAGGATCCTGAACTACTTCTCCCAGCTCCTTCAGGATATCTCTCTGGAGTCTGGTGAAGTGACAAAGATAATTCAGCGAGCATAGCAAAGGTCGCTGAGGAAAACATCCGCTTGCACCTATCCATGGTCCTAGAGTCCTTATTAGGAGGATGGGCGGCACGGAAGGATCTGCAAGTTCCTTTTGGTGGCGCAGCCACCACCATGGCATCAGCGGGGACACCCTTGGTAAGGAATTGTTTGTCACTAGGGGCAGTGATAAATTTAGAAGGCCTCCTAGGGACTGGCTCTACAGAGTCAGGAGCTGTCCACGCCTTCGTGCAATAACCTGCATAAGGGGGTCGAAGGCGGAGACACCCAGGAGGTGGAGGCCGAGATCCAAACGCCTCTAGGTATACTGACTCATCCTCAGAGGGATTGTTGGTGGGCCAGTTTCCCTCTGTTTCAGAAGTTCTAGGATGTCTGAGAAGGAGACATCCTCAGAGGGGATCTAGGGGATCCCTCTGACTCATCAAAGTCAGTATCCAGTGACAGACTCGGGAGTCTACATGCTTCCTCTTACAAGTCCTCTTCCTAGGAGGATCTCCCGAAACATCAGGAGAATCCTCGGAAGAGGGGAAATTCCCAATGGGGAAACCTGAGGCGGAGGATCTCTGGGTCCTGTAGCAAGAGAAGTGGCAGAGATGTCAACAGGTACTATAGAGGGAGGAGCTACGGGAACAGACTGCTGACTGATACCAGTGGCCAGTACACTCTTCATTACCTCGAATGCTCCCCTCCCAGGCAGGTCCGAGAGAACCCGCTCGAAGAGCTAGGAACTCCGGGACCACCGAAGGGAAGTCTCCGAGGCAGATGTCGGAGCCGAGCTCACCAAGGCCGAGGCTCCAAGGGAAGAGCGGGCTCGGACAAGGGTCCGATGCCACTCACCCCTCGGAGGAGACCATGGAAGCCCGACCACGAATCCCTCTAAGGAAGAGGAGATAAGAGTAGAGGCTGAAGGAACAGAAGGGGTATCCGTCCTCCAGCCGTAGCAGTAACCATGCCCGAAGACTCCAACTCCAAACTCTGGGGTAGAGTTGAAGGAGGAACTGTAACGGGGTGTGGACCAACAGTCGTCTGCTGAGACGGACTGTGTAGCATTTGGGCCAGTACCTGTGACTTGAGTAATCTACTGACCACTCTCTCTAGGTCATGATCTGACAACCTGGATGACCTTGAAGATCGGCTCCGATGGCTCCGTTCCGATAGAAGAGGCGGAGCCGAAAGTACCGGCTCCAAGGAAGGAGACCCCGACCTCTTCCTGGAATGAGCCATCGGAGCCGATACTACAGATCCTGTCGGCGCCGACTTCACGGAGCCGACAGAACGTCTCGATGTATCGGCTCCAGCCAGAGCCGATACAGCCACCAAAGTAACGGTGTCGGAGCCGATCGGGCCGACACCGATGCCTGTGCCACATGGGTGTCGGAACCGATCGGAGCCGACATCAAGTGGTCAAAACAGATTCGGCACCGATAGCCATCGGCGCGAAAGCTTTGTCGAACCAGAATCGGCTCCAGCCGAGCCGATCTCGACTCAATACGGTCGGAGCCGAGGCCGCAGGCTTAGAAACAGAAGCCTGGGCCTTGGCAGGTTTAGTTGATTTTGGTGGAGCCGACTTAGCCGGAGAGCCCTCCGGCAAGAAGGCCCCTAAGAATCAACTTATTCGTCTCTCCTGCAGGACTCTCTGGCTGAAGGAGTGACAAATAGCACAGCAGTCCTGCAGGTGAAGAGGGCCCAGACAATACAGGCAAGAAGTGTGACCGTCTGTCAGAGACATCTTCTGACAGCACGAGTCACACTTCTTAAAACCCGAGACCCTCTCCTTAGACATAGTGTTGAGAACACACACACACACACACAACACCAGTCTAAATTAACTTACACAAATACCAAAAGGTATTCTATAAAATCCAACACACACACACCCTAACAGGGGGGGGGATGGGATAGGGAAAAAATTGACTAACAAAAAATTAAAGGAGACAGGAAAATTCTGTCAGAAAGGGTAGAATATAACTTAAACTATCAATAAAAGAGTTTTTTTGACTAAAAAAGGGGCTTGAATCACAAAAGTGAACAACTTACCAGGAGCTGGTAAAAAGAAGACCTCCCAAGCGAAGCGGCAAACGAGATCTGGGTACTTACTGCCTTGCATCATGGGATATGGGGCTGCCTCGAGCTGGTAAAAGGAGTTCTCGAGCTAAAGCAAGTGCCGAGTCGGAGCCGAGGATCGGCTCCGAACCCATCAAGCAAGAATGAAGGCGAGATTGACAACTTAACATCTAAAACTTTTAAATAAATTCTATTATAGATGGTGATATTCATCACAACCCTGGCCCATCTACACCTATGGCCGATAGCTCTTGTATCAACATCCCCACTAACATACTCCATAACAGCCCCCCAACTCTCTCCTAACCTACATACCCTTCTAGCAGTCCACTGCCCCGACATAATGTGCTTCACAGAAACCTGGCTAAAACCTTCTACTGATGACAATGAGGTTCTACCACCAGGCTATAACACGTACCAACTAAACTGCATGGGAAAGAAGGGAGGAAGGGTAGCAGTGTTCTATAAAAACACACTATGTGTTAAGGATTCCATACAACCACCCCCCCCATTTAATAATGCTGAAATCCTCACTACTAAAATTCTAAATACGAAAAGCATAAATATTATCTGTATCTATATTCTTCCAACCAATAACATAAGCAACCTCGAAAATATTCTCCTAATGGACATCTACAACCTACCCCCAAGAAACCATTATACTTGGTGACAAACATCGACCGGAACACCTTTTTAGCAGAATCACCTGTCACTCGTAATAATCTCTTTGGGTTCACACAAATAACTGCCCCTACTAGGATTAGTAAAGCCTTCTCACAAAGAAAGCATATTAGACTGGATAATCAACAATCACACCCACTTGTATAAATCTGGTACCCTCCCCAATACCCTCAGTGATCACTCCCCAACTTACATTAAGCAAGTCAGGAACCCCCACCTTTCCAAATTCAAAACAGTCATAAATAAAAATTTCAACACTATCAACTTCCAAAATGCGCTCAGCTCCATCGATTGGGCAACCCTTAAACACTTGCCATTAGAAGAGGCTGTAGCACACTTCAATGTTACATTCCTGAGTATCCTTGACACTCATGCCCCTGCACGAACTATTAGAACAAAATTAAACTCCGCACTTTGGATCTCAAAGGAAACCAAGTCAAAAATGAATCTTAGAAATAAAACCTGGGGCAAATGGCATGCTACTAAAGCTCCCCTCAACCATCTAAGATATTGTCAACATAGGAACGATACAAAAAAAAATCCATTCTACTTGACAAAAGAAAACACTGCTACCACAACCTCCTACCAAAACACCCCCGCACGTCCAAACCAACGTAATCTTGCCTCTCTGGCTTTGTCTCCAAACCTTCCAACCTGGGCTGAGCCTCTAATATACTTATTCCTAATCCTGTCTAACCTCGTCACACCCAGTGCAAATCTTAACATCTTTAACTCTGCCACATCCAGCTCAAACTCCTGCCTTTGTCAATGCCACTGTCTCCAACCCATATAACATAGCTGGTCTCACTACCCTCTTGTAGACCTTCCCTTTCACTCTTACAGGTACTAGTCTGTCACAAATCACTCCTGACACTCTTCTCCACCCACTCCATCCTGTCTGTACTCTCTTCTTCACCTCTCTTTCACACTCACCGTTACTCTGAACTACTGACCCCAAGTATTTAAAACTCATCCACCTTCGCCACCTCTACTCCTTGCATCCTCACCATTCCTCTATCCTCCCTCTCATTCACACACATATTCTGTCTTAGTCCTGCTGACCTTCATTCCTCTTCTCTTTAGAGCATATCTCCATCTCTCCAGGGTCGTCTCCACCTGTTCTCTACTCTCAATACAGATCACAATGTCATCTGCAAACATCATAGTCCATGGGGACTCTGATCTCGTCTGTCAACCTGTCCATCACCATTGCAAATAAGAAAGGTCTCAGAGCTGATCCTTGATGTAACCCCACCTCCACCTTAAACGCATCCGTCACTCCCACCGCAGACCTCACCGCTGTCACACTACCCTCATACATATCCTGTACCACTCTTTCATACTTCTCTGACAATCCTGACTTCCTCATACAATACCACAACTCCTCTCATCACCCTGTCATATGCTTTCTCTAAGTCTACAAAAACACAACGCAACTCCTCCTGACATTCTCTGTACTTCTCCATCAACACTCTCGGAGCAAACATCGCATCTGTAGTGCTCTTTCCCGGCATGAAGCCATACTGCTGATCACTAATCATCACGTCCCTTCTTAACCTAGCGTCCACTACTCTTTCCCATAACTTCATGTTCAAAATCAGAATAATAGTATGCTATCCTCCGCTCTCTTTTTAGACTTCTCTAAGGCCTTTGATATGGTTAACCACCAACTACTCATTCACTCTCTGGAATCCATTTCCCTTGACAACCATGTTATTCAGTGGTTCCTCTCTTGCCTGAGCAATAGACAACAGGCGGTAATATGGCAGAACAAACTGTCCACCCTATTAACCTCTCACTCTTGTAGTCCCTCAGGGTTCAATTTTAGGTCCCTTACCCTTTTCTATCTTCATCAATGACCTTCACACTGTCCTCCCAGAAGCAACCTACATCCAATATGCAGACGATTCCACCCTAATTTGCTCCGTCTCCTCCCCCATCAGCACTTCAAACCTTAACCCAGAATACATTTTACACAGTTGAACACTAGCTCTCTAATCGCAGGCTACTCCTGAATACTAACAAAACTAAATTGCTTCTGTCTGCCACCACCAGTAGATCCATCACACCCTCCATCTCCATAACCTCCAACAACTGTACCACTATTACACCCCTGACGACCACACTAAACTATTAGGGGTCATAGTTGATAAACTCAAATTTGATTTGAATGTTAATAAAACTATTAAAACAATCAACAAGAAGCTCCTGTGCTAACCCAGATTAACCACCACTCTGTCTATTAAAGATAAAAAGTGTGTGAATTCTCTCCTCATACCTAATTTGCAAATTGTTGCCACATTTTATGTAAAGTTACTATGAATCCTGTGAGTTCCTTTCTATAGACTGCATTTGTATATACTTGTAAATTTGCATCCCTTTTAAGTATTTTGTCTTATGTCTCTCTCTGGAGCTTTTCTCCCCAGGCTTCCGCTGAAAATGGACATATATCCAGTCGAACTATCCCAGTCAACAAATATAAAATAAAATAACTACATTTTTCATTTGCCCTAAAAAAAGTCTTAGAACCTTAAAACAACTGACACCCTGGATTCCCGGCCCTTAAAAAGACAGCAGTTATGAAAGCTAACTCACGTGAATACTTATCTGTGTAGCAAACTCCTATGGACCAGTTTGCTCTTTTTGATTGCGAAACTTGTAAAGTGTTAAAAAAAAAAAAAAAAAAAAAAAAAAAAAAAAGCACATTTCCCTTTTTCAAGTGTTCTTGCTCAAGGCAGACAACATCTACTTGACCCAGCCTTATAGAAATAACTTTGTGCCCACATCTGAAGCTTTTTGTTTTTTTGATTCCCCTTAATCAGATTTGGTCCAATGGCTACCCTCCTTGCACCCAATTTAGTTCATTAATTCCTCCATTGGTTACTGTAAAGTATCTCCCAAATTGGGTTAAGAGTCCTCCAGCCACTTAATTCCTATTTGGGGAGCTTGACTTGCCATTCATTCCACTGGAGACAACAGTTAGGTATCACAGTGTGGGTCAGCACTCCAGTACTCCAGAGGTCCCATAACATAAATCATCCCAACAGGTGGCTGATTGAAATATCACTGTTGTCTGTGTGGGGAACGATGTGCACATTTCCATCCACATCATCCCTGACTCAGTGCATGCACTACTTAACAGCACAGGCCTGTCCTGCCCTCTACTACAAGTTATCCCCCATCTACCAGTAAGGCATCTCTAATGTGATATGATAGGCCATCTCTGCTCATGATGGGTAAACTGACATTGGCCACTCAAGTCCATCTTAGCCTGCTCGGTCCAGCCTCACTGGCACCTCTGCCACTAAAAATCAAACACTAGTCGCCTGGCTATCAGTCAGAGCTTCACAGATCTATTACACAGGGCCAAGGAAAGTTGTCATATCGTTTTAAGCCTGTACCCTTAAAATACATCATAAAACAACCAAGAAGAATCCACTGCAAGCATGCAAAAAAATCTAGTCAATCACCAACTGCCAAAGAGCAACATGTTTAACAATGCAGAAATCTGCAGAACAATCAAAAGCTAAGAT
Source organism: Protopterus annectens (assembly GCF_019279795.1). Lineage (NCBI taxonomy): Eukaryota > Metazoa > Chordata > Ceratodontiformes > Protopteridae > Protopterus > Protopterus annectens. The sequence goes on from NC_056735.1 coordinate 413,599,410, forward strand.
CTGGAAAAAAAAGTTGTTTTACCATAACGTTCCATCTGTGCTGTTCATAGTCTATTCTTGCCTGATAGGTTATGGTTCCAATCTTCAGAACTGATCCGACCATTACATAGCTCGCGCCAGCCAAAAAAACTCGAGCCAATAGTCTACCCATAATAGCCCTCTTTACATTACGTCAGATAGAGTTCGCAGAATTTTAGAACAATGGAAGGAAACTAAATCCAAATAAGGAAGCCATATCCAAGGAGTGTCCTAAAATAAGACCCAGGACAACAGAGCACTTCACCAGGAATCCACAGGAGGGGGAAGGAGGGTGGGATGCAAAGAATTGAAGATCAACAACACAGATAGAACGTTATGGCAAGAGATAACTTCTTTATCTGATGTTGTCAATCTTCATCTAATCTTGACTGAAGGGACAGAGTTCCCAGCTACTTTAAATCCTGGGTGGCCCTATGGAAGGATATTCCTGAGAACCATAGAACCAAAGGCAGCTCTTCCCCTGGAGACCAGATCCAATTTGCAATGAGTAATAAAGGTATGCAGAGCAGTCCATGCTGCTGCTGCACATATTTCACTCATGGAAGACAGCTGAGGTAGTCATAGATCTTGTGGAATGTGCCTTCACCAGCATCGGAAGCTTTAGATTCTTTTTGGTATAAATGAAAGAAATACATCTCTTAACCATTCTGACAAGGTAATCTTAGAGACCGATTTCCCTAAGGTAGTCTCAGAGAAGGAGACAAATAATTGTTCTGATCTCTTAAATTCTTTAGTTCTACTGAGATAGAAACGTAATGTCTGTGAACATCTAACAGGTGCAAGCAATATTCACCTTTATTAGAAAAAAATTGAAAATATTACTGATGCAAACAGCTTTTCAGTTGTACTCAGCATTTAAACTGCATTTACTTCACTTGGAAGAGCTCTGTATGCTTTGCAACTTAATTGTGGGACTTTGGTTTTAAAAGCAAAGTGTCGTCTCTCAAGACTGCGTCTACCTTTACTGAAGCTACTCCAACTCCTGGAATTACACCTGTGCTCTACTGTATAGCAACTGCAATATAAACATCAAAACAATCCTCAAAAGTTCTGGGCGGGCTTAAATAATCTTCTCCAACCAGGTAAATCCAACACTCCAACCCCAGGGACATTAAGTGACAAAAGCCCAGTAGAAGTAGCAAATACCTTTAATACTTACTTTACAGAGACTATTCAATCCTTAGCCAACCAACTATCGGCTACCAGCACCTCAATAACAGATCCCATATCCAAGTCACTCATCTCCCTTAACCTCCAACCGGTCTCCACTTCCCTCATCCGATCCTTATTGAAAAAGCTAAATCCAACTACCCTTTCTGCAGATCTTCTCCCAGCCGAATATCTTCAAAAAGCCACAGATGTCATAGCATATCCAGTCTCAATCCTAATTAAATCGGACCATAACAGAGTCCCCAATCCCCTCAATATGGAAAATATCCTGTGTTATACCACTCCATAAAGGGAGCTCATCCACAGAACTTTCAAACTACAGGCCAATAGCCATATTGTCACCACTTGCCAAAAAAATGGAAAAATGTGTACAAAAACAACTTCTACACTATCTTACCCAGAATAATCTACTAGCCAACTCACAACATGGATTCAGACCCCACCATAGCACAACCACTGCCCTCCTCTCTTTTACCGACACTATTAACCATAACCGTAATGACAAAAGAATATCATCGGCTCTCTTTTTGGACCTGTCTAAAGCCTTTGATATGGTTGACCACCAGTTACTACTCCACACTCTGAAAACCCTGAACTTAAGACAACCAAGCCATAAACTGGTTTCATGCCTACCTGTCTGATAGGCAACAAAAGCAGTACTGTGGCAAAATAAACACTCATGCTTATTACCTAATACCATAGGGGTTCCTCAAGGCTATATATTAGGACCACTTCTCTTTTCAGTCTTTATCAATGACCTCTATACAGTCATCCCTGAGGCTTCTTGTATTCAATATGCAGATGACTCTACACTAGTATGTTATGATACTTCCCCAGTTAATCTACTATCTACAACCCAGCACATTTTTACTACAGTAGAAAATTGGCTATCAGGGCGTCATCTGACCTTGAACCCAAACAAAACCAAACTACTACTCTTGCATCCAACCCATAAACTCTCTCCCATATCCTTTACCATACAATCCAACAATGGGACTATCATCTCCCCAGACTCCTACACTAAACTATTAGGAGTTACCATAGACAAACTTAGATTTGACATGCACATTAACCATACCATCAAAACAGTAAACAAGAAACTCTGGTCATTGTACAGGACTAAAACTTTCCTAACTCCAATTGACAAAGTGGCCATTTCCCGCTCACATCTTCTCTCGACCCTTTTCTACACCTCTCCCGTGCTTACTAACCTTAACAAATCCTACCTAAACAAACACATCTTGCTATAATCATATTGCCAGATTTGCAACTGGTATGCCCTATAGAGCACACCACTGCTCTAACCTAAAAAACCTAGGCTGGATAGAACTGCCTAACCTTCTCCAGATGAACCAACTCATAGAAGCTTTTAAAATTCTCAAACAACCTGATAACACTCCTGCACTGAAAAATTGAATTCTTCCTTATTCCAATCTAAGCTGTCTTCGCTCATCAAATAGGCAACTTGTCCAAACAATCAAATCCTATAACTCAGGGGGTGACTCTGTTTGCCAATGCCATTGGAAAAATATGGAACTCCCTCCCCTGTAACCTCACGCTTACTGCCTCCCTGGACCAATTCAAAAAGAAACTAAAACTCCATTTTAAGTTACATTGGCTTTGCCAGTGCTCTAACCCAGACTAGCTCTCCTCACTTAACCTAGATCTCCTTTCTCCCCATACTTATCCTAGCTTAACAACTCAACTTTTATCTTCAAAAGACCGAACACAATATTTCCTTGTCCAATCTCTGACCATATCTGTAACCCTTAAACCTCTGTTAAAAAGACAACCTAGGGTAGGAACCTATAACCTTAAACCAGAACATTGTATATTAATCAAGCTCAAAGGCTGCTTTTGTCCTTTAACCTAACATGCTTTATAACATTTGTATAGGAACTGTTGTATTTTTTGTGATAGCTACAGCTAGACTGTTTTTGTTACGATATATATTGTATATCTTTCTCCCCGGGCCTCCGCTGAAAATGGACATGTATCCAGTCGGACGATCCCGGTCAACAAATGTAAAATAAAATAAATAGCCAGTTTACACTAAAAGTATGTTCTAAGCTCATACCACAAACTAGTCTTACTTTGTCTACTATACAGGATACCTGCAAACCACTGAGACTCCCCCCAATACTCACCTGTTTAGAAACCTTGCCTCCCTTTCCCTTTGGCATCTACAAGTTAGTCACTATCCCAGTGTCAACTCTCTCTTAGTAAGCTATACTCTGTTTGTGGTTTCCTTTTAACTGTTTTTATCTTAATGCAAATCCCTGTGTATACCTCGCTACAATATCTCTTCCTTCTCTATCTACTCCTCCCCACCTCTTCTACTTACCTGCTGACTCTCACTGTGTGCTCCTTAATGTTTTCCCTCC